>NW_019211454.1:23208034-23625294 GCF_002443255.2 Varroa destructor
TTATATTAATAATATATATATATATATAGAGAGAGAGAGAAAGGAAGGGAAGGGAGAAAGAAAGAAAGAGAGAGAGAGGGAGAGTAAGAAATTGGCATTGAGTTAGAGAGTTTGAGAGAGAAAGTTAAGGAAGTGGCAATAGTCAGGAGTGGAGGGTGTGGAAAGGAGTCACAAGGGTTGACATGAAAAAGCTCGGAGGATGAGGATTGAAGAGGATTTATTCCGTCACTTTCGTTTTCAACGTAGTATATAGGACGCCGCTAAAACAAAGGAATAAAATTAATCTAGAAATCAAATCAGCACAGGCGCCACATTTACACACACACATATACTAACAAATGAAGCGGTGACCTCTTGAGACGGCCGATGAACTGCTTGAGAACCGTAGCCCATGGTGGCGGTCTGCCTGACTGGATTTTTTGGCAGCCATTGTTTTACGACAAAGAACCATGAAGGGTTTGATAGTGGGTTTTCTGAAAAACAAAACACGAAGCAAGTCGGCTTCCCTAGAAGAGCGTATGACCATTGAATAACCGGCCACACGATACGCAGAGAGGATCGCGCCTTGGTAGAAAACGATTTTAGTACGTTAGATTAGCTACGCTACCCTTCGTTATCCGGACGCCAAACGGCTTTCATCGTGTAGCCATCAATCTTCGAGGCAACGGGGAAAGCAAGAAAGAGAACGAAGCGGAGCTTTTCTTGTCCTGTCTCGACCATCACCCATTGCTTTTCTCTTTATCGACCTCTGCAACCAGAAAGGCGTCGACCCCAAGACGCGATTTGGCCACTGCGTCGTTCTCGAGTCGGTCGCCAACGGTCGACGAGCACCAGTCTCCCGCGCACTCACACGAAGCCTGAGCTGCAATGATCCGTGAACTAATGTATCAATTGCTCTAATACAATCTAAATATATTTTATATGTACCATCCACCGCGGCTATCTAGTATCCAAAGAATGCAGCGCTAGTATAATAAGTAGAAAGAAATCCCATATAAGTTTGTATACATCAATTGATATTGACGAAACTTGTGTTGAACCGAAGTTAAAGCTACGCTTAATAATAACTAGCTCTTCGAAGTTTGAAAACGCTTTGCTCCGCCACTCTTAAGTTATTCTTCTTCCTAAAAGTAGAGTTGGAGTAGCACAACAGTGGCCATTACATTGATTTCTTTTGCACCAGATCTTTTGGTTGACCATGAAATATGGCATTGCTCGTTGTGTTGTCGTTATGAATTTCCGTGAATCTGACTAAGTCCTCGTTTATCTCTCAATAATAGTGGCGTAGCTACGAAGTATCGAAAAGATAGCAGTCCCTACTACTTGTGTATAGTATGAATATACTGTAGGTACATACAGATCTCGCTACATCTGCGTAGACCGGGATCAACCATCTTACCGCCGCCGTCATGTACCACTAGTTTGTTGTGTATTCTACGTTGCTCTGGTAGCCGGTCGTGATTTTCCTCATGTGTCACTTGCCAGGATGAGACAAAAATGTATGTAGAGGAAGGTAGGCATGAAAGCGAAGAGATGGCAAAGCAACAATGACGAGGCGGCAGCGATCAATGGAGCAAGTGGGGACGGAGGGGGCAGTGATGGGGTCTAAGCGAGGCGAGGGAATGAAAGGGAAACGAAAAAAACAAGGCAACGAATGAAGTGAGCTTTCGTAAGGTAAAAGAAACAAATAAAACGAGCGTGAGTGGGTCCTCGCTTTCCTTTGAGCATGTATGAGCCGCGATAACGGCAGTCTGGAGATGGAAAACGCGCAATAGCTAGAGAAGTTATTGGCGGGGCTGGGAAGGACGGATTTGATGATGACGACTCGAAAAGGACCCATACCCATTATCGCCATTCGTAACGGCTCCTCGTGTTTCTCCCCCGCGAAGCAAAACCTTTTGGAATTTTCTCGCGAGTTCTTGCTTTACTTAGAACTGTTGGCGACTGTGCCGCTACGTACTGTGTCACGTTATGCCGCATTGTTGTGCCGTGCCCTTCAGAGGAGCGTACAAAACGGGGAGCAATAGTGGCAACAGCGGCGGCTTAGTTCATCGGTGCATGGGTACTGGTGACTGTTTCCAGCAAAGAAAAAGCCCAGCAAAAGGCGGCAGGCGAGTAGTCATTAAAGTTAATGTCACCGAGTCCTAACAGTAGTAGCGGAAAAGGGGCAGCAGTTTTAGTGTATCCGTGGTAGGAGCAATAGTGGAGTAGGGAACAGCAAGAACGGTAACTGCCGTCTGTGGCCCTTTTTATTCCTTCTTCCTTCGAGCCTACACTCTGCCTTTCCCCAAACGCGGATAGTAGCAAAAAAAAAAAAAGAGATGAAGAAGGATACAGTTTCAGCGGTCTTTCGCTCGATGGCCTTTCCGTTATTCGGTCCTATTTCCAGTGTCGTAGCGCGAACAGCAGAACTAACCACCTATTCGGCTAAGTCGTTCTACGCCATCTAGGTACCTTTTTGGCACTGAAGCTCGATCATTTCCAGCCCCCAGGACCGGAAACTGCTTGTATTAATGGTCACTTTTAACTTCGCGCATATCACACATACACAGGGTACAGATAGAAATAATCTTAATAACGACCAGAGAATTTCCCTTACTGTACTTGTTACTATATTTAAATGTATGTTTTTTACATTATATAACCTGGCATTTCTAGCTTTCCCAATATAGAACAAAACCTAGTTCGTGAAACCTAGTTTAGTGTTACTTTATACACGATTAATAAAAATATAACAGATGTATACTTCGCATAACCAAACGTATACACCATAAAAGCAATGAAACGAACATGTGTTTTTCCATATATACATGTGTATATATATATAAACGACATCGGGCCCTTATTGCCTACATTTCAAATCATCGCGCAAACTAGTCGATAACGATACGCGTTCTACTCCATAGACGTATGTGTGTATCTGTTTACTACATCCTATTGAACTAATGATTGGCCAGTCTGTCCGCGTTGTATCTTGCTTAGTTCTCCCTTGATTCGATTGACAATTATGACTGTTGCTGCTACCATTACGATCGCAATATGGATCCCTAACCACCGCCGCTATCCACCAGTCAGAATTTGCGATGGCATTTTATACTTTGACTTCCTTTGCTGTGTGTACAATTACGCTGAGCGTTTCTGCAAAAAGGTACCGGTAAAGTCGGAAAAAGGGCGATATGAAGCGAAACGGTCTCATCAGTGCCTAAGTTCGTTACTTGTTCAACTACTAACGGTGAGTGGTAGTGCCGTCTCGCCTGACAGAAGCAGAAGCTGTTTGTATTCATATTACATAAAAACTTTAAATTGTGCAAGTCCTCCAAAACTAAAATGTACGCGCCGAAATTGGCGTCTACATACAAATGTAAGAAGGCGTGATGCGACAGATTTTCAACGCTTACAAAGTAACGTATGTTAAACATTCGTTTGCGGTGAAGTCTCGGCATACATAGACGCGAAAACGGAAAAACGATAATTTAAACGACGGTTCAATATTTTCTCGAACATGACACACCAGAGATCTAACGGAGTGTTTAAACAGCGATTTGAGGCAAACGTGGACTCGTACTTCTCTGAACAAGGCGCGAATACTATTAAAAATGAGCGAAGGACAAGGGTAGCGGTACGGGATGAAGCCATTACTTCGTCGCGGAATGAAATGATCGGAAGTCGAGATTAAACAAATTCAACTCATCAACATCGATAAAAACCAATTAAAATTATCGGTCCCATCATTTGCCTTTTTTTGCTTCACTCTATCGTCTAGCGTATCCGCACGTCGTCTTTTGCACCAGCAACTCAATGACGACATCATAGGCGATTTAATTCACAACGCACAATATGCGCTGCAGACTGTTTGAGCTTTTCCCGCGCTCTGCCTATATGATCGTAAAAGAGCGCTAACGTCCGTCACTGCCCTATCGTATTTACCTGTTGCTTTCGATGAATCATGGGTGGCCGTTGAAGGGCCTGGATTTTGTGGTCCTCGTGCACTCGTCTCACCTGGCCCATCGTGGTGGTTCCGTGGCACACACATCTACGCACAGTTAGACGTAAACGTACAATTACTGGCATAACACATTACGACAATTAGCTACCCGGCGAGATTACCCGTTGCCTCAGGTCCGGGGCTGAGAAGGGGCTAAGGTCGAGGCCTGCGCGGAAATGCCATTATCTAGCGTTTCTAATCAATCGACAAGTATCGACCAAAGGTTGGGAAAGAGTTGAAGCAGGTCTTAAGTAGAGGCAGGCATCGGGGCCACCATAGAAATGGCAATAAAGCACCCTTGGTGACGATGGCGACACCATTGCTGCTTTCGAGTGGGTCCCTATGTAAGAGCAGCGATATAAGGCGTGTTACTATGACGGCAACGATCGACCCTATTGTCATCATCGTGACAGCAGAACAATCATCATCTCAGTGTCATCGTCAGAGTCACCCTTGCCAATACAGGGAGGATGTCCTTTGTCCATTTTGGTCGTGATATCCCCTTAACGCCTCTGCTTACCAACCACCAACACCCCACTCATTAACTCAATTGCTATCCTTTTTCGTCATGTGCGCCCTTCCTCCTCTTTTTCCCGTTTGCGAAACCATGCGCCACTTCGCCGACAGCACATTGGCCTAATCCATGTCCGAAGTGTAGGGCGGCAGTTAACCAGCCAACGCTACCGCTTAACACAGAGCATAGGGAGCACGGCGTAGGCAACTGACAGTGTATGCGAGGGGGGGGGGCGTACTGACATCGTTGTCATCTCCGGCACCCCGTCATCACCCCTGTCAATGCCGATGCCGACACTTCGCCGCAATCCTGGACCGGAAGTAGGGCCGGAAATTGCAGTAGGCACATTCTTACACCACCCCCTCCTCCAACTTCTTCTCTTCGACCCAGTCCAATGGTCGCTTCCCAGTCCGTCACCGACGCCCCCATAAACGTACGACTAGCGGTCCTTATATGCAGCCAATTGGATTTCGGTCAGTCGACAGAGAACAAATGAAGGTGGCGACGGCAACGCGTTGGTGCATTCATTCTGACTGTCTGCAGGTTGTTAACTTGGCTTCCCCATTTGCTTGCGTCTATGAGCGTTTTGTCAGTTCAGAAGGGAACACCAACAAACTCTTCGCTAGCCCTGTCTGTCAGCGCCCGCCGACGGTGAACCGTTGACAGCAGTGAAATCTGTTTCCTAGTCCCAAGCGTAGCAGTGGACGATGGTCAGCTGGCCAGTGGGCTGAACTAAATGCTAGCTAACGCACTAGCAGGGTTAGCAAGAGTCACGAATGATGAGTAGCTGTTGGATAAAGCCGAGCCGGAGCAGGCTGCAAGCAGAGCACGGGCCTGTTAGGACGGGCAGACAATTCATTGAGCTAAAGAGCGCGTCGCACCGACGTAAAATAAGCTAAGACCAAGTCCCAACCGAACAACCTCGGATAGCTTGCTGCCTGTAAGTGGTCTAGGATGACGACAAGAAGAGCAGGAAAACTGCTCGTTCTGACGACGGATATTAGTATGCAAATATTATTATCTCATCTGGCTTACTCAAACCACCCAAACCCGCTTTCATTCTTCGGTTCTTCCAGTCCGCAGGTCACTGTTGTAAACGACTGCGTATTATCAGTCCAGCGTGATCGGAGAAACTTCGAGGCTCGCAGGAACCGGAACCTGACAAGGGTAAATATGGGAATGGTTGGAGTTTTTCAACCGGCGATGATTTCAAGCCAAGGGACGAAAAAGAAGAAAGAGCTCAAATAAGTTAGCAGCGGCAGCTTGGTGAACAAGAATAAATAGCATAAAATTGAAATGATAAATTCTTGGCCGCATAAAGTTTCCGCCCCTCCAGTTCGGCTTAGCAGAGATGTCAGCTGTGGTGCAGATGTGTTGCTTCGTGTGCCTTTACTATGGTCGTGGGGTCGCTCAGTATTATACAGGGTAAAAGTGATGATGCTTAAATACATGATTCGTCAGTAGATTGATCTCGTAAGTCATTTTATTTCCACATTTTGAATATCATCGTGTTTTAGCATCAATAGAGCTGGATGAAGTCTCGTGTCAAATAATGGTCTTGCCAGGGAGATCAATAGACGCGCGAAAATTCAGAGAACTGATAGTGGAGGATAAGGATATGGATTAACAGTGGCGTACTCACTGGCTGAAATTGACGCTTTGTGATAGCACAACAACGACAGAAAATTTAGACCACTTCACTAGGAGTGCTTATCGCTAATTGAGATATCAAATGTAAATATGCCATCAGTGTTAAACAACACTAATATACGTTCAGTATATGTAGACATCTGGATCTGGGGTCGGCTATTCTTCTTAATATACGACAGACCACCAGTGCGTGTTTACCCTCCCAGTCCGTATATTTCGTTGATACGGGTTGGTATGAGACAGTCGCCAGTAAGTCAGGGGGCAAGCGTTGCTACGCTGCTTCTGTTACCTGTCCCCAACAGGCCCCGGAGCAATTAAAGGCTTGCTGCCGGCTGCCCACCACCGTTGCTGTCACCACCAACAAAGTAACCCGCTTGCTTCGTTTAGGTCCTTTGGGCCCCGCGCAGTCACTGTCAGAAGCGCGAGTGGATAAAACTCACGCATGTGGAAGAATACTCAGCCTACCTCTCGTAACTCCTTCCATCCGCCCTGCTCAGCTTCATCCATGTGTTGAAAGTGGTGCCTTCAACACAGTTGGGCACCATCGTCAGACGCTGGAAAGATCGTTGTTGCTGCTGCCGCCAAGCTATCTCGTCTGAATCGTCGCAACCCGTCGAGGGCTCTCGCTGCCTTTTCCTTCCGCCGTTCTACTCACATTTACCTGGCGACTTCTCTATTTAATAATATATAACTATCTTCAAAGCTAGTAGCCCCTTTTACGCGGCGCCCCTTGTTGAAGTTCTGTCTCGCCACCCCATTAGGTTTGCTCTCTGCCTTTTCAGCTTCGCAGCAATGCTATGCTAACTACGACTACCAGCATTAGTATGACTACTGCCTATGTTACCTGAATAGGAGTAAGAGGACTAGAAAGAGTCCAGTGCGCCTACAGCTGCGCCCTCTTTTTCTCTTGTATTCGGTCTCTCGCTCCCTGCATGCGTACACATAGCCAGCAAACAGGTGCATGTATCGTAAGCCTATACTTTTATCTTGCAGCCTAGCTCGGCACGTCCGCGACTAAGAGAAGCACAACGTTCCCACGCGATCGTTAGTCACTAGAGGAGGGAGTTATGTCTGTAGATGCAAGAGCGGCCAGATTGAAAGGGGCGCAGGAAACGCAGTCGCGTACCACCAGTGCTTTTCCAGCATTGGCAGCAGAAGCACCGCCTACTGCACTCGATACGTCGTTCTCGGCGACGTTGCGTCTATGTGGATGCAGGAAACGAAGTCTTCTCTGACAACCCACTGGGGTAGAAATCTCAGAGCATTACTGAGCCACTGCTGCTCCTGCAGGTGGCCAGACGTCAACCCATCAGAGGAGATGGCCACCGTTAGACGTCAACCAACCTTCTCGGTCTGTTTCCTTGCAACAGGCGGTCTTTGGCTGTCTACTGTGAAACCCATGCCGGGAGCTTACTCGGATAGCTAACAGAGGCTCAGCGCTGCTCGCAAGGATTTCGAGCAAGGCGAAACTTAATGCAATTATTAATAACGACAGTGTTGGCGACGAAAACAGCAGATTTAATAATATTGGCTTCCCCGCAAATATATCCAGTCTCAGCACCGAACATTCACATGCACTTTACGCACAAACAGACATACATGTATACACTATATGCACACACTTATACAACATGTAAAACTTGCATTTGTGTTGATGGACACAAAGTAGCGTGCTGCAGTTAGCTGAATGTTCTGACCTTAGCTTGCGGGAGAACCCAGCCATTGGGCCGCTTAGTCAAGAAAGCAGACCCAGCAGTTGTTGGATAAGCTTGGTGAGCTTTCCGTTCTACTGACTGGCCCCGGGCTCGTAGACTGCACAAGAAATACAGCAACCCCTACTTTTACTGTGGTATGGAATCGATGATAATTCCAAGCCAGTCATTAGCTGGCAAGAATGAAAAGCTGTTGAAAGAAACGTGAAAAGAATGAAAAACGGTGATTAGTGATAAAGCGTAAACAACGAAGCTGGTCCGAAGTTCACCCTGACGACAACAATAGTTGGCAAAACAATTCTATATATTGAGCTGTTTTTCCGTAACTGTTTAAAGCAATGCCTTTTGCTTAACTTCAAACTAATCAACTATTCCTATACAGGAGATTTGCCCACTTTTGTACTTGGATAAAAATTTAACTTAAAATAATTTCCAAGTACTGGGCACAAGTGTGATTCATTATGTTTAGTATAAGGCTTGTTTTTTTTGGGTATACACGCTCAGTTTCCATTGCGACGAACCAATATTGTGTTGCTTTTGCTTACAATGAGAACGGCACCAAAGTGCCGTCTCGACACCCTGCAAAGTATAAACTTTATCTCACTGTGCAGTCAACGTGGCCAAGTGCTTTTCTTAGTTAACACCCGTCAGCTGCACGGCTGGAGTCACCCAACACTTTTATTCTCTGTCTGGCTGCAACTAGGACATCTGCTTGCTGTAGCCGTCGCAGAACCCATCGCCAATCCACACGTATATAATGTTAAGAAATTAAAGTTCGTTTTTCACGAGTCTCCTTACGCCTAGGAACTTTGCAGAGACAGACATACGATGGACATTAGAGAATTGTTGAACCAGAGCTCTAGGCACAAGCCGCAGACCAAGCAACCAAATGAGGGTGGACGTGTATGGCTATTTCGCATAGTCAGTTTTGTTGGACGTCACTCGCTTATTTAAGGACGCGGAGATCCTTCATAGATGTAGCCAACAGCTAGAGAAAAATTGGACTCTGGGCCACAGCGACAGGCGCGTTTGAGCGTGAAATAAACTTGCTTTGCGTGCTAATGGTACGTTTCTGTGAGCGCCAAAATACGACATAGGGTCTGATCCCGACGGATCAGATCGAAAAAGGCAAGAGGTTCTGACGAGCTCTTGTTACCGACCTGTCAGTAAGCCATGTAGCTGCCCAGTATAATGTTAAATTAAAAAAATATGTAGGACAGCCCTAGCGATGGACAGCAAATATCAACGACGCCGAAGTTATGGTCAGATGTGAGAGACTACACAAGAGGATTCAATAGTTGAACTAAAGGAAATATTACTGTGTTGCATTACACTTGGTGACGCGGGTGCGCGACTTTTTCGCAAATCAAAATAGAACGTTGCGCTCGCATCATATCACTTTTATGCTTCTGATCGACTTAAAAGAACAAGACTCTTCAGTTCTTGTCCCCGAGCAAAGGAGACTACCACGCAGTCTATTTTGTATTAGATGTTTAATGTATTAGTTCATACAAATACCACCGTTTGGTGACTTGTTAGTTCATTAGTTTTACATATTGTATTCAACACAACGATGTTTTCATCTTGGCAAGTTCTAGTGAGATCAAAAGAGTGTTCTTCCACCGTAACTAATGCTTAGAGGGGTTGTTGACTGGTTTAGAAAAGCGTGTTGTTTCACGCGGGGCCATTCGATTGGCTGCCGTATAAATGGTACACTATAGCAAAATCGAGCTAGCTTTCGGCAGCGACCAACGACAGCCCGACGTACCAAACTATCTTTGTCACAGCGGACTAATGGTACCCTATTTATCTCGCTATTGACATCCCCTGAGTAGGCAACCAACCATCGTGTTCCCGTGTGCTCACCAAGGCGTCCGTCATGGCCTGCTGTTAGTTTGCTTGCGGACAGACAAGACTGTGTGACGATAAGAAAGGACCCTTCGTCCCATTACAGTCGGTCCGGAAAGACTGGCGCGGAAAAGTACTGAACGAGACGAAAGCCTCTGTGAGGGCAGAAGAAGAAGAGAAACAACTGACAGAGGCAGTTCCCTTACACAGCACAATGCCGCCTTTCCTTCCATGAGGTCGCTTCACGGCACAAAAAACACCAGACTTGAATGAGTGGAGAGGTTTGTATGTGGCTTGAGGCTGCTTTCTATCCGCCGCCACCTTTTTCTCCTTGGAAGGAGAACACGAAAGGGACGACGCGCCTACGGCCACAGAAATGTGAAGTACCTGATGAAGATTGGCCCGAATAAGACAACGCCGGAAACTTTTTCTCCTCTTTCTAAGACGAAAAAAAGTGGCCTCTGAGTGAAACAGAAGCACCGTAAGGTAGCTTCTTGCTTGAGTGGTGGGTCTTGATGAAAACCCTAGCAAATTCTTGGAAACAGTTTCCGACTTGCCTCTGGGAGTAAGATCATATATGATGGAAAAAAAGACACACACCTACCTTCACACTACACAGCCATAGCGGTAAGATGTGCGACGCTTCTTCATTTGCGGGTTACGTTTACGAAATTCTCAAGTTACGCCAAGTCTTGCCGTTAGGTGTGATGTATGTCGTCACTAGCGTGTTCAGTGTTTGGGAACTTTGGAAATGCATATTTTCTCTATGGCTTGTAATCACAAAGAATCAACAAACCAGCGAAAGGGAAGAACCCGAAAGTGAATGAAGATTGTAAAATGGATGCTCCGAAGCGTTTATACAGCTGAAAAACTAATGGGGCAATAAAATGAACGCGGCACTAATAGCCCAGAGGAACTCAGCAGCGTTCATTAATACGGTGGATGGAAGGCCATTCATATGTACTCGTACTTATAAGGCGTTTCGGGATTTGGTACTCTAGCGGTAGATCTGTACCTTTAAGTGGACTCTGAGTGGTTGGCCTTATCTCCAAAGAAAAACGCACAAAGGAGCGGGCTACAGCAGAAACCGAAAGCGATTCAATATTGACGGTGCACGTCAGACAACTGGACTGCGTTACCTTTGAAAATCTTCGTGTAGATCCCTTTAGAACAAGATCGACAAATGCGTTTCCTCTGATATCTCTTGGTGTTTCCGATACGCGGCTAGAGCCTAGCTACAACGAGAAACGCAGGTTAAATACGAGGCTCGCTCAAAAGGCAAGACAAAAAAAAAACGTATTCAAATGGTGAAGTATAGTGACACTATGAGAACTAGCGCTTTAGAGGGGGACATTCTTTTTCGCACATGATTGGTCGCCAAAGCGCTCTCTGCTCGATACGCGGTAACTGTTGCGAATTTATATCAGTTACGTAGCAGTACTACCAATCGAGTTGAATTAGACTCCATATGTGAGAGAATTTCTAGCGCACCATCGGATTAGAGGCACTTGCTAAATTTTATCATCTCCATTATGTACAACCAAGACAGGCGCAGGTAAGAATCTGATTTTTTATCAGCGTAATGCCCTGTTGGCGGCTTTGTCGTTATATGCATTAAGGTAGCACCTATTGCGACCATTACTTTACCTCCTTACACCCCTTGTTACGATCACATACGTGCAATACCTTCTATTCACTAGAAATTCTACCAACGTCTGGTAATTCATGTATCGTCATCGGAGTATCAAGCACATCTACATGTTCCGCCTGGACATAAACAACGCTCTAGCCAAGTCGCCGTCTACATCAGACCAAAATGATCTACATTCCTCGGTCCAAAAATCTTTTGGCCTCGATCGATGTTGGCGACTTATCGTTGAACTGTAAACGGCCAAAAGAGTTAAGTTGCGAATGGACCAGTAAGCCAATCTATCTGAGACATCCTGAAGCAGACATGACTGGTTCCTAAGAAAGGGGAAAGAATTCTGGTACCACTAGTAAGTACACTGCGAATGCTATCTGTTCAAGAACAGAGTAGAAGAATACAGAAAAATAAAAAGAATTTGCTTGCAACAGACTAGAACGTATTACCGCAGAAAACGGGAGCGGACAGAGTCTTCGCACGATGCAGTGGCTGTTGTCTTCTGAGCGGCACCACTACGTATGAGCAGCGCACAACCTAAAGTGGTCATGGTAGTATCGTGGTAGGACTGATTGTCGTCCTGTTGGTGCTAGTGAGGGTAATAATGGGACTATTCGGTTGGGAGACACAGGGCGTCATACTGCTGGCCAGGATGACTCAAACGAGCGACTGGCAAGCCTATGATAAAAAAAAAAAAAAAGGCAAAAACGCCCCTTCACCTACCCTACTGCCCCATGACGGTTACTCGTTGTGATATGTGCCCCTAACAACCGTTCCTCTTTCTCAGCTCCCTTCATTCCCTCACATGATCTTCGTCTTAGTCCGCCATCTTACTGCCAGCTTTTCGTATAATTTTATGCTCTGCATCCTGTTCTATTTGTTGGGCAAGCGGAGAGCCTTCCAGCCATACGCATGCTCGCGCCAGTCACAGCCGTTCTCTATCCAGCCGAACCGTAACGAGGCGAAAAAGAAAACGAAGGTAACACAAAAAGAAAAGTATAAAAAATAATCCACCACCATCCAATGCTATTTTTACGTACCGCGCTTTTCTACCCTCGGCATCGTTTCGTACGCGTTGCCGCTACTGCAACTGTTGTGCGAATATTATAGCAGCGGTACAGTAGCTTCCGCTGCTAGCTTATTCAGCTTTCCTGTCCTGGCCGACAGTGGCCCATCAGTGGGGGGTTCGAATTGGGGGGCACACGGAACCTAAGGAAGTTGCTATTTAGGATGGTCAACTTAACGGCGGTTCGTGTGAAACTTAGAAACCAAACACGTGGACAAATCCACCCATACTACTACGGGCGTTAAGCAAACTTAACATCAAGAAATCGAAAAATACAGCGAGACAGAACAGCTAAAGCTGTGGTTTTCTATGAAACTCAATTGTACAGTGTAACTTTCGACGAGGTGTCATCGAAATATTATTTTCCAAATCGTTATCTATTCAGTCTTTGCGTTATCTGGCTATACATTTGTGCTTCTGGAAAGTGCTTTTAATGACTGACCTGGAACCTCCAATGCAGTGTTGTTGGTCGTCGGCTTATAGGGTTGCTTCAACCTTAGCTTACTGTATTACTATGCATCTTCCGCTTAGTACATCAGACATGGTATGCCACTTACCCCGGCCGTTCGTCGGCAACGGAAGAACTTACGAGTCATTTCATTATCAACTGTGCACTATCTATATCAACAAATTTGCCCGAAACAGTGGACCTGATTATATAAAACAGGAAACACCTTTCAATTATAAACTGACAAGTTGGCAGAATTTTCCACAAAGCGAGGACGAATGCATAGATGCGGACCTGGTCCGAACGACTATTCATCATTATACATTTCTAGGCTCCATATATTGTTCGCCTATTAATAGTTTCACTGAGAAAGACATCAGGCTGCGGCATGTATGTACGAAATGTCGGTATATTATTATTACTATTGAGAAATATACGTTACAAATATTTCAGGCTAAGTATCTTCGTCGTTTTGTTATTATTCAGAGTAACACAGTAGGCCACGGAAGGCCGCCAGATAAATGTTTTTGTCGCCCCGTCGATGTAATCCAAACAGTTAAATTGTATCTCTCTGGGAGCGTCGTTGCCACTACTGTTGCTGCCAAAAAGTATTTTTCCACCAGGAAACCACAAACAGATTTATATTTGTCGCAGCGTCGTCGTATGAGATGTAGCGAACGGCAGCGCTAATAGCATTTGTCTGTTGCTTGCGCGGAGACAACTCCGTAGGCAGTGAACGCTCGCTTCATAGTCGCCTTTGCCAGCTAGAGATGACACCGCTTCGTAAGAGGCGATCGAAAGCCAACAGCGCGCCATACCGGGATCGGTTCTGAATGACCGCGTCCTCCCTGAATCCGCCCGATCGGCTATAATGGACGTTCATGCGATGCCTATATCTCAATCGAACCGAGTTCCTAGCATCGGTGAGCTTCGACGGTTTTATAGGGCTGGAAAAAGTCTTCAATAGAGAGGATGAAGGAGTACCGTACAATATACAAATACTGAAACGACGATACAACCGATTCGTGTGGGGCAGGCAGGTCGGCGGCTCAGTGACTGCTCGAAGTTGTTTCTGTTATTACTGGTTATTGTTTGTGCGCCTCTCAGATGTCCGAGGGCGGGGGGAAACGTTTCTTTTTTCGCCAATTTGCTCGTGCGTTCATCACGTGTCGTAATCAGCATCGGCTATTTACCTACAAGTAGTTCATCCAAAAATTGCTCCTGGCGCGGAAGCAAGGTATTGCTACTGAACAAGGAAGTGTTTATCAAAATTTCGAATAGATCTGCGGCGCACTTCGAGCGGGTGGCATGTTAGAGTGCATGTAGCCATGTACGGATGTGCGTCTGTCGGGTGCCGCTAGCTCCGCTCACAGGCATTTCCAACTATCCTACTGCAAAGATCATCCTTTATGTGGCTAATTTAGCTTATGGGCTATTGCCGTTATTCATACTGTGATTGTTGGCTCAAGCAGTTTCTTATCGCAGATCCGCTGCATATGTACACGTGTACACTGATATAACTTCAGGGAGATACACCGTAATATCGATATTATCGCTTTTGTTGGCCTTGTTATTGCCTGCGGCAATCTCAGTTGTGGTTATTACACGGCTGGATATTGATACAAAGCTAGTGGATATATACACATGTACAATCGTGATGAATCGTTGATGTTCCATTCTAATGCATCAGAGTATCTATATGACGCCTGAACAAATCGTATGCACCTATACATTTGCATATGGCGTAGCAGGCTGGATTTTTATGACCTGCTTCTTTCCAGTGAAATTGATCAACTTTCGTGCATAGCGTAATCAACTGTACATCAACCATATTATAACATATCTGCTCGTATACGTAAAGGTGCTGGTTATTATGCATTTATTAAGCTTTTTCAACTTTCGATAAGTTTGTGACTGCACATCATGCTTACTATGCAGACGACATTTCAGTGACTGATAACAGTAGCCGCCATAATTCTGCCATTGTGATTGTTACTTTCGTGTACAACCTTGGGCTTCCCTTCGTATTTTCTTTGGTATATAATATTATCATTTAGTTCTTTGAATCAGCCCTTACTATTCTACCATGGGTATCCCTTGTATTCTCAAAAGGAAGTGTTAGAAATAGTAGACTCGGTGAGGTAATGAATGTGAGCTGTTAGCTGGGTTAAAAAATGCTGGCAAGTACAGACGCAAACAGAACCTTCACACATTATAGATATTTAATATTTGGACGCCGCTCTTTTTAGGTTTCAAAAACGCCTCATGTTCAGACATTTTTCCTATATATATGGAACTACGGCTGCATCTCCCGCCGTTGACGGATACATGTAGCGCATTCAATGACGTTAAGCTCAGCCGTTTCACGTACAAGATCATTGAGGAGCGTTAACGATTATCTAGATTTCCATGCATTTACTAGCTGCTACGAACCTTTCCTTGTAGATTCTGATGTTGGTGCCAATGTCCCTGAATTGAAGTACTATATTCTCATCAGACCCTGGTTGCCAACTGATCTGAAGTGGCGAACGGTGCTTAAGGCATTAAGCTGGTGATTTAAGAAGCAGCAATTGCATCCTGTGGGAGCTACACCAGGACCTGTTGTGGGCACTGCCGATGAAACCACGAAAAGCGAGACGGACCTACAAAATGATAATGACGAATTACTAACTACAAGCTGACATTTACGCTGTCTTCGTTGTGTTAGTACTCCAGGTCAATGGTCATATATGTTTTAAAGAAGCATTCATTGTGAGTCCTGCCGTTTATTATAAGGTTCAGAAATAGGAGAAAAATTTCTGAGTTAATGCATTCTGTGAAGCAGCAAAAAAAAGCTTACAAAGAGGCAGATTCAATTTTCTCATTGATATATATCTATTACAATTAGAGTACATGTCGCATAAAGGATGCAGGAGAACCTACGCTATATGGAGCTGCCAGCTATGCTCATATAGTAGTACTTAAAGTCTACTGCCTACAAACAATCTCTGCAAACGTTGCTAAAAATAAGCTTCGAAGTTTACCATATCTTGACTATGATTTATACTGTGACTCATGAAAGAATGCTCACGTGGAATACAGCGCCCTGACCATGTCGGGAGCGCCAAGGAAGGAGCAGTTTTGCTGGCAGCTCGAGGGCTAACGACGGGTAGATGGAGTAGCGTAAGTGAAGCACGTTGGTTCGGGCGGGTGATTAATCTTGGTTGCCTTTGGTCAGCTGCAAGCTCTCGGTATTCCGATCTCACGTAATGGTGTAATGGTCCCCTGAGGGTTAATTCTCGGCGAGGGTCATACCGCCGCGTGTTCTCCCTTAGCCCCCCTTTCTCCTGCTCGCTTTTGTCACCTGTCCTATCCATTTTATCACTGCCTGAACGGCCAATGGACTAGTCACATCGCGACGAAAACAATGGAATGATTTTAGATAGACTGCGATCACGAAAACGCAAAATGCACCCTTTCGACGTTGGATGAAGAGCCAATTTCTAAATTAAAGAGTTCTGCCTTAGTTACAGGACAGAGACACACATGGACATGCACATAAAAACACAGAAACGTGGGGAAAAGGAGCCTGAACAGGAAGAGGCAGAACAAAAAGGAAGAGAAAGACGTGGACCACTATATGTGTGTTCGGCGACGTCGTTTTGGGGGAAAAGAAGCCGGGCCTTCGCCGCCTCCATGATCCCTATTGTCAGAGCTCTGTGGGGAAGAAAGAAAAAAAAAGACACTTCGATTGACTGTAGCAGGTGGATTCTCTGTGATAAACGTACTCCCGCAGCGCAGAATTCTATACAGCCAAATACGCTCGATCGGGATACGAATTAGAAGAATCGGAACATTTGCACTGAAGTTCTATATGAAACAAAATAAATTCGTTTTACAACAAATGAAGCCTTTATATGCATCACATTCATGATGACAAATGCAGAACCTATCCTGTTTTATATAAAACTAGTCTGATTGTTTTTGAAAACTCTTTGTACAGAATTATCGCTTCAAACGGTTGATAAGATCCGCTTGCCACGTTTAGTGTGTATGCATAGCGAGATGCTTAGCTTAAGGCTGCTACCTCCAAGCGGCATGACGCATTTTAGGGCCATATGAATAAATATAAGCCGTGTGCATGCACTTATACTGGTAGTAAACGCTAATAGAAGAAGAGGTAAAAGGTCAAACCCCAGTTACCAGATGACCTCACAACCGGTGTCTGCCAGTGATGGCCGGGTCGTTATGGCCCTATTGTGGACCTTGACAACTGCCAGTGACGTCATGGTTAGTTGTGTTAGTTGAAGATTCAAATGGAAAAAGCTTGGAGGAAAGCTAAGGGTATGATCGCGCCTATCTGGCATTACCGCTTCAGGTACAACAGAACGCTGGGATCGCAGGTAAGGGGCAAAGAGTGGCGGCATTAAGCCCGTTCGGGTGTAAGGCCTAACAGGAAGCAATCACTCTTTGAGGAAAAAATGAAGCTTGTCCGTAACAAGCCTTATTCTTAATATGCAAGTCTCTTCTCTAGAATGGGCACTACTGAAAACCTCACGCATGCAAAGCTCACTTATAAATACCGTGATGGGACATGTGAGGTTCGCTCGAGGACTGCGTACATTATAGTACACGCTCATATACATAAGTAGTTTTCTGCAAGTTCAGAATGAACGAAAAAATACAACCTTAGAGAGGGCCACTCATTAAGAATAATTTCTGAATGTATCACTAGGTATTTCTAGGATTTCTAGGTAGCAGTGGCTAGTGCTTTATATATAATATGTATGAAAACGAAGACGACTTCTACAAGCATGTGTTAGCCTTGCACATGCAGATAGCAGGAGTTCTCCAGCTTTAGCCGATAGCACTGGTGAAGAGTTCTTTTTTGAAAGGCTTCGATGAAATTTTGAATAAACCGAAATCAGGTGATTAGAGAGTACCCTGTACGATCATCTCGATGCGTGGCAAGCAAGCAAGCAAGCGAGCAGCTCCTGCTGGTTATTCAACAAAGAGAGGAGCGATGATCTTCAACCAGCACTCAGTTGTAGGGTATTGTGTCTGTTCCCAAAAGTGAGCCAATGGGGTGATTGTACGGCGGTGGTCGAAACAGCTCCAAAGTTCATGATGATGAAAATGAGGACCGCAAACCTAGCTATGGGAAAATTTGCCCCATCGCCAACCCCTAACGGTACAGCTGCTGTTATAGCTACAACAGCAGAAGAACAGCGTCTCGAGAAACAGAACCGAATACCTCCTCTTTCCCAGCTTTTCGTCCCTGCTTTATCTCGTAATGCGTTTGCTACTGAACCGTTCTTGGAGGCCATTCGGTTGTAGACTGGAAGGACGGCGTCACTGCTTTGCTGCTAGTACGTACAAGTCTCTGCCACCCCGGCGCAGCAATTAGAGATGGCTAGGTGCTGATGGTCTGTTTGTGTGGTACACAATTAAGAAAATGACTATTTAGTAGACCTAGTAACTGCTTTTCCTGTTACAGTACAGGCCTCCCTTTTAGGCATATTTTTTGAAATAATTCGGAGAAAACGGCACCTTTGTCTGTGCAACGAGTGGTTACAGAATTAGGATATTATGGAAAATTTTAATACACCATTATATGGAAAATGGAAATCTCCGCATATTTAGGTATTTCAGAAGCTGCTTTACATGGCTGCTAGCAACTTTGTATTGATAACGAGTTACAGACTAGACAAACAAAAAAACATAACGTATGGCAGACATTGCCTGCGAAGCGATCCAATATATCTATTGCTGACGTAAACCACGACACAAGAACACTCAATGACTATTCTTGAAATAGGACTGATTGGTCAAAGTAGTTTTCGAGTTCGCTGTTTTACATTCTTATGGAGATATCATTGTTCTTCTACGGTGATACTAAAAGGCAACGCTCAGCGGGCCATCGTAATACGTGTATTGCCATGCTATCTATTGTGTTTGTTGTAGATGCACAATGTACCCTCGCTAACCGCTCTGTGTAGGTGTCAATGGCAGCTAGCAGTGATGCTTACGGTAGTTTCGGTGGAACCAGTCACTGTTTGTAAGTCTAGCTAGTGTTGCAGCGAAAACGATGGTAGTCGATGGCTGATAGTGCACGCAGGAATCGTGTTTTTCGCAATTGAGAGTTTGAAGCGAAGCGAAGTTAGTGAATGAGTGGATTCGAGCGAACTGAAATGAGGCGAAGGCCGGCCAGCTCAACTGGAAGAATGGCGATGGCTAGCAACCGGATGTTAGAAGAGCTCGTCTCCTATTCGCTTCTTTCAGCCGATTTTTCTCGTTCCGGCCTATTCGGCCTACTATTAAGTAACCAGCCTGCCAGCCTACCTATCCACCTACCTCCTGTTCCGTCTCCCTCAGTCCTTTCTTTGTAGCGCAAAGCCTCCTTTGAACGCCTATCCCCAGCAACTTGCCATCCACTCCCTACTCTCTATATAGATATCGAATCACGGCAGCAGCAGTAGAAGCAGCAGTCGAACAAAGTGAGTGCGCAACCGGCCGGCCGGCCGGCCGGCCGGCCGGCTGGCTGGCTGGCTGGCTGGCCGCCCGCCCGCGTCCTTAACGGGCGACCACGGTTCTACGTCTACGCGGTGCGCCAATTGGACTTCTGCAAGAGCGTTTGAGAGTGATCGATAAATTGAATTTCATTTGAATTCCAATGCCCACCAGCCAACGGACTGAGAAAAGTCATCTGACAGACAAAGGGCCGGCAAAAGCAGTAGTAGTAACGAAATAAGCGCTACTGCTCGTGCGGACCGATTGCGATGCGACTGCGCTGTCGTCACCTTCTTTACTGTCTGTCCGTTTGCCTACCGGCGCGGCCACCTATTGGAGGCTGCTCTAGAAATGCAACCGTCTAAAGAAAGGCACCCTCTTGTTGCGCTGAATAAGTGCACAGAGTGTCGCACCGGTCAGGTTAGTCGAACTGTCGGATCTTTCTAGGCGATTGCTGTTCGATTGGCCCTTAAAATGTCCACCCTATTCGCCGTTGTTCGAAGCTGCTATAGCTGTGGGGCTTTGTGCGACACTGAACGGCCAGTTATTTTCAAAGTTGCTCGTTATTGCAAGTTATAGATGCGAAGCTGTCCCTGTTACAATCGTTAATGTACAGAACTATTATGCGATCTGTTGTTGACCAATGATGTACGTAGCACGAAGGCTCAGTAACTCCAATAAGACCGCGAAACCTAAAATTGGATATGATAATGTATTTTTGCCCCTCCCACCCTCCAGCATGGTTGTTTTTGCCTACCTTCCGCCAGCTAGCATCACGGGTGTCCGAAATGAACTTTAAATCCCCCGCGGAACCATACATGCATATAACTTGAAGAATGTTAGGCAGCCAGGGGCTGTCGTCATCATCGTCGTTCGTTTACCGTCTTTCTCTCAGCCATTGGTCGGTCGGACGGTTGCCATCCAGTGCTTTCCCTGTCACTGCCGACTCCTTTTCTTAGCCCGTGCTAGCGTAAAACGAAGGAGGAAAGGACGTTCTAGAGTGCGTCCTCTTGGGTACAGATGAGGACGACACTCAACGAGTATTTTCTTTCTCGCGTCCTCAACCCTAGCAAGAAGGAACCGCAAAATGCGACCTCCCAAAGAAAAAGAAAAGTCAGGAGAAGTATGCCGCCGGAGAGCGCCCTTGCGCGCGCACCGCTCAAGCCGACACGACGCAAATGGGAGCTTTACGACTTATTCGCTCGGAATTGCAAGTCTAGAGCGCGTTTGAGGAACGGAGCCAAGCGAGGTGCCCGTGCTAAGGTAACTCGCGCTTCAGAAATCCTTTCCCTACCCAGATCTGCGTTACCGTTTCAACTTGTGCAAGCGACAGATCGACTTGTGGACTACTGCCGCTACCACCTCTGTCGCTGACTGACTGCTGTGCTCGCCTGGGTTGACTCCCTGAGCAACGGCAGTGGCAGCAAAAGCACCACCCCAGCACTGCCACTTCTACTGGCGTTATAGATGTTTTAGGAAATGGAATCTTGGGGAAAAATCGGGCTAAAGGGGCGCAGATTGGGTCGACCAAGCGAAGCTACGTATATCTGCATACAGCCAAGATATACGGAAACCGCATAGGTCCGCTGATCCCCGTTCGCCACCGTTGCTGTCGCTTTCGGCGCCACCCTACAGCCCCCATGTAGTGATGGTGCTAGTAGAAGCAGTCCAAGTAGATGGTCGTTTTCTGCTTCTCCCTTCACTTCCCGATCTCCTGTCGTTCTATAAACCCACACTGGCGTCATATATTTTCGGCATCAATTCGCAATGTTCTTAGCAAACTACACGGTCGTAAGTGTTTCAAAAGAAACCACAAATATTTAAGCGATAACAATTCTCATCCATAAAATCCAAGCCAAGCGAATTATTTTATTGTACTGTTGTATATGGGCCAAGCAATTTAGCCATGTTGAGCCCTACTTGTATATCTAATATATAATGAGTTATTACATTATTGCTATATGATTATTGCATGCTTTAAATTGACGCCATCGCTGGTGCGGTACAGAGCTTGCTATTATGTAACTTTCTCGAGGCGGATTTCCCATATGGATTGTAAAATATCTTTATCGCACCACAGTCGTTGCGCATTGAGCCCGTAAAGCGGGTTTTCCAGCCAGATTGGCGGACGGGGGCATATTTAAGTGGCAACCTATCCGCGCTTCCCCTACTGCGCCAATGGCAATTCACTAAGCAAGGCGTTTCGCGCGGTCTGTGTGTGTATTTCCCGATGGTCTTATAGGCTTGTACAGAACACCTATTCTTGCGCCTATTCGCCCATTTCAACTAACTCCCAGGCACTTAATGGCTGTTGGTAACGAAGGCTATTGGAGGGAAGCGGTGACGGCCCAGGAAATGCTGACCTGTGGCCAAGCCTGAATTGTAATCGCTCAATTCGTGCACGATTTCATCATAATTGCATAATACAACCTTAATGCTGCTGATGGTCATTCGGGTACAACTTTTGAACCGCTTTGCTTTTTTTTTTTTTATGTTTGTTCTATGGCTCCGTAGCTTCGCTTTCTATACGTAGTAGTGAAACTTTCGCTATCTAAACTTTGGCATTGAACTGTAACAGATCAATTTAACCTGCGAGAAATTACTTCTGTAGGCAAGAGAGCAACCCATCGATGTCGATGTGAAGAAATTTATTGAGCTTAAGAATTCAGCGTCGTTCAACGACGACGACGACGACGACGACGATAAAGCTGTAAATCGACGACAGTGTAGGTAAAGACGAATGTACAAATGTTCCCAGTAAAAACTTCATTTATAAGGGCGATTCGAGCTAGGACATAAGGAAAAGAAATGGCGTATCAGGAGTAACGTAATTGAGTTTACCGCCATAAGCTGTACTCGTTGACTATACTCAATTTCGAACATATTTCGTTACAGGGTGGAATAAGATAACATTTTGCTTTATGCCTTCTTCCGCTGGCCTCTTCTACAACAGAGTCAGTTGTCTGTTGTCTGTTTTTTTGGCTGGTGGATACCAGGATCGTGCGTATGACTCAGCTTTCACTGAGATCACTGCCGCCAATGATGGTCGTACGCCGCGATTCCAATATAAGTGTTCTGTCGTGTGTTTTTACGAATCTATGTATTCTATCTGTTTAGTCCTTTTCCATGTTACACTAGGGCGTGCTTATTGAATTGAAGTATCATTTTTTGGTGACAACGTACAGCTTAATGCTTTTTGTAAACCGTCTTGTCACGCATCGACTTTGCCACAAGCGGACTTGACCTTGAAGCCTAGATTAATCCTCGTTTGTCATGCGCGCTTTCGCAAAGCTGTGATTGCTTGCAGTTAGGTCAGGTTATATATCACTATACTAGTTATAGCTCAACCAGGTACCTCCTACTGCACATTGTTCACAAGTCCAAGGGAACCTTCTGCTACTACACCGTCTCTTCGTTTCCCTGCCTGCGTCGACGCCACCTCCGTCTAGGTAGAGCTCACGCCTTCAGTTGGTCCGTCAGTTGGCCTCATTCGCTTTGTTCGTTTACGGGCCTCCTAGTCTTCCTGTTTGCTATCCCGCTGGCAAAGACGGCGCCGATGACGATAACGACGAGGTAACCCTAATTCTTTTGTCGTTGTAGCGCCTGTGTCACATACTATACCCCAACCACTATATAGTTAGTATACGACGCACGTAGAATAAGCAACCTGGCAGACAGACAACCGACTCACCATCCGTTCAGTCGAACAGATCCGTACCCTAACGACAGGCCTTCAACTATCCATGCACACAACCGCGAACCAGTGGCTTCACACAACAAGTTCGCTCGCAACTCATGGTAACAATATATTAGCGCCTCCTCATGTTCGTCTTCTTTTCCTTTTTTTTTTCCTTTACTGACCAGCCCCAATTTGGTTTTTTTTTACAGGTAAGCGTTCCTTTGTCTTCTTGTCGGCCTTCAAGAACCACCTGCATCGTCGAGCCGTTGCCTTCTCACAAGCAGCTCCCAGTTACTTCTGCACTAATGGCTGGGTTGCGGCGCGTAACCGGAAAACGAAGGAGTTAGGTAGCAGCGACGGTAGTTTTAGAAGACGAGGTAGTAGCATTCCGCTGTAGCAATTCCTGACAACAATACGACGAGGTAACCCGCCATTGCTACGGCGGCGATGGTTGCCGCGACTCTAGCAGAGCCGCTCTTATTACGGCCCCAGCGCTGTTCAACGGGAAGATAAAGAAGGAAAGAATAAGGACTTCTATTCGTGGTTGTAGCGGCAGCTGTGGCAATGCCGGAGGAACAAGAGAGTAATGAAACGAGAGGGAACTGCCTTCATTTCCAACACCCGACACTTACATGCACCCATTTCCTCTAACACCACTTCGAATCCCACTTGGATTGCAGAAGCTACGCTAGAAAGGTCTATTCAAGGTTGTGGCGATATCCCTTCACAAGGGTGGCAGAGACAGACCATCGTTACGGACAGCCGGTCCTCATCGACACGCATCAAAGTATCGGCAAAAGCTGTTTGCAACTGCCTTCGTTCGTTCGATGAGCACAACCGGAAACGAAAGCCTTTGAAAGCCAACCTGTGGATCGTGCATCGATGCCAATGCTGATCCTCATATCAGTGTCCGGCCACTCCGGCCCATCGAAGCTGCCTTGGCTATTCCCACTTCTGCCGGCCTCAAGTGCATTGTCATGTCGTTCGCCGCACATTTATCGTGTGTGCTGCTGCTAGAAGAAGAATCTGGCAAAAAGACAGAATGAAGGGGCGACAGGGACAGATAGGGGCTATAAAGACAGCATATATCGCGCATTGATTGGTCCCATATTAGACAAGTATGACTTAGCACTACTGAAGGTTCGCTATGCGCATGTTTCTTTACTCTTCGCTTCAACGACGCCTGTGCGAATATGCAAGAGCAAGCAGCCGGGTTTCTGGTCATCTTTCAACGCTAGGTTCAACGTAGATTTCCACAGTAAAAGAGCTCTAGCTCCTTACTGCGGGACCATATTGTTCTCAAAAAAATAAAATTAGTCAAGAAAGATTGTTGGACGACTTATTGCAAGGCTCTATCTTCGACGTTATTTTGCCATCGTTGCTAGTTTTCTTTTAATGCCCTTTCCGCCTGAATACTCGACTGAATTCACGCAGTCCCTCCGTTAATGAGGCGTCATCGAGGAGTTTATGAGAGAAACGAATCAGAAGGGATTTGAAGATAGGAATATTGAATATTCACAGCCTGAGCACGCTTCGGATTTACGATCTTCCTCTAGGCGCTTCTGCCGCTGCTACTGCTGCCGCCGCTGTCAAAATTACTGTTGCCACAACTGTCGTTGTCGTTGTTATGCAGTAGGGGCAACTTCGAATAGTAGCGAGCCTTCGACATCGGAGAGAAAAAGAAAGACTTTGATGCCTTACCCTTTCGCTAGTACGACGCGATCGATTACAAACGCCCTTCAAGTGAAACGCACCAGAAATATGTCATGCCTCGTTCAAGCTAGAGATTTACATCTATAAAATATATAAAGTTGACATTTAATTATTCGACTTTGCGGCACTTGAGTTTTCTATATAGAATCGTATGCGCTCAAATACGAAATGGCGGCATTGTTATTACTATTGTTCGAATTATAACTATGGCATAATTGCGAGAAGGGGCATAAATCGAGACCGTCCCTTTTACCTAGGCAATTTAAGCCACAGACAAAGCTAGCAAAAAGGCAATTGTAGCGCAGTATTATACTGAGATGGTGTTTTTTCGCTTTTATATGAAAGCTGTTTCCCTTGCAGTCTGCTATCGTGCCCAGCTGATGCTGACTAGCAGCCATCGGCTGGAAAAGCCCCAGCAGCAACTACTAGCAGGCTAACTATGTAGGCTTCTTTTACGAGCCCCGTATGCGTGGATTCTCTTTGCCAACAGCATAGCTCCTGAGGCCACAATGTAAGGTACTGGCTTTATAATAATAATATAAGGCTTCACACACATACACCTCTCGCTGGCTCACAAATCCTTGAAACTAGTTGTATGCCACGTAGTACAGGTTTTCAGTCCTGCTGCAGACTTATTACCATATGTGGACATGCAAACGTCTGATAAACAATATGGAGATACTGTATAACAATTTTATAGGCCAATGGCTAGCCAACGATGAGAATGTTCGTTGACGAAACGAACGAAGACAAGCCATAAGATTGTCCAACAACAACAACAGCAGATACGAGAACTTTATCCTCAATCTGCCTGTAGAAAAAGCGAAAAGCAAAAGAGAAGCAGATTTGCTTTGCATGTACGCATACCGACTACTTGTAGCATCAGCCACATTGCAGGAAATCGTCTTCATGCCTATAGTAGCGGTGAGCTGGGCCACTGACTCAATCGATCTGGAGTGACAGCAGAAGGTTGACATGAAACATATAATGCATATGATACATCTCATTGTTGTGTTATTGAAGGGTGCGATATTGGGTTAGTGGTGACCAGCAACGTTCGTATATTTCTCTATATAGCACCCCAAAGTTTCAGTCCGAAGACGAAAGATGTCCGTTTTAATTGCAGGTATGGTTGCTGGTTCGTTTCAAGGAGCATACCTTTCATGAACATATTATATTGTGTATCTATTACATGCAAAATGATTATTATCATCATCTGCATCCTATCCTATTCTTCGATTCCCGCTCAGCTATTCACGGTGATCAGGTGCGTCTGTCCTTTGATTGAGACGACACCACGATCACCGCCTACGTTCTATTCTGTATGTATTCGCCTGGAGACCACTAGTTTAAGCCCATCACAGCAGCGGCAACAGTCTAGAGAGATGCAGATATTCAGTAAGGTATCATTACTAGTTTGATGGTCTCGCACACCGCGAAGACTGTCCAGGCTCTAGCGATGACGAGAATCAAGCGAAAAAAGTCAGGAGGCCCCGTTATCAATACGGTCGGACTGTGCTGTTGAATCTCCGATAATTTTTTTCGTCGTGCGTTGTGTTACAATGCTGTTATTGCTGCTTTCCTGGCTTCACTCTGTCATTGCATGAAGACGGCGTACGATGTTGGCCACCACTGCCGCATTCGTTTCCAAAGTATTACGTTCATTGAAATGTGCGCGAACGTCGGCGAGGTCTGACTGTTCATTCGTTCGTTGGTCCGACTGGTCAGCGAGCAGGCGGTCAAACCCATTTTAGGTGCTATGCCATGCCATAACAGGCCGCTGCCTATCCTGGCCTAACCAAACGACAGACAGGAAACCTGTTACGGCTAGTCCCAACAGTGGCAAACGCATAGACGAGCAGCGACGATGCTGCCGTTGCAGCTAGCACTACGGCTGTTACAGTGGTATACTGCGATGGGGTAATGCTAGAGGTGGCGGCTGCGGGAGCGGCGGCATTGACGTTCGCGGTATTGCAATAAACATATCATCATCATGGTTTTCCTAGTAGCACTGCAGCAGTAACAGCGATGACGGCCATAGTGGTGAAAGCGGCTTGCGTCCGTTGTTATCACCGCGCTGCTAGCTTCTGCGTTTTTCCTTCGAAGCGAGGGTCTCCTATCCATCTAGTTGCAAGCACCGGCCCGTCGAGCCGTTTACGATTACGAGCAGCGGAACGGAATAGAAGACTCTATCTCAAATGTTACCGCCACCAATACGAGCTGCATCGCTGGTCTGAGCGAACCCTTCTTGGCCATTGGTTGCTCGCTGCTTGTTTGCCATGCAGTACGTACACACACACACGCACGCAGACACACACATCCATACTACAGTAGTTCTATTACGGACTCAGTCAACCGGACCGGCACATGCAACCACACGTACATACACAACATATACATATATAAATACACACAAGCAGAATCCGCTGTTGCTCTGAGTATTTTAATGCAAGCTATTCCAAAGAGAGTCGTGGTGATAAGCCCAGAAAGCTTTCTGAAACAAGATGAGCAATGCCGACAGTCATGCTTGTCATCTCAGTTTGCTTTGAGGCGGGACCTAGAAACGCCATTCCAGGCGTCCTCTCCCCATCCTACTCCCTCTGGCAGCTGCCGTGCATGTTGTGGACCTATCTGTCGGTAGGTCGGTCGGCGATACATGATATCGTGCTGCTCGCATCATCACGACTATTCAATGCCTCTGCGTTCCATCCGTCGCCGCCTGCTGCTACTGATATAGTCACCGCTGGCCAATGAATAGCCAACGCAGTTCTCCCGCGCTGTCCCCAGCAAATATAGCAGTAGGTCGTTGCGCCTTTTTGGATGGCACTTGGCCTAGATAGGGTGAGCCGAGGGGCAAAGGGCAGTTGGCCTCCGCTTACCAGTGCACTACAGTTCACACAAAACGATTGAAGAAGTCGAAAAGGGGGAAGGAACAGAGCATGGATGGCCGGAGCAACGAGAGAGCGAAGCGAAGGGCAGCTTTCCTTTGGGCTGAAGACAAGGCTGACGTTAGTCCTTTGACGTCTTGATCCAACCGGGAGCGATGACCGATGGTCCTTCACCTGCAGCCAGCGAACGGACGCGCCAACACGGATGAAAAACCTACGGTGAAGAAAATGGCTGCAGAAGCAGGACAGCCCGAGAACTCGCTACCTGCTGGCTAATTAACTTGCTCAATTCGGTGGCGACTGTTTACGTGAGTTTCGTACGGACGTTGTGGGGGTTCTGCAACACGTATTGTGCTCGTTTTGCTATTTGTCTCTGATGATGAGCTGGAAAGGACTCATATCTTCATGGTCGGTTTTAGTATATGGCCGCATACTGTATGTTATCGATCATGCTCTATAGGGATGTGCAAGCATTGAATATTTATGTAGAACTTTTATCTCTGAGATAAAGCACACCTTAACAGATCATAACCATCTAGCTCGTTTAGAAGACAATTATACAAGTAGATGCGGCTTTTCAGTTTTATTCCATTCATTCAGTACTAAATTGAAATCTGTTTTTACTTGCAGTTAGCAGAAGTGCCAACGAAGCAGATGCGCCGTTTTATTTGTCTGCTCTTGCTGGTTCTTTCTTTAGTCTACCCGTTAACGGGTATACATGAGAGTATTATCTAGACAAATATAGCAGCACGCAAAAGGATTCCGATGCTTTCTAAACTACGGGAGCTTGCTTCAGTCTTCATCTTCATTCTTCCCTAGTAGCACGTGCGACAGTGATTCGATTCGCCCTACCGATAAAGAACACTTTAATACAAGTTTCAGTGGCAGGTTTCACATTATAAAAAGTATGTACTTTAAATACAGCTTAATGCTTCAAATGCTTACACATTCATTGCACTTACTGCCTTAAACTTACCAGCTATCTGATTTTGTATTATTAAATGCTATCGACGTGAAGCATTCTTGATGAATGTCAATAGAGATCTGTGCTTTGCTCGCCTCTTTTGATTGGCTGGTGCGGGCGATTTACGCTGTTGTGCTGGCGTTTTTCTTTGACTTGCTAGAATGTTTTTAGCACAGACACCTCCACTCTGCCCCATACAAAATGGTCAGTAATTTCGATAAAGTGACGCTGTTGCCGTTTGCGTGTCCCAGCGTCTCGTGGGTGACTGTTGTGTAATGTTTGTGCAGACAACTGCGCTTCGTCATACACAGAGTGGCCTGCGCAGGATGAACTTGCGTTAGAGCTGAGGAAGCTTTTGCTTACTTGCTGGTATACGCCTATTTTTTAATGATTTCATTCTTCCATCTGACTTTACTTGGCTTTGAACTCCGGCCCGGTCTCTGCTGCCAGTCAGTGAGCTTGCTGCTAGCTTCTTTCTCTTTTTTGTGCTATCGCTAGTGAGCAATGGAAGCCACAGCGGCAGCGGTTCACCGGCTGATGGCAACGAAAAAGTCGAAGGTTTGGTGACGAGTGGTTTTGGCAGGCCCTGGACAACGAACCAGCCAACGAACAAACGAACGACGCGCAGGCAGCTGCGCCTGCGACCGAGCAGACGAACGAAAAGAGGGAGGAAGGTAGGTAGGGAGAAAGGGAAAAAGGGGAAGAGGGCTCCCTGGATCGCGACGGCAGCAGCAACGGTAGAGATGGAGGCATCGGCTCCTAGGCTCCTGGGAGCACACACATCCTTTCTGCGCCACTGTATCTCACTAGCCTGCTCCTTAGCTAGCTAGCCGTCCGCTTTCGTGTGAGGGGTAAAAGATAACGATGAAGAAGGGATGACGACAACAACGTGATAGGTCCAGGGATCCATTGGAAGAAGAAAGGAAAGAGGAGTCAAAATGGGCGCGTGCCGCTCACTGACAGACTGATCAAGAGGAGAACACTAGGGAGAATTGAAAGAGGTTCGTTCGCTCGGCGTCTCGACCCGGTCGGTAAAAAACGCATGAGAACAACCAGTCAAACAAGGAACCAGGCAGGCAGTTTGTTCTACCGCCGTTGTTATCCGCTAGTTTTCTTTGCCTGTTCTCCTGACTCGAATCTGTCGCTGCCGCTGCTACGGCTTTTTCATCGTTGGGATACAAACGATCGACCAGCTGATCAAGCGACACAGCAAACGATAACGACGCATCTGGCAGCTGGCAAGAATAAGGAGCTGCGAATCGAGGATAGCGGATGTGTTGTAGAAGCGTAGACTTCGACGATAGGCAGCTCGAAGGAGGTTTTGGGACAAGTTGAAAACCCAGAATCATTGGTCAGACGGCCAGCCCAACAGATCGGAGCTGAGGAAACAGCTCATTAAGAAACTAGACAAGCAAGCAAATACATACAAGTACGGAAGGCGAGCGGTCGGTCGAATACGGACAGCCAGTCAGCCAGAGAGCAATGTGTCTGAAGTGAAAAGTGAAACTCCCCCTGCTATGCTTCCCATTCTTCCTTTATCATGCCCCCGCATCGCTCCAACATCCAATGCGTTAAGATTTCCTCTTACTCTACCAACATGAACTAATGTATATATATATATAATAGACTTGTAACCGGGCGAGGAAGGTTTTACAAACCAACATGCACACTCGTGGACACGAGGTCATTCAGACGACCTTTCCGTTTTCGTATTCGCTTATAGATATGATAAAAGATGCACCTGAAGGCAAAGGAACGGGCGAAATGGGTGTGAAATCAGCAATTCTGTGATTCTTACGTTGTTTTTTTTCTTGTTGCGTGGACGCAACATGACCCAACGGTTTGGCACTATTCTTGCCGAAGCTGAATAGATTAAATTTGACCGTGGAACGTTGCTGCACACAATAGTGGCGATAGTATATGTGACAGCCTAAAACGTGACCGACCTTATGTAGGACGTCATATAAGTCAACCAGAAAATGCAGACGGATTGCCGCGAGTACGCTTCACTGACCAGGCTGTCGCACAGCCAGCAAAGATTGCTTAAACAATAGAAAATCTTATGCAAAGCAGGGAACGTACACCTACACTATGGCGAACTAGTAGACTGCATTTGCGTTCACTCGACCTGATTCGTAATATTTATGACTGCGGTCCGTTTTAGGAGGTACGACGCAACCAATGGATTTATCGACTATGTTCTAAAGATGCACACTGGATAGTAAACAAAGTTTACTGTTGCAGATGTGTTTTAGCAGCGGCATGAAAAATTATTTTAGCCTTCTAAGTAACTTCTAGATACAGTTACGAATACGCGGTTACACACATTATTCACGTTATCAACAAATTGCAAGAAACATTCGGAAATAGCGTTTCTTCACCGCCAATTGGATGGAAATAATCGTCTGCAATGCGTGAATGAAGCTTCAGACATTCGTAAGAATGGCTTATCTGTGAACTTCGCTCGTGTCCACCTGAAGGCGTAATGTAGACAGGCTGCAAGAATTTATGTAAACTATCCAAATTGCATAGGGACAGAGGGACTTGTCAATCAATCCGAAGTGCTCGGCTAAATGCACGCAAACGTTTAGCCTAACGCCTTGATCATTGGCCGGCTCATAACCTGAGCATAGTGTGATATGTATACACACTAGCGGCTTTGACCTACCCCTTACCTGAATTAGGACAAAGGTAGATGCACGTAGCAATTTAGCGATGTCTTGCCACTCGACAATTGTTAAATTAATTAGTTCACCTGTTTTACTTGCAAGTTCATTAGTCCATATTGCTCACAGGTTGCACCAACGTTTTTTAGCGGCAATCATCCAGAGGACATTGACCCGTTAACGCTTGATAACTCGGGCCCACTATTACGAATGAACATTGCGCATACATATCGTGTTAATCAGTAAGTTTGCATGTTGCAATGAAATGCTGCATGCGCAAAAATATTTATTTTTAACCGTAGAAAGGATCAGAACAAAACAAGATGAAAGGGTCAAGTGGAACGGGTAATCGGATCTATTCTTTTCCGGAGGAAGTTGAATGCATCACCATGTAACGAAATCCATTATTTTGGCCTTAAGTGATTCGGCAGCACTCATATCAAGTAGTGTCCTATGTGATCGCCCTGTTTGTCTCTTCTTTGTTTTGCTGAACCAAGTGACAGCCTATTAGTCAATGGTTGCTGCTCTACAATTGCCTAGCAGCGACTGAAAGCGACCCGGCCAACGAGGATAGACATCCGCTACAGCCACACCATCTGGACTGATCATGCAGCTCCTTTTTTGTCTGTTTTTAGGCTAGACGGCTATTTTTTTATTGGGGCAAAAAACGCAACACCAGAAAATAACGAGAAACAGAGCAGCGCCTTCATTTACAACCTCCCAACAGCAACAAAAAACAGAATTAGTGCGGAGTCGACTAACTAATCGAGTTAGAAAGTAGAGAACCGCGGAACGCTACGGTACCACAGTAAAATGTTTGGTTCGGAAGAAGCCACTGTGCTGCATCCTTCCCTCACTGCTGTCACACGGGGCTGGCTGCTTGGTCTAGCCACCAAGCAGCTCATTGAGAGTCCGACAATCACATCGTTGTCCCCACACTTTTGTGGGTTAGCTACCTCTCGCCTTTTCTGGCTCCGTTTCCTCGGTCTTCTCTACCCTTGGGTTTCTCCTGCTCTCGCAGGTCCTCTGGACTGATGGTACTACGGGAATGGTTGAGGTGGTGGTAGTAGAGGCACAACTCCTATGTCCATGCGTTCATGTGTGCAGAGCCTTGTATGTGCAATGTGTACACTGCAGGATGTGCATCGAACCTTCCGGTCATGACAAAAGCAAGTCTGGGCCAGGAAGCTCGCTGCTGCGGACCCTCGTTGGTGCTGAGTGCTGCACCTTGGACCCGCTCTCCGTAGCTTTCCCTATCGTCAGTGCGGCCTCACACGCAGATCTTCAGGATCTCAGCCGTCTCAGCTCTGCCTCGCTTGCTATGTTTTTCCGAGTACCGAGATCCCTATTTACTCTACACTTGAAAGCTTACGTTCGGGTTTCTCTGTGGATGCCTGCGCCCACATCGACGAATGTGTGTGGCGTGTGCCGACAACCTGGCAGATGGATACAAGACGAAAAAAAGAGTGTGTTTGATTGCTTGCTGGTGGAGCTTGCGGGCCCAACGGATGTACCAATTCAACCTAAAAGTATACCTATTTTGATATGTAGTGCGCGTCACGCCTATACGACGAGCGTTTTCCTCGTTCTAAAAACTAAAGCAATACCCGGTATGCGGTTGTGAAATACCTTTGTGTGACGAAAATTCTCACGCAAACCTTGTTGTTACATTGAAGATTTATGGCATTATTGTAGTAAAAAAAAATATATTGGCCACTTAATGATGATCTTAATTTGGAAGGCCCTGAACCAATCTTAGTGGAATTAAAAAATCTAGTGAAATACGTAGTTTAAGTCGACGACACCATTGAACCTAGCAAACCCCTGTTGAACCCTGTTCGTCATTGTTTCGGCAGCTTTTTCATCTCGGCTAAATACAAAATAGTTTCGATACCATGACAGACTATTAGATTCTGAATTCTCTGTAAAATTTTATGATCCTAACAAATCGACGACGACAGCCTTTTAAAACAAAGAAAGAGCTTTCCGGGGTTAACTGTACTCGACCATAAATACTCGGGAAAGTTGAAAGAAGAAGCGCCAACTAGATACCCGGCAGAACTTAGTAACTTATCTCATTGTTGTATTGACCACACATGTTACCAAAAGGCTTAATGGCGGTAAACCACCTGCACACAACGCCATTACTGAGGATTTTATACGTGCGTAGAGAACAAGATTCCGGTTCGATTTGCGTTCTGGTAAGTCTTCAGCTAGAAATGGGAATGCTTACCGGCGACACCGGACGTAAAACTTAAAATATAGTGCTAAGTATTCAGCTAAAAATGTAGAAACAACATATTTGGGGTCGTTTGGATCGTTGTAAACGTGTCAACGTGCACAGAACTCAAGACTTTATGTGGAAGTGTCAACTGACGTTACAGATTGGCAGGCGATTAAAATGTGTCCTTCAATGGAATAGGACAGTGAAAGTGCCCTGAGTGGACGAAAAGAGAAAAGATGTATGCAAAACACGGCGCATGGTACGCAACGAGGCACGGGTCGTGTGATGACAGCAGGTGAAACCCTCCAACCGCTTTTCCTAGCTATCGTGGTCGCTGTAACTATTTTCTCAAAGCTTTTAGCTATAAATCTTCTTCTATAGCTGAAATAGATTTGAATTGATTTGTTGTCAAATAGTTCAATCTTGCCAGCATTAATCGTTAACTAACAAAAAAGCTACTTCGAATTGCGTTTTTCCTTCTACCCTCAATTGTTAGCGAACAGCAAGTTGGCTTGGCGTCGCAGTGCATCGATGCAAACTATATAAAAATTATACCTTTCAGATACTTGTAATTTAAGTGAAATTCATTATTTCTTTGGTTTGAATGAATTTCTTGAGTATACGCTGTGTATTCGAGAACGTATAACACGTGTGTGTATACTTTTTACTGTACCCGAGTTTCGAGTCGCCATTACGATAGATGCTATAGGTAGCTGTTTGGCGGAACACATCGAAGCAAGACGTACAATGCAAATTCTCAGACAATCATAAGCGGTCTACGGCAAAGGGGGATAAATTGCTCATGGAAATAGAACGAAGGTAGAGTGCACCAGCGAATGTAATATGAAATGAAAGAGAGGCCTACAACCGCCTTAGGAAAGTGAAAACGAGATCTTTACCCTAACATAAAGTATTGAAAGTCTTTTTTTATTCTTTTTTCTATAAATTTTGCTCGTGGTCGTCAAGGGATATTGAAGGGCAATCGGCTCGAAAGAATCGAAAGCACAAGGAAAACGCAGAGGGGATCGGTAACGAGCAGGCCTGGAAACAAGGGGGCTTGATTTTCCCAGGGGTCACATTACGAAGGCTATAGCGAAGAAGTGTTTATCACTGGAGTGTTACCACAAAATCAAACTAAGCGACCCAGAAAGCGCCATCGGAAGTGTATAGGCCCTCTAGTGCCTAGCACCGCCACCGCGAATGCCTCATTAAGAGAACGTTCGCTTCTTAAGCGAAGCGTTTTCGCCTCTTTATTTGGTTCTTGTTATGTTCTGGTCTGCTTGCTTCTGCAGAGGAACCCCGATGGGGAGAATAGCATGTACAACTATATCCTGAAATCGATTAAATTTCATAAAGATCCAGCTGACCGGAACGTTCACACTCCTCGTAACTAATCATAGATTGCCAGATAGGAAAGATATTGATTGATGTGTGTTTTTTCCTAGGTGAACTCACTTGTAACCAATGTATTTACACGACGCTTACGAGTGCTTCTGACTCATACTAGTTGTTTTAATTATGTGGACAAGTATACGTGTGATGATAACATAGTTATTCGAAGGCTAACCATTCAAGAGGTAGCAACCTGGATGGAAATAAACATAAACACTAAATGCACGATAATTATCATCTTGTAGGTAAAAAGACATGCATACAATGTGTGTGATAGTTTTGTGTACGAAGCTCATTTTCTGTCGCCGTTCTTCAAGGTCGCAATCTACTCTCTTTATTTTGGAAACGCGGTTCCCTGGCAGTTTGATGGATACTACCAGCATGCAGATGCAGTTATTTAGCAAATCTACTATATAAATGATTGCTTTTTGCCAAAACTATGTATATTACTGTCGAGCGGACAAAGGCTCAGATATAGGACTGATGTTTTGACTCAATTTTGGCAGCGGATGTTGGCAATAGGTAGCAGGACGGAGTTTGTTAAGAGTGGCTGCTGCTGATGTTTTGTGGGACTCGCGTGGGGGATGATACTCATTAAGCCGGCTCGGTTATAGTATGCACACCAATGAAGCTCCATCATCGCGCATGTGGACTCCAGGGCAAATCCGTCAGCCACGACACATTCCACATCCATAAGCATACACGGACCCCAAAAGGGACACAGCTGTTTTTTTTGTCATTAGGCCTTGTGGTCATCGCGACTTATCCCGTATATCTGTCTATCTAAGCGCAGCTCATGGATCCCCGCGCGATAGGTAGGCGCCGACCCTGCTCCTATGCTAAGCTTACGTTTCACCTCTGTGCTGTTCTACATATATGCATATCCTGCATGCATTGGGCTTGAACGTCATCAGTAGGCAGATCGTCTGCTTACGGCAGACCCACGCCAGCACACCACACCACGACTGGCATACTCTGGTAGCCCCACTGACTGCTAGCACATCATTCAATAAACAAAATTGATTAAGGTATTCAACGCCGCTGCCCCCCTTCCAATGCAGGACGCCGAGGTATCGTAAGGCCCACTTTTGGGTTGTGAGATCAACGCTTCTACGGCGCGCGGCCAAGTAGGGTCCTAAGCCAATGGGCATACAGGTACAAGTTTTTCGGAGTCCACGAAGGCCTTCCGTGTTCCGTTCGACGAGGCCCTTAGGTGCTTGTTTTGGGCCCAGTCGTACAAGGTACGCATGCGATGGGTGGATCCACATGGAAATGCATGTCGTTGACAGCGCCAGCGGTAGTGCTGTGCTGTGATGTTAATAGGTACCGTCGCTGAGTAGCGTACACCATCCTACCGCGCCATGCAGTTATACACATCGTTGAGCTGACGATAGGCAGCAGGCCGGAATCCCGCCGATTGTGGCGTTCAGTGCAGTACGGTGATAGAATGAGAGTGAGATAGAAAAAGGGAAATGGGGACGGTGGAGGCAGGAACGACACGAGGAACAGAGAAAAGTATCAGGACTGGCGCTTTTTAGGGCGATCGCGAATGGATAATGCAGTTTGCCATTTAGGCAGACATATGCACGCTCACTGTGGGCTTGTTCGCCTATCGAAAAAGCTCAAATGCCAAGTAGAAGTGGCAATGATGGTCGAAGAGTCAATGAACTTAGCAGCCCTGGCCGAGATGATGGAACTACAGTAGACGACGTGGTGACATTAATGAGGGTAGCGGCAGCCAGGCAGACGTCAGCTACGGCGCGAGCTGGTCGGTCAGCTAAGCCAGATCGGTCGGTCATTGCTGTCTGCAAGGTGTTCCGGGCTCGTCGAAAAGAAAACAATGATCAGCATAGAGGTTCATTATGCAACATGCCTGCTTTACTGCTACCAGCTAGTGGTTGACGGCCCAGCGAACGGCCGCATTGAAGGTTGGCCGGCGGGTTATGGACCGCGTGTAGAAACACAATTTTACTATCACACAGAGGTCTAGGCTAGTACCGGCGTGAACCTGGCAACGAAGACGCTTTGTATACCTATTATTATCAAAAACACATATCAAGTTGGTTAACCAGTCCAACGTCGCTAAGCAGATGCACAGTTAGTTCTTTTTTCCCTTACTTTATTCTTCCTTTGATATAGCATAGTTATCTAACTGGATATCGTCGATATATATTTTTTTACAAGTTTGCATCGACACTTTGAGTCTTCAGTTTGCAGACGTGTTTATTTCAGCAGTTTAAATGGCCGTTGGATTACGTACAGAGGTTAGGGCAGCAGTTAGATGAGCCAAGCTGTATATACACCCAAAACTGAGCATGAGATCGTTACCAAGTCATTTCCTCTTTTCCTTCTTACGGACGAGCGAACGTTGCTGGTACTTCCATGGTTGCCAGCTCTGTGTGTTGATGGCGAAGAGCCCTCTGGGAGCGATCGAAAGATCGCGTTCATTCGTTCGGGAGCCTATGAGGACGACCACGACGACGACGACATCGATAGAGAAGAGATAGAAAGATGGAGTGGGGAGAAAGTCGGTAGGACGCCGAGACGGGAATTGGCGAGGATCTCCTAAGAGGTCCCTGCTCGTTCATTCCATATGATTTTTTTCCAGGGCCCGCTGCCGCTGCGACTGCTGCGCGCACTACTCACGCTTCTGTGCACATTTTGCTAACGGGGGCGGGAGTAGAAGCAGAGCAGAGGCGCCTGCCAACCCATGGTTCTAGGAGCCAGAAGGATGCCCTATTTCTTTTGATCTCATATCTTTACACACTACCTGTTAGAAACATAGCCGACATCTGCGAGTCTAAATAATACGATTGAACGACTTACCTCTAAAGTGGACTAGTAAACGAAACGTAGTTTTTAACGTATATTGAACAGGCAGCAAAGGTTGAAGGCTGTTTATAGCTAAATGGGATGGCACAAGCGACTCCATATTATGATTGTTATTATGATCTATAATAATATTTGCTTGGTATTGTTACTCAGATAAAAACGTCAACCAAAGATCTAGAACGAGTCTAAAAGATGTACAATTGGTGAACAAGGAGAAGTATATACCCCATATTAGCTAAAGATCACACTAAAGAAGTGTGTTTCTTTAGACGATGTGAGAGTTTGATTCGATTTATATTGTCTGTATATGCAAACTAAAGGGTGTGCCGAATAGTTGTCGTGAACAGAATCTGACGAGTTAAGACACTGACGGATATGCTACCAGCGCATGATTCAATGATCGTTTGCTACGAATAATAAGTTGGTCATGTAAAAGAAAGAAGGTGCCAAGGAGGTAGAGAACGAAAGAAACCGACCATAGTAAGGACAAAAAGTAGAACTGATGATGGCGTTGCATCCCGGGAGGTCCACGGCTTGGCCCCACCTAAAGACATGACGGTAGACTCCCGTGCAAGAAAGTGTCTTGCGGTTACTCGTGCAGTTTTCATCTGGAACAGTGCACAGCCGTCCACAAAGTGCCCCTCGTTTTTCTTCTGGATTCTCTGATTTGCTTTTTCTACGCTCTATCGCCTGGTCAACTTTCGTTCGGGGACGCCGGTGAAAGGACCGGCCGTAAGTGGGGAACAAGAGCAGAGAGGCGGTGCTGCTCCAGCTGATACTAGTGCTTGTGCTGGTGCTGCTGCAGTTACTGCTGTATGAGAAGAGGAATTTGTGGCGGAAGGTTCCTACGATGAGCCCCAGTGGCCTTGATTTCTTCTACCGGCTGCGCCTTCCTGCTGGGTGTAAGTTGTAGTCTGTTCAACTGCTCTTCGGCTTCCCAAACACCGGCTCTGAATCTCATCTTGATCCTTTGCTTCTTGGCGACCTCACAGTTACCGCGTTCAGCCTGCTGCTGCTGCTGCTTGGACGTATCGTCCAAAAGTGAATCGCTACCGGCACTTGGCTACCGATGGGAGGATGAGAAGAATGAGGGTGTAGACTACAGTATTTATAGAGTATACGCTTTGAGCGTGTAGCGGTTGTTCCAGCAGCTCATATCCCAGCAGTCAGCAACTCTTTCTCAAGTGAGCCCCCTCCCCCCACACAACCTGGATTGGTCCTCGACCCTCGTATCAAAGTTAGCTGGTTTTTCTCGGTTTTCAGGGAGTCGTCCAGCTTCATTGCCGGTCAGCGTCCATCCATTCACCAATCTGGAGCCTGTGTATTCTGTGTAACAGCCAAACCTCTTTTGGTGCAACTAGAACCATGTATCAGCATGTCGTATCGAATGAATATATCCGCCATTGTGTTTACGTTCCCACACCGCATACCGACCGCATACCGACAAGAGATATTAATCTCTTGTTAGATAGGTTCCTCAAAACAGCCATTTATGTGAACACATTCAATTGGGTGAACATGTTTTATCAATAGAATTCTAAAAAAGAGCGAAATGGCAAAGGGAGTCTGCTTTGTTTCGACGTATTCGTTCCTGTTGTCTCCTTTTTTTGCATTTGACTCCCTTAGGTCTTCTTTAGGATTGAGAATATTGACCTAAGAAATTAAAGCTGGTATAAATAATGATATAATACACAGCATACCTCGAAGCAGCGATAAACCTATTTGGCCTCAGCTCAATATAGTAGGCCATCATTTCAGTAGCAATAGCGGACTGGCGGGCGTTGAAGGGGTTCTTCCCGGGGACCGCTTGACTTAATCGCAATACAGACCCAGACGGTGGCTGGGTCAGCGCGGCGCTTGTGTCGTTACTGACAGCTAGGTTTCTCGAAAAATCTGATTTACATTTAAATGGCCTGGAAAGTCGGTCCGGGAGGTGGCGACGGGCTAGTAGGGAAGCGGGAATCAGAGAAAAAGGTAGGTTATCGCGTTTCTCTGTTTTGCTTCCTTTTCCTTTTCGTACCGCGTTCAGATGTTAAGGATGGTTTCTGTTTTATCAGGCATTGCGAATCATCACAGCGCAGTAGTTTTGTATAACTGAGGCTAATATAAAATAATAAAAATAAAAATAATAAAAAGAGATCATTATCTGATAATTAGGCGGTAATTGCTCGAAAAGTCGTTTCAGTTCCGCGGCATGCACTATCTATCACATCTTTCGCTAAACAATGTAGCTGTCTTTGCAAAATAGAAGTTTCAAAACGTGATTTGTCCGACGTCATAAGGGAAAAAAGCTATGAGTGGGTAGCTCACGAATATTCCCTTCATTAGTTTCTTGATTGGTCAAAAGTGTATGTAGTATTGGCCGTGATGCGTATATTTGTTACAAGTTGTATGTGAGGTCAAGTTAAAAACATCTTCAATATGTTATACGCGTTTATTTAGTAAGTTGTATCTATTATTCGATGTCAGAAATATGCTGTACAACCGGACAGTTAAGACCAATGGTGGTACTTCGTCTCTAAATAGTCATTACTTCAACCTCTACCTCAAAATGTTAAGCAATAACATTCGTGACTGTAGTTTTTATAAGAGATAGCGTTATCCAAAAAGCAGGATGACATATGCTGTCGGTTGCCCTTCCGGCTATCGAGGTATGTTACTGTTGGTGAAAACGACGTGCGGCAGTTACTGTGACCACTTTATGGTAGCATACTATCGTCACGCGGCCTTGGCCCTCCTTTCCGGCGTTATGGAACTCCACCGCTTCCCCACAACATCTCCCTTTTCTGGTGCTATATGCTTGCAATGGCCGCGGCTTTGTTTGCTTGAAAACGTGTCTATGGACACAAAAGCTTGCTGCGGCTGCTGCTTGCTTGCTCTGCTACGACAACATGCAAGAGGCCTTCCGTGAAAGGCCCCTTGGAAACGGCCTGCCTATTCGCCTGTTCGTTTGGTGGTTGTTTCGTTCGCTCATCCATCAACTCTCGCTCCTTTAGTTCTGGCTATATTGAGAGAACATACCAAGATATAAGTGCTAGTGCTCTGATGTATAAGCCACTGTACCCTATGAAAAGGAAACATCTTTATCTGTTGTATTTTAAATATGTTTGTCTGTTGATGTCGCGGTATTAAGCTAACATGTGCGACAAGTATATGGGGAGGCAATGTACAAGAATACGCATTTGGGTGAGTTTAATTGTCCGACAACATATACAATCCTTGTCGACGAAATATTATATTTGAACTGAACGAAATCGCTCAAACAACCGCTTACTGTTACCCCTCGCCTTCACACCTCACGCATATGCTGCCTTTCACCGTTCTATACGAGGCGAATAGGAGACTCATTAGCGTAAGCTGACAATAACTGGTAGTGATTACTTTACACCTGTGCTGCACAAAAACTGGGCTTTTGGGAAGGGGGCATAGCCGCAAGACAGTTTTTACATTATCTAAATCTTTTTTTCACTCATACTATATGTGTATCCTTAGATGTCCGAGCTATCTGGCATTGGTGAAACACTTTATCCCTTTGGAGAGCTTATCACTAATGTGTGCCTCGTCGCATGAACGTGTCAACGTCGTGCACGTATAGACGTTGTTATTATTGTTACCACGGGAAAGCAGTCGCAAAAGTAGCAAGTATGTGTGCCTGACTGTATATAGTTATATTGGTTAGTCAGTAGCATCTGTCAGTTCGTTTGCATCTACGAGATGCCCCTCACGCGTACACTTCCATTAGTTGCCCCTACTGTTATGGCGTGGCTTAGTATATGTTGGACTATGTTGTGCGCGCCGATGCTAAGCCTGTAGCGTTAAACCCGATCGCAGCAGTAGCAGCAACCGGACAGCGCAGTGCTACCACCTGCTGGATGTCTTTCAACCACGTCTTGCGGCGCTGTCGTTCTCTGCCTGTTTGCCGTAGGAGTGGCACCGGATGGAGAGACGCATGCCGTCAACTCCACGCAAAACTAACGTGTCGGACCCCAAAGGCGTCTCAGGATAAAATAGGGGCTTCCCCTCTGCAACTGTCCTCCCTGTCGATCGAAGTAGGCACTCAGGGTAAGACAGAAGGGGTAAAAAGGGCCTCGGGGCCGAGGGAGTACGATGGGCATAGAGAAGCAAAGATATGGAGGAGCGGCTTGCGTGACTCGCGGTGACGCCGCTTTATGCGCCCTGTAGACACATGGAGAGCGATGGCGAACGATGAAAAAGAAGAGAATTGTTGGATGGCGCGTTGCGGCTGCTAACACAGTTAGTAGAAGCTGCTTGCCTGCTGTCTACGGGAGTAACGCTGACCAGCTATATGCACATACGCACACGTACATGCATCCGTATGATAGTATTGCCAACTGCGGCCTACATCGCCTGCGTGCTTCCGCCGTCACCACAACCGCCGCCATCCTGCAACCGTTGGCTTAGGCTTACCATCACCTACAAGCTACGTGTGCCAATCTAACCCAGGCTGTTGCCCACCAGCTCGGGAAATCGGGGTGTAGAAACAGAGCGAACACCGGTGGCGAGCTGCGGGCTGCTAGATCGTCTGTAGCGCCAACAGTAGTGGGGTAGGCGGAGCACCGCCAGGGAGAAAGTTGAGGTTGGCAGGATGGAACAGTTTACGCGTTGTGTTAGTAGGCAGTACGTGAAGGAACGACCTATCTGTAAGGCAAGGCCTAGCTAACAAACAGGCCGAGCAGAGGGACTGACACACGACAACGAATGATACCGGGACTGAATGAACAGCTCGTGATTACTTCTGCTGCTTGCTTACACAACCGCATGTTGTAGCCGTGCCTTGGCCAAAGCGCACGGACATCACTGCTGGTATCGATAACGGGTGTAGAGAGGGATGGCGCCGTTGATGGAAGCTATATGAGACTCATGGAATCGAGATGTGAGACTTACATTGGGACGTACTATGTACTGCTGCGAACGCAGTGTACGTAAGAGGCAACAAACAACTGTTGAACCATAAATATAAGAACTGGGACCCTATAGAAAGCAGGAAATACTATTGCAAATATAAGTTAGCGGTTTGCATAGAGTGCTTACTGTAGTGGTCGAAAGCTATGAAACAGAAAATGATAAACTAAGGACGCATCGTGCTTGGGATGAGTAAAATACAATGAGTAAACAAAATATTCAAGATTCCGTTTCCAATTGTTCTACGTTTTCTTGTAGTGGCGTTATTTAAATGTATCACGTTAAGCGAGCGCTCGCTAATAGCCCTCTTCTGAAGACTCCCCCAAAATATTGACCATATGATTCACGGTGCATTGCTTTAAACATAGAAAAACGGTTTTCGCCTACAAAGACTTATCTTTGCTTGGTCCTTGCTACGTTCCATGCGCTTCGTGAGAATAGAGTCGCCACATAAAACGGATCAGATCTTCGAAGCCCCTTTAGTATAAAAGAAATCTTGTTCACATCACTGTCCATGGTTACGGCATCGCCCACTGCTGTCGCTGTTGTTGCTCTCGTTGACGTCGAAGATTGCGATTTATGTTTGACATCGTTGTTGTTAACGCCCCCGTCGTTACTACCGGTGTTGGTGTTTACGCGTCATACGGAAGAGCCTCTTCAGCGGTAGCTGTTTCTTTTCTCCTTCTTTCTTGGTTTTTTCTCGTTCTCTGGGCTTTCGTCGTTGTCGTTCTCGTCTTCGGAACACTCGCCAGTTGTACAGTATTCTTCTTTCTCGCGTTTGTTTCCGCAGACACCGAGGAACCTGGATGCAGTCGTTTCTGCGGCTCCGCGATAGGAAACGATCGGAGAAACTACTACAAATGTTTGTTGAAGCTGCTACTCGTGCAGATGCGGTACGCCATGACGTGCTCTTTTTCGTTCTTCGCCGTCGTACTTTGCTTTGTTCCCTTTTTCTTGTCTGTCACTGCTTCATATAGCTCTTCCATAGGGCGACATATGGCCCAGCTGGAAGCGGCTTATGCTCAGATTGCTTCATCTTGCGCTCCTCGTTTCTGCCGGCGACAATGTCCTGATCCCGTAATCCCTCCGCTACGTATTCTCACAAAAACACTACCTCGCCACTTGCGTTATTGTCGCTGACAGCAAGCACGCGTATCTGACAGAGATGTTCCTGTTGCCAGGACGTCATCCTGCCCAGCATTTCTTCGTTACTTGCTCATGCTATTAAAAAGTATCTCTGTACCACTATAGACGTTGCCACTCGAAGCGTCTTGTCGTCTGGACGTCCGTAACAACACGGTAGTAGTACCTGCAGCCGCCAGCCATACGCTCTGTGTGTGTGTGTGTGTGTGTTTGGGTTATCTTTTATTTGAAACTAGAAAAATATGAATAGGGCAATGAACGCCGACCCTAGTGGCTGCTTCTATCACAGCTTTTAGCTCTAGTATTAAAACTGCAAGAAACTATTACGTTAATTCGATACTGTTACTTAAACTCTTATCAGTGTTGACTCAAATACGGTACGGTGCCATAAGTGGTATATCAGTATAAAGTGGCGAAGGATTGCGGTGTCTTCATCAGTGTGGCTAAAAATCAGTATTTATTTATTTTTTGTGCGTACTTACTACCTCCGCTATTATCAATTCTACCCGCATGCTGTAAAGGTTTGCTTAGGAAGGAGGAAGACGGCAGCTAGCTCAGCGTAAGCTGAGAGCTGCTCTGCTGCACTCTGTAATCCGTGACCTTAGTTGTGGACGACGTACGGGGGCGTAGCATACTTAACGGTATTTCGTTGTACGTCTTACACGAAAGATTAACGCTGTTCTGCTGCTGCTACTGCTGTCGCTTCTGCCGCAACTTCTGTTGTTACACGTTATAAAGTAGTATCAATATCACTACATATATAGCACAGCTGAAGCATTAGCTGGCCCCTACCATTACCAAACACCAGATCGCCTTAGCTTCGCAAAACCCTCCGTAGCAGCCGCCAGTGTAGCAGTGTAGCACCGTCGTGCCCGTAGCTACTTACACTTGTGCGCAGCCCCTTTACTAAACCCCCTCCTTACACCGCGTTCATCTCCCCCTGCCCCCACCTCCTGTTTGCGTCGTTGTTTCTGCTTTAGCCCTAGCTACTACCACTCTACTCTAAGGAGGCAATGCATTGTGTTGTGTGTCAAGAGGCAATTTATTGCCACCACCATCAGCAGAAGCTAGCTAACCAGGCAGTGCAGATCGTGGCGAATACACAACAACATCAGCAGAAGCAGCAGAAGTATCGGGTTTATGTAATGTATTCCCCATTGTAATGCGGGGCAATGCGAAACACGGAACTACTAAACTATTCCTGACGGGATAGAACCGAAGAGTTTGCTTCAACTATTCGTTCACTGTTAGGCGTCTGCAGCCGCATCAGGCATTGATTCACAACTTCTTCCGTCTTCTGTCTCTCTGCGTCTTAGTTTTCCTCTGGTTTGTTCGTTTGTCCGTTTGTCCGTTTGCTGCCGCTAAACCCTTTCTGCTGCATCGCTATTCTTGTTATTGTTGTTGTTGTTGTGTATGTGTGTGTGTGGGTGTCTTTGTGTTCGCACGGTTTCTTTATGATGTTAGTATTACTGTTGTTGTTATTATTCTATGGGTTGCGGCTATGGCGATGATGGTAGTGACGCTGCTGTTGCGGCGGCCGCTGGTGGATACCGCTAGTACCATCATGTGCTACTGGATGCGCGCGGGAGGGGCTTAGGGGGAAAAGCGGAAGTATTGTAACAGGGTTTTGTGCATTCTTCTTCGTGGCCTCTTCCTGCAAGGACACAACAAAAGACAGAACCTTTTCCGCAAGCGATCTCCGCATCAACTGCGTTGTCTAGCCTTGAGGCGTTCTGTTCCGCTAGCAGCAGCACCAGCAGCAGCAACAGCAGCAGCAGGAGCGACTCCTACAATGTCTTCTCCCCCCTCCCCCCTCTGCGCCTTCGACTACCCCTCGCCTCTCCCCTCATTCCGTAAGGTAAAGAACCAACATTAGTGACGCGGTTATTTCACAGTGCGATGATATCAAGCCAGGACAGGGGTCTCGGACCAGCGTGCTTAGTTGATTTCTTTTTCACGGCAAGGACAGACCAAGAAAAAAGTGACGACGAGCAGAAAGTACCGCTAACCAAACGGTAAACAGGCACATCTTTGAGAACGTTATTTGTATGGGCTCTGTCTGCCATCCTCTTTACATATACGCGATGTTCGACAAATGGAAATAACAAGTACACCATGTATTGATTATTTGACCGGGCTTTCCAAGTTTTGTGTATTTTTCCGAGCGTGCAGTACGTACACTTGCAGACGCATCACGACGTCAAAAACTAGCATACGGTGTTGATTTGTGGACTTGTTTACTGCTTGAGATATTAATTATATGAAGTTATACAAATAATTGTTGAGTGTAACCATAAGGCTCAGTTTAATCATGAGTGCACGTCTTCAACGGATCACTACTAGCTCACTGAGAAATGCATATTGGCTTTTAGTCGTAAATGAAGTTGTTCACTGATTGTAGAATGAAGAAATAGAAACGCAATTATACACCATGGATTGCAACACGCTAAGAAGTTTAAATCGGTTTAGCATGAGGTCTTGTCTGGTAGCCACCCCAAATGTGTTGCAGCAGTGCCAGTGCCGGCGAACTACGTTAAGTAGGACGGTCACAAAAAAAGGCCTCGTCTTAACATGTGTACAAACAGATTTTATCGTTATTTTGTCGAGATTAGGAGAGTCAACCCACTTGTTTCTTTGTTTCTAGGCTAAGGTAGTGACCAGGCTAGCAACACTTATGTTGTCTATGCTAAAGAAGGGGCATCGTGAACTAGGTAATTAATGCGCACCCTATTGTGTGCGTTTCCATGCTAACTATGAATAAATAAGCATACGGGGAAAATTGCTATTGTACCAGTACGTTATTGGAAAAGGTTGTTTGTTTGGTTACCACGCGATTTCCTAAGTTCTGTTGGAAAACTCTAAATAAGTTCAGTAAAACCCACCGCGGTTAGATCGCTGGTGAGGACAGGTTTTTAGGACTATAACTAGAAGGATGCTTTCGAAGACAAAGGAAATAATCAAGAGTACTAAAAATGTATCTGTTAATTAGATGATAACAGAAGAGCTGTGATAATGAACGTAGTAGCTAGCTGAAATTTGAATGTTGACGTGCGTTCTACACCTAAATGTAAAAACTGCCACATCGCGATAAAGTACTGATTTGAAACATTACTGAGCCTTTCAGAGAAAAGCTTAGTTAATTGAATAAATGGTCCCAAGGGTATCCAAGAGCTGCAACGAATAGTGGGGTTGTGGATTCGAATATTGAATGAGTCGTGGTATTAGTGGCACTCGAAGGGATGGCGTTTTGTGGTTGGACGGCACAGGGGCATCGTGCCGTACCACGGATGCAAAATCAATCCAATAGAGATTCACGTCGGTGGGACGTAGTTAGAAAAGTGGAAGCAACGACGAAGAAGAGTCGCTACCGTTAGTCACGCACAGTAGTAACGGTCGTTATTATATGCTACCAGAACGTACCAATACGTACCACAATAGTGTCAAGATCGGTCAACTTGTACTACTAATAACGATTTTAAAGCTTGCATGCGTCTCAAAATATAATGATAATTCAATGTTATCACAAGTTTGAGTCCAGCCAGAGAAGGACTTTAAATGCCTCGGGCAAATTGACAGCTATAGGTCACATATGCAAATGTACAAAATATTGCCCTTGCCAATGCATATAAGATTGATGGGCACAATAGTTTATAAACTTCTTCGTCGAGTTTCGCAGCCTTTCTGCACCACACACGATACTTTATGGGCTTCACAAACTATTCTTAAGTGTTTGGTGCCTTTCCTCTCGTCAAACCCTTGCCACGCTCAACTGACGCATAACAGTACCATAAATATATGACCTGCATGGCCGGTAGGGTTACGCATTTTCTAAGTTGAAACTGCGCCGTTCGTAGTTTCGTTGTATATTCGTTTGTTAGGAGGCAGATCGTTAAGGCCTATGTGAGCAAATAAGACATTAAACAATATTTCGGTTTCTTCCAAGACAATAAATCGCTCTAACGGTTCGTTTTAGAGGAATTTTTAACTTAATATGGTCTGTGCTGCTTATGATCAGCTGCAAATATGCTGTATTGACATAGTCGAATCTGAAAACTGCTCGTGGTTACAATGAAGGAGACGCTCCCATGCTGCATTGCCATCGTTGATGCTTCACAATTGAGTCAAATCGTTGCCTGAAGGGCCTTACCGAATAGATTGTAGGATGTATTTACAATGCAGATTGGTATATTCCAGAGTGCATTCTGCTGATCATCCAGCTGCCGCTTGCGTCTAGCGTCTAAAAGCAACGATTAGGTGCAGGTGACGTTACTGGTAGTGCAGCATCGATGCAGTTACCGTCGAAGACACGTAACGTTATTGCAACACCCCAAAGTTTTAGGGAAGTTGAACGAACTCTATGTTTGCTGAAAAGCCTAACCCTTCCGCCAGAAGGCGCGTTTTTCCCTCTGTACGAAATCAAATAGCGAAGGGATTATTAAGATAGGCGAACCGTCCACTGTCGCCTGGGGATTTTTGCCCCGAATCGCCTTTTTTACTACTTCGAGCCCTGCTGCATGGCCACTGGGAAATTGTCGCATTTTCCGTTGGGGTGTAACGCTCGGGATGCCCCGATCTTGCGTGGTTACCACTCGTACAGCCTAAAACGCTGTAAAAATACTATTCACTACCACGACCACTGTTATTACACGAAAGCACAGCCCATCAGCGTCCAAAAACCTGCAGTAGCGGCAGTAGGGACTTGACTTCAATGAACATGCCAGCTCTAACCGACATTTCCTTGCCGGCTTTTGGTAATCGTTAAGGTTTACCTTTTGTGCTTCGTATTATTATTATTATTATACAATAAGTACTAACCCTGTCGCACAGTGCACATCAGTGGGCAAACGATTCCACCAATTTCTCTGCTTTGAATGCTATGCGGGTTTTATTAGATTTTCCATACACCTTAACCAAGTATCGCAGCCATTGCAACTGGGAAAGTTGTCTACTCCGCCTGTTTCATGTACTTCTGGTGCTGAAGTGTATGCATCGTGGCACAAATCAGCATTCCACATGCATGTCTCGTTATCGAATCACTTGGCTAAGAAAAAAAAAGTCGTACTGGTAGCGATTCATCGTTAAGTGAAGCTCTCCAAACTGTCTAAAAGTCAGCTGGGAAAAAGTAGTATAGGGTAATGGAAACGGCTTATGGGGATGTGGCAGTACCTTACGAAGCAGCCTCAAGAACGAGTTTGGCAACGGCGGCGATAGTGTCGTCGTCGTCGTCGACGACACTACTGGCAGCGGCGAAGTCGCTCGAGCTGGCTTCACCGTCCAGCATAAGAAATGAATCAAGTGGTAAGGAGCGGCACCGCAAAACGGAGAACGAACCGTTAGAAATGGCCTAGCCACTGTAGCGACATTGGAAAGCGCGTTCGTTAGATCGAAAAGCCGATGCAACGTGTTATTAGGTAAGGGTGAGAGTGAAAAAGTGCGCGATGGAAGAGCACGCCTTCGTTCGTTTGTTGGCGCACTACCGGAAGCAGCCTGGCTGTTCGTCTAGCGACAGTAGCGGCATCCTGTGCACGCCATATTCTGGCGTCCTGTCTTCAGCGTTTCAGTCCCCGAACACAAAGCCCCTTTCGTCACCCGCTTTCCATTCGTTCCTGTAGTCGCGGCAACCGAGACGGCTTCACTAATGGTTTCCAGCCATGTCACAGCTCACTCGACTCCCATTCCAGGTCCGGGTCGTCATCCTGCTGCTGCAGCCATCACCAACAGAGACTGCGGTGGCTACTGTGTAGAAGCCTTTCTTGTTCACAGATACCGAATTAGTAGTGGCAGTCGTAGTTGTATGGGCAGCTGCTGGTATTCTGGCGAAGGCAGCAACTTCGACTGTACAGTAGCCGCAATGGGGCGGCACTGGTAGTGCCATCGCAGCCGTTAGAATTCGGCATTAGTTTTCGTTCGCGGGGGGGGGGGGGGGCAATACAGATTTACAGAGACACTCAGAACAACACCGCTACTTCGTTATTACCCACTGCTTCCGGAAACGCTCCTGCGTTTGCGTGTTGGCCTACGCGCTAAGAGGCCGATGTACTAATTAGCGAGAAACTTCGATGGTGCCAGCATTGTGCCGCCCCCGCCGTTTACTTAGACGGCGACATTGTACACGTCAGGCAAACGTGGAAGTAATTGGAAGTAATATTACAATCCCTGTTCCCAGCTGCCCCCACAATTGCGCTCTGCCGCCCCTCCTCCGCCATTCTACAGCAAATTCAATACGAGTAAACTCGCTTGCTTTATGGAAAAGACGTAGGCTCATACGGAGGCAAGCTGAACGCTCTACGAGGCTCAGTCAACGACTGTAGACCGCCGCTAATACTGCCGGTGGCAACGGAGCGTATGATTCATCTGTATCAGTCCGCTCCGTTTGCCATCTGCAGTAGCTATCGTTTGCCTCTTGTTGCAGTCAAATACATATAACTCTTCCTGGTCGCCCGACTCGCAAACAAACTCAAGTCTCGCAGAACTGTTCTTCTGAACTTTTCAAAAGAGCGGCTAGCGCTTGTTGTTTAAATCAAGTATATTTGTCTCCGTTCCATATAGGCGTACTTAGCATTGAACCCGGGGGGGGGGGGGGGTCACAATTCGACGGAAACAATTAACAAAACAAAAGCAATGTCGTATCGACAATACAAAGTTCAAGAGACGACATACGATCCTAGTGGTTCGAATCCAGTTTTTCCTCTGTAAGGGCTGTCGGCTAGCCTAACCAGACGTGAGTGCGGCCATATTAATGGTGAAGCGCCGCCAGGAAAGACTGTCAACGGATAAACGTGAGCATGGACTCATGAAGTGTGAAAAGAATGCGTTGCCCTGACAGTGGAAGATAAGTGCAACAGGAACAAGATGAACGGTACGACACAGCTTCACCGGCTTCGAATGCTTTCCACCTTCTTTCGAGTTCAATCTATCCGCGTCAACATTGTTTACGACAGACCACCACTACCGGCAGCGGCATTCGTCGTCATGAAGAAAGAAAACAGGATGTAACGAATGCGCTGGTTTGCATTGTCAAGTTCGTATGTTTCTGCCGTATAGGGAAGTTGCCGAAAATGCACATATTATTTTAATGGAACCGGTCGCTTTCTTCAGTAAGCTTCGTCCATAGTTTATCTAAAATAGCTTAAATTGTGCTAGAATCAGCGAGCTACGTCTGCTATGCGAACTTACTTTATACCTGTTTAGAAAAGATTTATAAGGATTTTCAATTGTCCTGGACCGGTATAGATTACCTATGCTGTGCGAATTCTTTTAACGTGGTCGCCCCCATTATAACGTAAACCTATTTTCTTCGTCGAAAGAACATTACACAGCTTGTTAGCGATATGCTTTCAACGGTCATGTTATATATATATACCATTGGCATGTGATTGTGAATACAAGAGAGCTGTTGTCCAACAGCTTTAGTACCTGCGAGACAACGAGACCTGGGGTGACGCGTACTTGCTCTCCTCAGATCACTTAACGGCTAGCTTTACTGGATGTACTTCACACCCCCCTGTTGACTCCCGAAGCATGTTATCCTTAATATGCTGTCAATGAAGCCTTAATGACCGTCACCCACTGCTCAGATCGCTACTGTGCAGCGTGCCAGTAGTGATCCTATTCCAGGAAAGCAGTATCCATAGGAACAGCGCTGTCACACGTGCCTAGGTTAAGCTATCTCTGCTCGACAAAGGTTCTGTATACACTGGACGACTCCTCGATTCCTTCCATGAAAAAGTTTCAGGACTAAAGTAAAGGAGTACACGTCAATGTAATAGGCTGAGATTAATTACCGACAAGCCTTCGAGTAAATCGCAGATTACGTCGCTCACGTGTACCTTAATAAAAAAAAAATTATTTCAAGGCTTTTAAGCGTATACACAGTGTAAGCACGAAGCTAAAAACTCGTCAGCTTTTAAAATGTATTTTTATGTTTCACATAACCATATGAAAATAGACACAAGAATTTGCTGGGTTTGCGGCTACTTTTCGCTTAAGTTTCCGAAATTGAGCTATGCTTCTTACGAATGATTTTAGTCCTAATTTAGAAACATATATAATGAATATTATATTATTTTACTCGCTGTGATCGGAGACTAGCAGGACAAGTCCATAAAAACGTAAGACGATAAATAAGAAAGAAATAGCTCAAAAATCAGGTCTCGTATAGAGGTTACAGACATAGGATCGTTTTCGCCAGAACTGAGAGTAAGTTGTCAAAACGAATGACGCTCCTGAACTGTAACTCTGAGGTTCTTGTCAAATACGTCAGGCCCCGCCGACGAACAAATCAACAGAAGAACGACGAGAGAAACGAATTATAACGAGATTAGTGCAGCAGAATCTGCTTCGGCAGCCGTCAGTTCGCTTGAAAGAGGCGAGCATCTGCAAAAGCGTCTGTCTCTCCCATTCGAAACCGCACTTTAATAAGCTGCGCTAGTGCTCCCGAGTTTTACCAACATAAACGTCAGGTCAGTTAAACGTACGAAGATTGAGACTTACTCATTTGCTCTGCTCGACTTTCCCGTGCCCCGTCGCACCTTGTCATGACGATTTGTCGGTTTGCCTGGCTTCAGTTCGCGTTCATAATAACTCGACATGTCAGAACCAAGATAAGAGTATACCGGCGTGTAGAGTAGTGGCGTCGCCATTTACGGCGGGGTCGGCAAGTTGTATGGGCTGTGTCGAAGATGGGGGGGCACTCCAGGGTAAGAAAACGATAAACGCATAAAATAGTCACCAGGAACAGTCCCAGTAATCATTGCAGCTACAACGGTAGCAGTTATAGGGCTATGTCGAGCAGATGTTGAGAAAGGACGTCGCATTCCTTCTGTTCAACTAGCCTCGTTCATAAAAGAAATGTAGGAGGATCCATCGACCTATCAGTTGCTGTTTGGCGCTTACGTTGTCGTATTGAGTGCCTTTTCTGTTGCTCGCTTCCGACCTTCCGTTCAATCTTCAGAGCTTCATCACGTTGGGAGACTGATTAGTTATATGATTGACAGAATGGGAGAAACGAAAGGCAGAGACTGAGCGAGACAACAGAAATAATCAAGTAGGATAACAAGTAAAAGGGCACTGCTTCAAATGTGCACATCAAAGGACACGGAGCCTACATCAAGCGACCTATGCACTAATGATTGTTTCGCTTTGCGTCCGTCGTATATTCTACCAACCAACCGCTGATTAGCCGAAACATGACGCTTAATCTACAGCGTCATTGTCCGGTAGAGTAACGCGCCATACTGGCTCTTCATTTAGTCAGATCCACTTAGCCATTCTATGAAAGCAGACATTACTATAGTTGCTTAAGATATGATTATAATCCGCGCTGCTATTACAGTTTTCGATACAGAGTACGCTTATAGTGTCAGTTGGTTTTTTTTTTATAGCTAGCTCTAGTTTCTAATCATCTGCAATAATTAAGAGCGGCATTCTGCATATTGAGCAATACCGCGTGTAAATTGATCTTTAGCGTATTATTTTTCTACTACCGTATATTATATCCCTGACTACCCCGACAGAATTGTCGCTTACTGCTCGTTACGGTCGGTGATCGCGGCCGATGGACGAAGAGGCTACGGTGGCGCCTTCGAACGCAAGCCACAGGCAGGAATCTCAACGATGTCTCGCGACCACAGCGATGTCACTATGGCTCCGAAAAGGAGATTTTCTTAGAGCGGCGGCAGAGGCCTTAGCCTAATAAAGGCCGATGGGAGTAGGGATAGCGTGCGCATCGACTGTCGATATTTGCCTTCTTATGGGTTCTCATGTCTTATCGACGCTTTGGTAAGGGCTTATGGTATAGTAGAAGTGCTAAATAACCTGTGGGCGAGGAAACTATGGACGACGGTTCCAATGTCACTCTTACCACCCTAAACTACCGTCTTTTTGTGTTTCTCTTTTTCCGGATGTAACTACGATCTGACCGATGAAGCAATAACAACAAACGTACGTTGTCGATGGTGACTTAATAAACGGCCACTTTTCGGTGCGAAACAGTAATCGTCGTTGGTAAATACTAGATTAAGCTATGTTTTGAAGCATGACCGAATGGGCAGATGTACCACTCCTTGGATAGTCAATATCAGCCGTATGTACGTACGTCCATGCAACTATGTATGCGTATGTGCATAATGAAAGCAAAGAAAATATAATCGTAGTTTTCTAGGACCTACATACGTGCCATTAGGTGAGCACCATATATTTCCTATCTCAATACGTCAACTACTGCTTTGGTTACTTTTCCATAAGTAAGATAAAGACTCAAATATATAAGAATTTCGCTATCAGGATTAACGCAACGCATATTATGCAGGTCAAGCGAAGCTTGCACTTATAGATTGCGCCCCCTTTTTAACGCTGTGCAGCTAAAAACTTGTGCGACTTAACTGTCTTTTTCGCGGGGCCGTTCTGCCGTCTCTGCTATCGTCGACGTCCTTGACGCCCCTCTAAAGAAGTCCACCGATTAATAATAATTGTTATTATTATTATTATGACAAGGGATTAGTGGCTACCACTATTGCTAATATTGCTGGTACATACCATGTTAAGACTATGAAACGCAGACTTAGCTGGTGCTCTTGCAGTTTTTGGCAATCCTTTTACTGTCGTTGCTGCCATCACTGCTGCAGTTGGGCTAACCTTGGGAATTGAGTGAGGCGTGCGGTACCCGATCGAGTTAAGTCAACGAATTGTTCCAATCTAGCTAGACCGGTTGACCCTTCACCATCATCAGCGTGGACTGGAAGGGATTGCCTTTCTAGCCGTTGCACGCAAATCTGCTTTTTTATACAAGGAACGGCAGCAGGCGTTTTAGGTTGAAGAAGAAGCTCTAGAGCAGGAAGCTACACTAGAGCATTGGCCTCATTTTCATATCCTCCTCAGCTTCTTCCTCCTCTTGCAAAGCGACCACCGTTCAGTTGAAAGACATTCAGCCTTTCTTCTACGCCTGGTACGCTATCAGGCTCAAATGATATAGCTTAAAATAAGATACTATTATCACATTCGCGCAAAATATAGCCCTATATATTAACAGATAAAAAGTTCGGTGTGTATATATGAAAAAGTGGCGATTATCTATGAGATTTTCAATGGGAGGTCTTGCTATAAGCTCAAATCATTTGAAACTTGCTGTAGAGTACTATATAGCTTCGAATTGGGTTCGTTTCTAAGAACAAACTATAGCACCTTAGACAGCTATTGTCATTCTTGAATCTAGGCTTTCTAAGATTGCTAATTAGGGCCGCATACAATGGCAAGTGCTGCAAAAGAGGCAAGCCGAGTGTTTATATTGGGTGCGTTCGCAGGCCCAACATAGGCAAAAAAGGGACTAGCGCATATACACTGACAATGAACCTAAAAAATCTTAAGTGATTGACTTCTCATTTAATATATGTTACATGAATAATATTAAAGCACTGCCTTTGAGTTCACGCTGCTTCGGGTTCGATGCCCTGTTTTGTGTTTTATCCGTAGTACCTTAAAGTCATTCCAAAAGAAAATTTCAATCTTCAGGGCTAATCTAGTTCCCCTCTGATTGATGCATTTACAACGAACCAGAAGTGAAATTTTATGGTTCAGTGTATACTAAATTAATTGTAACGGGGCATTTCGAACAGTATGGGTATATATCGAAATATTCAAATATCTCTCTGGGGTTTCAATTTTAATAAATGAATACCACTGTAAGCTCACAGTATAAAACCTACCTTGAACGAATTTTTTTTAAGCCAAACAATACTCAAGTTTGATTTCCAATAGGCGTGCACAGTTACGAAAGAACTTTACTCGTTCTTTCACCTTACGTTCGTCCTACCCTCAGGGACCCATTATTTCTATAACCCGTAAGAATAACGTTGGTTGTACAGTACTTTCAAGGAATAATCATCTTCACAAGGTTTAACCTGGTAGCGGCGTCGTACTCTCCAAGTGGACCTTCGAAGTCATGTTTGGATGTATATGAAAGCTGATTTGAGGCTTAGCTTATGTGATGATTGCAAAGGACTAGGGGGAAGAGGTCTGTGCACGGCTAAGGATATCTCTCATCGTTCAGACGGAGCCATTTAGGTGAGCGCAATATTGCGATTGCATGGTCATTGTACTTATCCGCCAGTTTTCCCTTAGCTCCACTCCGACCATCTCTTCGAGTATTTTTCTCATTCGTCCATTCTTTTTCTCACGTCTGCTTTAGAGAGACCAAAAACCTCCTACTAGCGCCGTATACAAGACAGCGCGTGCCGACAGCTGGGGCTCAATACTGATCAAGACGGGTTCACCACCGTCTCCCTACCACCGCCCCTAGAGCATTTTTTCTATCTATGCCGGTGGCCAATAGCTTCAACTGCACAAACCTTCGCACAGCTGCCGGGTATTGTGCAATTGAACAACATTTCGAGTTGAAAGAGGGTCCGATTGAAGGGTTTCGGAAAGAACTTCGGATGAGCAAAAATGAAAGAGAGCGAAAGAGCATGCCACGTCTGCGGGATTTCGCATTACGTGGCATTATTGCCTGTGGTTTAGCTGCCGTTATGAGTCTGACGCTATTACGATTTAACCACCTGGGACAAGTTTTTCTTTTTCGGAAAAAACCGGAGCACCACGGTTGCTGGATTCTGAGCGTAAACGATGCTGATGGCGGTAACTTGAACTAGGTCGATGGGATTGAATCGGGCGAACACGTCACGTTTTCACTCCATTTGCCCTCATGACTACTCGCTTTCTCTCTCCCCATGATTTCTTCTCCTGAAGAGGAAGGGGACATCCGTGTGTTCTATTGGCGCACCCATGAGACCTGTCAAATGGAAACACCTAGTTAGGCCGCAATGTTGGCCTTTCATGAGCAGATTCGTAATCGGAGTAATTCTCCGTTCGTATAGAATTATATCCATTTTATGAAGGTTGCATCAATAATGGTAATCATACTAATTTTTCGCAATCTGCCAATATATGACTGCAAGTAATAGGGTCACGAGGTTATTTCAATGCCATTATATGTAGTCATATCTTCATGAATAGTGAATAAACCGACCAGTTAAATTGAGGAACTGGCCTACTGTGATGCTTCTCTACTGAAAAACCCTTACAACCCCCGTTACTCTGAGGTCTGTGTCAAGTTGAATCCTGAAGCAATAATGTTATTATAACACATTTAGCCCGAAAAAAGCCTATATATATATGAAGTTAATATAACGGCAACTGGTGGACAAAGATGTATAGTAAAATAAAGCCTTTCGTATAGTAGAAGAAACATCGAGCTTCTGTTTGGACTACTGAATCATATGGACTTACTCTAGGATGCTTAGTTGGTGTATCATTGTTTCATCAGTTTGCAGATCACGTGCCGATATTCTTCGGTCTCGTTCCTTAGGGTAGACTGCCTCAACCTCGGATGGCATTCGACGTCGTTGCTTGATCTCGCTATCGTCGCCATCGTCATTGGGCTTCTTCGACTAGGCAACCTAGAGGACCGTGTCTAGTCGGAGTATCGCACCTCCTTACTTGGTCGCCCGGTCCCTTCACTTGAGCTCTTACGTCGTTCTGTAGAGCGCCCGTAGGGATTCGGGAAAAGTGCTGGCTCCGTTTTTTCGCGATTTACACTGTATAGTGAGACGCGTGTGAGCTTATGCATGTACATAGACTACGCATATACAGCCATCACTGACCTGGCACAGCAGCTGGCATTGGACGGCCGTGAATGAATAAGTCAAGCACCAATGCTTTTACACAGACTGACCCCCCATTCCCCCCCCCCCCCTCTCGATATGTCTTTCCATTTCTTCTCATTTTTGTCTACCATGTTTGTCGGTAAATGTGGTAGTAGAAGGGCTGCAGAAATGTACATCTGCCGACAGGCGGGAATATACAAAGAACGTACATATATAAGCGTACATTGATATATACGTACAGTTGGAAATACAACGGCAGCTTCTGGAAACAAGCTGCTATGTCGATGCGGCAGCCTGGCTGAGTGCTTGCTTTTCTGCATGCGCTCCTGTTGTCCGAAAGGAACCTACACGTGGAGCAGCATTGTGAGACTGGCCGTCGTTAGCCTGTCCTACCGGGCGCATTGGTAGGAACCAGAAAAGGGTAAGCGCCCATTTCTTGAATCAGGCGTGTACAATGCGATGTGGACACCGTGAAGCGCCAACGGCAACGTCAGCATAAGATAACATCGGAGGGACAAAGTGGAGAACGGAAGAGGAACAGCAGGGGCTCTGTGAATCCAATACAAAGACAGTTGAGTGACACGTCACCAGTAGCGACATCAGGACAAGCAGCAACAAAAGCAACTGACCAGATGCATCAGTAAAGTGCTGCTGAAATCTAAAGACAACTGCCGCTTTCGTCGGTGTCCTCCAGGAGTATGCTCCTGGGCAGTGTCCTCTGGGACTCTGCGGACCGGGTCTCATGCGCGCTCCTTACTTAATCTTTAACCAGCTGTTCAGCTGTACCACTCTTAACGCCACTGGTTTTGCCTAATGCTCGCGAAGGAGGATGAACGGTTTGGGGAAGGAGGGGCGGAATTTGCCCCTCGTTTGGCGCGAAAAATCCGACGAAAAAATAAAGATACGAGGAATTCGGATACGAAGCCACCACTGTAACAACAGACATACATTTTCAACTCTAGTCGAGGTACTTAGCGATGCATGGTCCTGCATGGAGCCCATCCGAGGCAAAAACAGCCTGTATTGTTATGCCATCCTGTTCGCTCAAGCCAGGGGAGAACCGTGCCCGTCTTTACGGTCATGGGTTGTTAATTGTAACGCTGCCGTACGTACTTTGCTTATTCTTTAACTGGTGTCTTTTGCTATTTCCTAAGGCTTTTACATCGTCGAACGAGAGCCATACGCATGCAACAGTCGGGGTCGAAAATGTATTCTATGTTGGAAAATATATATGGAAATAGGGCTGTCATGTCATAGTGAGGGCAAATTCAGCCGTTTCCTATTTTGGACGGTACGCTTTAGTATCGCACATAGCGCACAGTTTTCACAATCACCTATCTTTCTCATAAGATGTTTATATTTGCGTATTTCTACTTGTGGATTTATCGTCACGTTCCCAACATTAGATGTACACTGTCAAGTGGGAATGATTTCTGCGAAAATGGATGTAGACACTGTAGAGAGCTTACAAGTATTAACACTTCCCCTCTATTTTTTTTAAATTTTTAATAATATAATAATATATAAAATAATTACACAGAACCGAAATTAATTACTTATTGTCAATTTAGCTAGTATGTCCTGCATAATGCACCTTAAGAGGTTAGAAGCCTTGATACTTTTTTCCTCTTTTTCTCTCCCAGTGATTTGCACCAGCCAGGCAATGAGTGAGTGGTGGAAACTCGATGCAGGATCTCGCGTGACAAAGCTGACGTTGGAGCCGAAGTCGCAGTGGCAGCAGCGCCGTCACTTCAAGCAGTGGTAGCTCCTGGGTAGGATACAATACGATAGTAACGCACTGCGTGCCGCATCAGTGGCGGCGGCGGCGATGGCATCGGCGGCGGTAGTAGTTTAAAGTACGGCGGATACAAGTAAACCATACAAGGAAACGGCGCTTAGAAAGAGAATCAGAAGCGAGAAGGACAACTTGGAAGACGCCCTAAAAAGAAACGAGACAGACACCGAAAGCCATGAGAAAGGACAGCGTGGTTTGCTGGAGGCGAAGCGGCGCTGGACTTGTAAGAGAAGTACGGCTAGATTAGGCGAGCAGCGACGTTGAACGAAACAATTGAGGAAAGCCAGGAGACAAACGTAGGGTGTACGAATAGCGTTCACGAGGATGAAGAAGAGGCGGCGACTACAAGCGGAGGCCGGGGAAGGAGGAATTGAATCGATTCCATTTCGAAACAACGACGACGCGCATGAAGATCAACGACACTGTTTGGCATAGTCGAAAAAGTAGCAGGGACAGCACAAGCGAACGCGCAGCTAGGGCAGCAGCTGGAGACGACCGAAACCAGCGTGACAGCCGGGAGAAAGGACAATACCGACGGCCGCTACTGCCTTGGCAACATCTACTGCCGCTGCCAGGCCCCCTTCTATTCCGCCCGGCAGTGCTACGCTATGATGCGCAGCAGCGGCAATCACGGCAAAAAAGGCAGTCGTAGTAAGAGGAGTCGGGGGTAACGCTTGACTCCTCAAGAAACAAGTGCGCCACCATCGGACACTTTGCCCTGTTGGTTTTGCCTCGTTCAGGACAAAACGTCCATAGGGATGAATGAGTGGGCGAAGACAGAGAGAAAAAGGCAGACGAATTTACTAGTAACCGGTAACGCGGACGCGGCAGCACTCCTGAATCGAGCAGCATTGCGGCACCGAGGGAGGGCATGGCAGCAATAAACGAACATAATCAGGCTACGTATTGCAAGCAGAGAAGAAATGGGGCAACGACGAAGAACGACTCGAAACGAATCTGAGAAGCAGGCGTAAGAACCAGACTAAGAGCTAGCTTTGGCTCCGTTGGCAACAAATTATAGGGCTAGAAGGCGCTGCCTGAAAAATCAGGCAGGCGCACGAAAAGCCGTGCCAGGCAAGCTATCAAACAAACTGCTACCGGTGCGCCCAACCGGCGGTGGCATCTGTTGCACAAGCGGGCGGTTGAAGTGACCATGATTAATGACAAAAGTTACACAGCGTTCCATTTTCTGAATGTACTGCACTGGCAGCAAAAACCTGCAGTGAATAATTCATGCATCGGAAATTGGTTTCGAAAGTCATGCACACGAGGTATTAAGACATTGCGAAAGGAACTAAAATTATTGGATGATCGAGTCCGAACATTTCAATGTCTCACCGGCAATTTGAGTTTGTTCTACGATACATGAGTTGGTGTGCGGTGCCTCGATGTTCGGGCGTCTAAGATTTTGTCAGCGCTGAAGTGCAACACTACAGACTAAGCGAAGCGCCGTCCGCTTTTGTTGATTCACACGAAGACCAGTAGCACATGTGGTTTTAGCTTTGTATCAAAAATTAGTTTCTCAGTAGAGGCGTATTCCTTTCTGATTAGACTCGTGAAGAGATAAAAGTATCCCAGATTGATTTACGAAAGTCCTCATTGTGTTTAGAAATACTTGCTTCGAGGAGCTGAGGTAGCGATGTGGTACGAACTCTGGACAAGAGGTATTATAGTAGTTCGTGTATGGAGTATAGGTGGTTCGTGTCAACCCCGCTGTTGAAGGGATATGTTGAAGGACTTCCTGTGGCCGAAACTGGATGAGCTTGGCCTGAACAACAATGCGATTCCAATAAACTAGTACCATCCGCCATTGCGCATCTGAGGAGGGTTGTTGAAAAGGCAGTGCCCAATAGGCACTTCACTGTGGCTGCGCCGTTCAAACGATCCAACTTCACTGTAGGATCTTACCGTTAGCATCTTTTTGAAAGTAAAGATTAGACCTCTACGGTAGAGATTCAAACGATCGTATCCGACAAGGAGTGCTGGCAATCCCGACCGATTTGTGTACGTCATTGAAAATTATGTTTTAGTTCTGTAATGTGATTTCGAGGCGGTCGTCTGCGCGATATGATATCTAAAACATAGCGATAAGCATTACCCGTATTCTATGTTTATTTCATAAACTGGTGTTATCTATCGCAGTTTAAAGTGTGAAATGAATAATCTATATAATATTGGGACTGGATAGCTATACATGCGAAACTATACATGCGCAACATCCAGCTACCATTAACTGTGAATACCGAGGCTTATAGACCTCATCCTCTTTCCACACAGGTGATCCGTGGTGTCAACTACACATACCGGCCGCTGTCCGGCTTGGCCTTATTACTAAGCTAATTTAAAGCGAGTTCAGATCTGTTCAGCCTAGTTTGAACTCGTAGCAGTTGTTTTACTATTCTACGCCCCTACTTCCATTGGCCAGTCGTCGTCGTCGTCGTCGTCGTCCGATTATAGTTCTCTCGTACTACTCCCCCTCCCCCTCCCGCCCCATGACCCTGTGTCCGACCTATTCCATAGTTAGCCGTGTTGCCCCACTAGTAACTTTAGCGATTCGGTCACGATATAAATTGGTTCCGTCTGTATGCCACTACATAGTACTTTATTAAAAGTACTTCTTCCGTATTAAAAGTCTTCTAACGCTTACCGGTTTGTTCCAACACTGTATTTGACGCTATTACAAAGGTCACCTTATGATGATATAACAATCTTAATTTGACATCTATTATAGTAGCAGCGTAATAAAAAGAGAAATAGAAAAAGGTAAAGTTAGCATTCTGGGGTTAATCACGAGACGTTTTTTTTTAAACAGCAATAGATCTTCACGAAGTATTGAGGACACTTCTCTTATACAGGCTTTTTGTAACCGTCATTTCCACTTAACTTGGACAAGCTAGTTTATATACTGTATATGCACTAACGTAAACAGTAATGACAAACGTGTAAGAGACTAAGAATGTAATGATTAGGTAGAGTGATATTTCGTAGAATTCAGTTGCCGCTAACTTTCTATTCTCTATGGTAAAATGAAGAAAATTCTTGTCTGGTTTCTTCCAACGTAATAATATATATATATATATAGGCGGTGTTTCTCGTCTGCTTGTGTTCGTCATTAGTTTTGTCGTTGAGAATACGCTCTGCTTCCTCGATCGACAGTTGTAATTGACGTATTATTTTAGCGGGCCACTTGCTCCTTCTCTCTACTGTGCGTCTGAACGATATTTTCAGCTTTTAAACGTACTATAACCTTTTGCATTGTTCGATTGTATAACACGATTGCTGTTGTTGATAGTGTTTAGACAGTCGTCGTTGGCTTCTAATTCTGTCGTTTCCACTGTTCTTGTTAACTTTTTTTGTTATCAGCTTTGCCTTAAAAAAATAAGGAGAAACAAAAAACAGAAAAGAAATAGCAACCAACGACTTTTCGACCGGTCGAACGGCCACCGGCCGGCAACCGATCCTTCCAAGCGGCAACAACAACAACAACATCAACAACAAAAACAACAACAAGGACAGCGGACAAAGTGACTCGACGCGTTTTTTCTCGTTGCCATCTTCGTACGTTTGCTCGTTTTGCTGTCCAGCCGCACCCCTCTTCTCGTCACCCAACCTAACTGTTCCGGAACCCCTCCCTCCTGCCCCGGCGCTTGCTTGCTCCATTCCCGCTGTCTCCTCCTTGTCGTTCTGCTGTTCGCTCCCTTGACAATTCGATGATCAAATAATATATTGGCCAGCAGCAACTGTATTGAACCACCGGTAGGGCACCGGTGTGGAACAAGCTAGAGGTTGAAACAGCAGTACTCGAAGCGGCAGCACCAACGGCAGTAGCAGCAGCAGTGGCAAACACAAAGACCAGCTGAAGCGGCTCGTTGGCCGGAAGTCCACCGAAGGACAATGCTTTGAGTGTGTGTCTGCGTAAGACAGATTCTGTGGGCTGCACCCTTACGCCCGCCTTCTCCCCAATAAGACCGTGTCGGAAACCGACCTCCACTCCTTAGCACATACGATGTCTAGCGAGTGAAAAAAAAAAAAAAAAAGTTAAAATTTATTGTCTTCTCGTTCCCTCTACCTCAAATCGGATCCCTAAATTGACATAGTTCAAGTGGCTACTTTGTCCATTTCCATCAGTAGGTTCCATGCCTATACGAAAACGAGGAATCTAATAGAAACGGAAATGGCGCAATCGCTTCCTCTGCTACGCAACTATTAAACTACACATTTACAAACATACATACATAGTGCAGCTACTGTCTTCTCTCTTTATATATATTCCATTTACCCGTAACAAGGGCGTTGTTAGCAATAACGAACTATGGAAAACAAGTAGCGTGACAGTCAACGTTGGATGATCATTGTCAAGTTGCCTACGCTACCTTTTTCATTGCGAACGTTTGTACTATTGTTTGTCGAGCTTAACACAGCAGTGTCATCTGCATAATTCATGCATGGCAGGTTCATGCAAGAAGGGGTCTTGCTGTTGCGACTTGAGGCTTTTCTCCGCAGATTAGGCCTTCTACTGACCTGTGTAGGCAACAAATTGTCGGGCCTCAGGAGCTAATATATGCGGAAGGTAGCACTAGACGAGATTCGTATAGATTGACGTTTGTGCAATAGTTCTTTAAAAAAATCGCTTTTCCAGATAGGCTGAAATTGCCACGGATGACGCTGCTTCTCCTATTAGGTTTATCGGAGCGGTACGTTCGTAATCGGTTTTGCATTAAACAGCACAACGCTTAGTCGTCTAACGGCTATTTCTATCTACATCTAGTTGTATACTGTAGTTCAATCGTTCACAAAGGCTGATTGAATCTACAAGGTGATACTTTCCAGTTGCAGATGGACGAATGTGGCCTGCCGAACCTGGTCATGCGAATCATACCATGTCGTAATCCTCCGAATATCATGACCCTGCCTCGGTGCTTGTTATTTTAGCCGCTACAATTACTACTTTAGGTTTGTTGGTTTTTTGCCCGTGATCTTTCCGAAGATGGACCAATGGCAATGCTGACGCAGCTACAGCGTAGGAAAAAAACACTCGCGAAAAACGCAGCGAAAGCGCAAATAGGCCACTCGCGTTCTTGCTGCTACTGCGGGGACCTTCTTGTTAGCTCTCTATTTTACGCATACACAAATAGATCGAGCTTTTAATTATTCTTATTCATTTGATAGACATTTATTTTTGAGCCGAGGAGGGCCAGCTGCTAGAACCGTCGCCTGCTACTTATCGGCTACCACGACGAGCGAAGCCAACTAGACATTGCCTGCCCGTGTCTCTGTGGAGTATAGACAATGCCATATATATGTATGTATACATGAAGCATGATTAGACAAACATGACCAAATTGTTAAGAGCGTTATTCATCATATCTTCAAACTGGTACTGAGGGGTAAAAAAATGGGTGGGTAAATCCACTGCGAAGCTGTAAAGTAGGAATTCTCTCGATGAGTAGAAGTCGCATTATCTTCGTGGTCGACGTAACGAGTGTTACATGGTTCCTTTGCAATCAAAAATAGTTGCTACTATTTCAATAGTTGCTGTTGCCGACTAGACCGTGCACCGAGAGCCGAGTCAACGTTTTGTTGTTTGCTTTATCTTTTCTCTCGTCGCCGTCGTCATTCAAGTGGTCGCTTTTTCGGTCGTTTTGTTGATGGCTTAGTGTTGTACGGCCACAATACAGCGTTGGTTCGGCCTGGCGGCCGCCAACAACAGCAGCGTCACATCGCACGCCCTATCTACAACATTATTGCTTCTGTCATTAGGTCACGCCCAGGTTAGCTCGTCGCGTAAGGGACAAACGCTTTGGCAGCCCTTTCTTACTTCGTTCTGATGAGAAGAAACGGCTTCAGTTCCTCAGGGCGGACCGGAGATGACGGGTTCTTCATCCATCCTTTCTGCTTATTTCACTGCAATGCTTGTCTGTTTAAGACAAATAGTACGCGACATATTATCCAATCGACTGTCGCTACCACCGGTGATCCTACAGCTGTCTTCATCACCAAAGTTTGTTAGCAACGACATTATTTTTATTGCTAGTATCGTTGTTGTTGTTGTTCTCCAGTAATTGCGCTGTCGGGGGAACGAAGGGTGGTAACGCACGCATTAAACACTAGCATGATAATCATCACCATCATCTACCACCGCAATATGATGTTATAACACGACATGGGCAGAGCCACCGGCAGCGGACAATATCGTTGTCGTCAGACATTTCATGCGCCTTTAGGCTGACGCGGTGACGCCGCCTTTGCGGCATGACGGAATAGGCGGCACAGCGTAAGCGGATAAACACCCGCGAAGCATGTGCCATCGTTATTATAATTTATCGCGGATCTTCCGTACAAGCATACGAAAAAATGTATGTATACGGACGAAGGCTGTGGCATGAAGGAACCATTTCTTGAGGGCGCAAACGCCCCGACGACGCCGCCAGCAAAAATCGACTCGTTTTCTGTGCTCTTTAGCCTTCCAGTGTTTCTTTTGATTTCTCATTGTTATCGTTGTGAATACTTAGATCGAGTTTTCTTTCTCCTCGAGGAAAAAGAAAACTCGATCTAAGTAAGAAAAAGTGTATTTCAATATCGTTACTGACGGGCGTTTCCAGCCTTGTGTCCCCTTTTTTCTAGTTAAAAGCCCCTCCTCTCTGTTTGTTGGGCGCTTCTGTTTGACCTTCTCATACTGGTCGTAGTCGCCTTGGCATTTTTTCGTCGACGTTCGGGTGTCATCGTTCATACACGATTCATAATATTCTGCTTCCCCGTGTGATGAACGAGGGTCCAGGTGGTCCGGTACTCAGGGACTGTCAGCAGCTGTTCATCGGTTATTTGTGGGTGTCGCTAGGATAACGAAGTACGAAAGGCTCACAACTGACGTCCTCTGTATAAACTGGTAGCAGCTTTGCATAAGAGAAGAGCGCTTGTCAGGGCCGCTTGTGGCCAATCAGTATGGAACATAACAACGTAGACTATTCTGCATTGAAGAAGCGACTGCTGCTTAAGGCTGGCTTTTGCTATTCCTTCTCCTCCGTAACAGCGTCAGCACAAAAAGAAAAAGCTGGTACCCTTTTATCATTTTGGAACGAGACCTTTTAAGTGAAAGGAAAAAATCACAGGCTGTGGTAATGTCCCCGTTGTGGAGACGACAGCAGTAGCAGTGGAAACATTAACTAGACAGGCCAAGCTTCGACGCATGTGACACTATCGCCGGCTGTCCTCATCCACGTAGCTCAACTTCGTGTTGGGGCGCTATGGTGATAATGGCAAGCATGTTAGAGCTTCTCTTACTTGATCTCGATGGACCGGAATACCTAGTAGAACACTAACGCGAATGGGGAAATACAGGCATGCACATTTGTGCTTCTGGCATTGTTCTCCACTCTTAAGCTTTTGTTAAGTCTTTGCATAGAAGACTCGAGCGCGAGAACGTCAAAGTGCTCTATTTTATATGAATTACATAGGATTTGGAGCTCATTGGGTTAACGAGAGGTTGACGTCGTCTGAGTATCAGCTGATTGCACCCTCTATATAGAAATGGCATGTATGTAGATAAATATACCTATTTATGCGCGTCTATGTATGTGTATCTTAGCAGGAAAATGTTGAATATTGTGCGCTTGTGGCTGGTGGCTGTGGTCAGTGGGCCACACTCAGCAACTCAAAACTTTGTCGCCTGTTCTACTGCTGCTGTCGATCATTTTTAACCACGTAAAAGCCGTCTGCGGCAAGCACAATCAAGAAGGTTTTGTGGCACAACTCTATGGCAACGGTGATGGTATTGATCGAGTTTCAACCTGCGATTGTTTCGCCGGCAAAGCGGACCTAACAGGATAGGCCAAAGGATGGGGTGGGACAAAGGTGTCATTTTTGCGCCTGTGACTCGCGTCAACGATCATGTTAGGCACTACGAACAAGCCTACCGGTAGCGTTCGTTTAGAGGTCTATGCAGTGTGCCGTTTGTTCAGCAAAATAGCAGGATCGATAAGCAGCCGATCAAAGACACGACAATCGCAAAAGCAAAAAGACAATCCGTCAAATAGATGGTCTGCACATTTACAGTCACCGCTAGTAACGCCCTCTTACTTCTCCCGCCACCCCTTCGGACGGGTGACTGCAAAACAAGGCGCACAGTGCGGCAAAATGATCATTGTTTGTCGCTGGAAGCTCGCTAAACGACTTTAAATTGTGCGCGCGACGCTACCCCGATTATAAGAGTACTGAATAAAACACGATGTCACCCACTCAATCGTTGAAACATGGTCTATACTATCAAGTATCTAGACGAAGGATTAACGCTTGTTAGCTATGTAAAACTGTTGAGAACATGCGCGGGGGAGATCTGGAAGAAAGAGGTTATTACGACGATTACGGTGTAGCGGTTACGCGCACCGCAGCGTCCCTTGCGGTTTAAAAGATGAGCTTGGCACATCCGGCGTGCTCAGATAGGCGAGACAACTCTTCTCGTAGGTGTTGATGTCAGATAAGCTGGCAAACCGCCATTTCCAGTGTAACCGTTAGGGGTGCTTCATACAGAGGTACACCGAAGAGTGTTGCCATTTATTAGATAGCGCAGTGAAGCATTATCGGCTGATAGGTTTGTCATGCACAGCGTCGTCAACGGCGTGATCCAAGTAAGTAATCCTTCGCGGTACGGTCGCTCCGCCCGGGAGGCACAATCAGAGTTTTTGCTAATGTGCTATCTCGAAATGATCAGACAACCATGTATTCTGCCGTTTGTCAATCTCTCTGGCTCGGCGATATTTCGTTCAAGCCATTGTACTTTTCGAAATTGCAATATTTGCCTACTTCGAGTGATCAGCTATCCTTATACGAAATCTAATGTAGTAATCAATATAAATCTACAAGAAGTATAATTCCGAAGCACTGTAACCATTAAAACAGCTTAGCAAGCGCAAACTGATAGAGATTTATATGACCTATAATGATTAGGTGAAACGATGTTACTATAGAGTCGCTTTATTAAACATGTACCTTTCTTCGACATCGTTTTAGTTTGGTCGCTTTAAGCGGGATGCACTCCGCCACCGCACACGCTATTGTTCTATCGGGGGTGGCGTGCTGCATGGTGTCATAATGACGATTATGTGCACGCGTACATATTGGTCTTTGGCTACATGCTTTTGTTTGATTAACCCGCTCGAGCCAAGAGAGCCACAGTTTAGTAGAAAGTGAAAATAAGAAGAGCAGCATTGTCGTGGTCGTGGACTGAAGCTAATCTGGGACCAGTTTGGCCTTTAGTCCGCTCGTCTATCGGCTACCGGGTCGGTTTTTCTGCCTGTCCGTGAGTGGACGACGGCAGACTATTGGGCCGGTCAGTAGGCAGTCACAAGTGTCGTTAACTCTGCTCCGTCGTGCTGTACCACTGTGGAGTACGTTGGTGCCCGTGATAGAGGCGTGCGGCCATGAGCAGACATCTCCTGGCAGACAGACAGGCAGGCAAGCAGGTTGACTGCTAGGGTATAGGCAGCAGAGAGAAAGTAGGCAGGCGAGTGAACGGATTGTCAGTTCGCCGATGGATTTCGCTCAAGCGCGGATACTATGGCGTTGTAGAGACTGCAGCGCTGGTAGTGGCAAAGTCACCTTAACCCTAGTAGGCCTCTGGCGAAACACGCGGAGCTATTTTCTACTAGAAACAAGCGCTACTCTTCGTCGAAATGGAAGACCAGTCGAGTGAACGTGAGAAAGCAATGAAAAGAAAGGTTGCGAGAACCACTTCCTTTCCGCTTCTACCCACCCGTTTATCCTTCTCTCTCTAAATCTCTCGTGCTCCTCGAACTCGTTGCTCCTCAAAAAAATTATGGACCAGGCGGGCATGGCGATGACGGGGGACACAAAGGCAGGGCATGACAGCGGCTGACTCGGAGGTTGCCATAGCACAAATATGCTTGTAGGGCCCTTCTTGAAGGCCTTTATCAGCAGCTGACCAACAGAGTCGGAGCATCTGTTGACTTTATTAACGCGACCACTTTAAATAGATCAGGGACAAGCTATGCCGTACAAATAGAAGAACAAAGAAGGGCAAATTGGAGTATGGCACAACTGAATAGTGATAGAAGAGAATGAAGACGAATCCATTCGTTGGCACTAGAAAGAGGTAAGAAAACTGGCGGGGATTGGAGTGCAGAAATCTGGCAAATGGCTTTCACATCATGAAAAATGACAACAACAACAACAACAACAACTGCTGAAAGCGACCGATGTAGAGATGGCGGCAACAGGAAAAGCAGGAAAGCTAATGAAACAGAGAGAAAATCGTCCATCCATACTATACTGTAACAAATTACAATGGAAAAGACGTTACATTGACGAGCTTCTTACAATATACGACAGCGCCCGCTAGCCACAACACGCAGATAAAGTGAAGCAAGCATTGCTTTACCATTTTCTCTCGGACCGTCATGCGCAATCTGTCACTCGTACGACTATTTACATATAGACCTTTTACTCGTTCGTTTGCTTTCCGCTTAAGAGGCGATCTTTGCTGGACATTTTCAAGAAGGTAAACCTCGAAATAGAACAAAGCACCAATAATATGAAACTGTGACAAACGCTTCATAAGATTTGCGACTGCGGACAAGCCGGCGATCCGTTATCATCCGAAAGCCATTCTGTTCTCATTGCTATACCATCGGATGTCTACATTGCACTGCTGAACGCTTCAGTCATAGGCGAACCTTGGTTTTTTTGATTTTTGGCATCACTCACGGTATCCGCAAGGTACTTCTTTGCGAACCATTTCGCAATGGGTAAATTTGTCCGGAGTCAACCGTTAAACTCTATCGTTACCACGTTTTAGGCCTGTACGACAACGTCACCTCGTGCCTATAAACCGTGATATTCACCTTTGATCCATTTGTCAGATTTCTAACAACAGCAAGTTTGTTTGTTCTAGTGTCAGCAATATATATATATAAGTATCATGATACACGAATCATATGTTTATGTCTGATGCCACTTCACTTGCTCGTTACTCTCTCGTAACGTTGTTAATTATAAATTATGCCATTAGAAATATTATGTGTTTTGCGGGCTTCGTCTTATCTAATTCCGAAAAATTCGATCTGATCCTTTGTGTTAATCGAATATATCTAACGTGGCCACATGTAGATCGCGAGAGACTACTGTAATTAATTGTACTGGACAATTACCAGTATAGCTGCTAACTGTCATAGATAGTATCACAAGTATTGCTATTGTTTAATACTAATTTAATAATGTAACACTATTAATAATAATTTAATCAACGGCTGTTTTTAAGGGCGACCGAAATCAATAAGGCTACATCTGCAATTTACAATAGTTGATGCATACGTACGATAGCACGACTTGCCTCTAAAAAGTTTTTCTAATGTTTGCATTTTCGAAGGTGATCTAGGCGAAAGGTTTGAAAAGGTCGACGGACCAGTGTTTCAACATCCGGCGTTGTCCATTATTGCCACAGTTGCTATGGCGATACATGTGGGCGTTGCAAAAGTCCTTCTCGTTTAGGCGGATCTGGCCGCTGCTGATCGAAACAAAGTATCCCTCACCACCGGCCACCAGCTAAGAATAGTTCATTAAGAGGAACATTAGAGTATAGAAAAGGGAAGGTTGAAAATAGTTAGCAAGCAACACTTGAATTGCTATTCGCGCTTTCTCGGACCTCCCGACCTGCCTTCTTCTTTTTCTCTGTGTTACTTTCGCGGAGAAACTAGCAGTGATGAACGGGCGTTTTTCATCATGCAAGATAGCCAGCTGCCGTCAGAGTGAGCCACCCAAAGTGGCTTGAGCAACGTGGATGCCCGGCTATGGTAGTATATCCTGAAGTGGGGTCGACTACCGATACACTGTCATGACTACTTTGGGTCGTTTATTTCGAAGATTTAAGGCGGAAAAACGAGGCTTAAGCTATGGAGCTGTTGGCTGATACCACTCTGCGCGAATATGTATCTAGCAGTTTCTTGTGTTCAATAAACCTCAATATCGCTTGGCTTCCGGCCTCGATTGTTGGACGATAAGCGAAGGCCGGGCCAACATGGGTGAGTCTAGCTTAGGTGGCCTTTGTGTGTCTTATACGTAGATTGGGCGCCTGCAGCAAGACCTACCTAGCACTCAGTTGTTGTAGAACGACAACGTCACATACGAAGTGGCGCGGTCGTCGTCGGCAGACAAATCGTAGTGTGTGTATATGTTCTGTAGTCGTTTTTGGGACTGGCTTCAAAGGCAATGGCTAACTCGGCGTTTGGTGCTGCTAACGACTGTCACCGTTGCCATAGCCACATCGGTTACCACTCATACAATATATTTCTCCTTCAAAAGAAGAGATTAAATGCCCGGAACAGCTGTTGAGCGGCCGGGTGACGGACGAGCTACTACAGGAATAACGCTACAGCGGCTGCCGTAGAAGGACAAAATCAGCAATCACCTTGGGTGCCGTTGTTGTTGCTGCTGCTGCTGCTTTCCCGTTAGCCAGCCGGGTTGTGTCACCTAGTCGCACTAGGAAACAATGTCAGATCTTAATAGTACTTAACAAATTACGGAACATTTTCCTTTTTTTGTGGAACGGAAACACGATAAATGGGAAAATAAAACTTCATTAATAATTCATTTTCACAAAGCTCAAAACTATTCTAACCGTTAATACCCGATATATGTAAAATTTACGGATATTTTGCTTCGTTCAATGCGGCGCATAGCAGTAGGTCTCTTCCAATGTCAGGGATAGCCATGCTTTAATTTTACATTTCATCGATGAAACACGGTGAATTCAAATAATAACTCTACATGCAATTACTATTGAAGTCAACTAGAGTATAGGAGAGTGATAAAATCTATATTTACGATATAAAGCTTCATCCATCCGAACGGTTGGCGACCAGCCACAGCTGCTCCGTATCATAGCATATGATTTCTAATTCTAGCGAATCTACGAACACCGATCGTTGTCCAATGGACATTACTACTGCATATATAATGGAAACATACTTTATCTGCATTTGTTTTCGTATCAGAAACAAAAGGACCAAAACGAAGATTAGAAGCGCCATGACTCAAGTGGCTCTTACGACTGTTGCTAGCGAGCGAGTACAATTCACTGAGCTCTGTGGCACGCTTACACGCAGCAGAGAGGCGAATGAAGGAAAACAGAGTATCTTTTGCGCTAGGGAGAGAGGAGCCCGGGGGAAAAAGGGAAATGGAGGGCTGAAAGGTAGATCAAACGACGGATGTAGGGAATGTCAAATGGTAGACCAGCCTCGATGCCACTCAACCATTGGGCTTCTCCTCCTTCTCGAAAAGACTCATACATTGTGTCACTACTACGGAGCTCTCTGACGAGAGAAAAAAAACAGGCCGAGGAGACGATTTCTACCACCAAAAAGCTGTTCGCTGTTTACCTGCTGCCGTGACATTGTCGCAGCATACTTTCCCATTCGTCCGTCCGTCGCTTGCCGCCGATTGCCAAGATCAGCAATCGCGAACCGGACGCGCCACTGAGCTCGGCGCAAAACGTATAAAGCTGCACTCGTTACGCTCTACGAGACGGCTCGTAGGGCTCAAGCCTATTACATAAACCAAGAGCAAGCGAATTAGATAGATACTGACTGGGTAAAAACAGCAAGTGGACCAAACAAAAAGCACCAATCAAGATAAGCACAGTAAAAAACCAGTGGAAAAGAACATAGAAAGGGATGAACCCGAAGCAGTAACGGGCAAGCGACACTGATGGCAGGAGAAGCCCACAACTGCGTGTATCTTTGTAGAGAATGGTCAAAAAGCGCATTCAGCGGCCGAACAAAGACAACTACTGATTCGTCTCTGAGACAGACAGCGCCAGGCGCCACAGCATCCAGAATTGCAGCCAAGAAGGATAACGTGACGCGTCAAAGAGCAGCAGGAATGGATAAGGGCGCCGGTCAAGCAACAGAGAAAGTGGCTAAGTAAGCGATTCGTGAAATCGTCGACGACGGAGCTATATTCGCTTAAGGGTGAGCGATGGCCCCCTAAAGCTGTTTGAACTATAACCGACCGCTTCCAACTGACGTCACTCAACTCCGATGGCGAAACGGAACAGAGAAAACGTGAGAACTCGCATCAGGTAAAAGTCAGAGCCTCACAGTTTTAATACAGTACGTAGATAATCAAGTGCGGCTCGATATGAATGTACCTATTACTGTTTGGCTTTACTTTGAGATCGAGAATACATCATCGCTATTCTGGCGGGATTTTAACGAAGCAAGGTGAATTAAACTTTCGTAGAGTCCAGCCACGCTCGCCTAGTTCCACTGCTTGTAACAGCAATGGTTTTCTATCGTTCAGATAAAGTAAGCAAAGGAACCGAAGGAGAACGCAAATAGATAAGCATTTTGCTTTGACATTGTTGCTGGCACTAACGGATCCTGTCAAGCCGTTAGCCATTGGAGGGGTCCACTTCGGCTCAGTTTTTAATGTCCGAATGGGTAGAAGAATCGGATAGAGCCCGAGTTATGCTTTTGGCGTGCTATGGCAGAGTTAGCGTTCATTGCACGACGGGCTAGCGCAGACGAACGACGACGACGCTTACGATGTTGGGCTACTGTTGGCGGCTAAGCTTCAAAAATGCTGTATACGCTCGTGAATATGTTTGTGAAATTTGCAAAGCAAAGAGGAAACTATAGCTGTAAGGAAGCAGTTTAATCCTTGACACTGGCTGGAGAAGCATTGGATGGGTAGATGATGGTTTAACAGGTTCGATAAACATGAGGTAAAAAATAAGCGATGCGTTGACTTAGCCCGGCAATCAAGCACGCTAAACGTGTACTGCCAGTAATGATGGCGTGGGTTGTTGTTTACGGCAGCGCCAGCTATTGGCCACTATTGGCAACAGGAAAACGATATCATCACTATCGTCATCAATGGCAGCTACTGCTTCTGCCGCCGCGGGCTGTAACGACGCAACGATGCAGCCATAAAACGGAAACGAGTAGGAAACGGAAAGGGAAAAGAAACGCCGAGAAAGCAACGAATGGTGGCTGACGCTCAGCTCGTGTCGTTGTTATCGACACCGAAGGATCTTCCTCACTCTGGCTGTACGGGATTCGTTGTGCTTAGTGAGGCGCAATAGACCTTAAAAACATCACAAAGATAGGCCATCATCTTGCACGGTATAACACAACATTGCGCGATGAACCGGACCTTATTCGTGCATGTTAGACGCTGCATAAAGTATGACGACTTAACGAATCTACTTTTTCCTTTTGTGGCATAAATTACGACTTCAGCCAATAATGCAATGATCCGATCTATGATAATTCACTGATCTCTTGCACGGGCCGCTTTGTACCCGCACTAACGAACTGTTAGGTAGGCCCCATCTTGCTCAATCCACAGAAGATTGCAGTTGAAAATGTTTTTTGCGTCCTGCATTTTAAATATACTTGTATATATACTTACGTACGTTGAAAATCGGTTAGCATCGTTAGTGTGTCATTTTATATTTGGATGATCGGGCATCGTAATCAACATCATAATAATATAATGTATAGATTTATACATTCTTACGGATAAGGGCAAAAAGTAAATCTTTATTTAAATTGCTCATTTCGTCGGCTCTTACAGAAACTTTTTTTTTGTCTGATAACCTAAGGAGGGCCTGAGGAGTCTATAAGGCCATTTCTTCAGACAATACGTACGAAACGTTGTCAACTATGGAAACAGCAGATATTGCAAACATCGCAATCCTGCTAGCAGCAGTACTAACCGAAAAATGAAACGCTTCAACAACACCTTGTGTTTCTTTACTGAGATGAGCACCTTAAGAAATGAAGAGGCAATATATATATATATATATCTCGATTGTGTGACACCGTTGCGACTTCGCATGCAAAATTTACCAAGCATTTCTACCTTTTTAGCGAAAAAAAAATGGATCCTTATTTGTGGATAGCAGTATTAGGGGTCGCTAGGGGCAGAGCGGACGAACAGATTCCAGTTGTCGTCATCGCATATAGGAAGCTATCCTGGCAGAGGCACTCCGCATCCACCTCTCGCCCTTTACGCCAACGACATCGCTACATAATTGATTTGATTAACGTCGTGGACTCGATCGCATTGACGAGGATGAGTCCGTAGACAAACAGACAGACGCTGACATTAGCGCCATTACTAAAAAAATTCGAAAAAATGATGGCTGATGCAGAAGAAGATCTACTAATCATTTTTCACACGAGAACTTTATCAGAACTTCTAACAATGTCAACGTGAGCTCGCCGAACGCAAAGTAAACCATCTTCTCACAAGACGAATCTGCGGAAGGGAACAGACGGTAGAGTCAGCAAACGGCGACACGAAGCTACTACAGACCATTTCTGCTTACACGCTTCCCCTAGAACATCTCCCAGACCTTTTTTTGGCTCTTGTATTACATCTTGTCATTACTTCCTCGACTGATAGCGCTGCAGTTGTCATCTACGACGAAGTGAGCATTTTCCTGCACGTACGCATATTTATCTAACTAAACAAAGCAACGCTTTGTCAATACCACAAATAATGTAGTTCGTCATTTGGACATGCGCCATCATTTCCTCTGAACACGTACGATCTTACTGACGTGGTCTACGCAGCTTATAGGTCAGTACTAGCATTGTCCTCCGACCACAACAAGAGTTTAATTTACTAGACACGGGGTATACAGAAGCTCATATATTCTCTTTCTTACATTTCTTCTCCTCGGCATCATTGTTATTATTATCATCAGCATCAGCATCAACATCAGCATCGCAGTCTGAGTCACTGTGGTGAATCTCCCGCTCGAGGGGTCGATGGGGTCTTTTTGTTCCATCACAGTTATGGCTATGACATGATGCTAGGCAGCCAGGCTACAAAAATTTGCCGCGCTGTCTGTTTTTCTATTTGCTTAGTTATTTCCTTTTCGTCTGCTTTTGCGCAAATCGACAGCTAGGCAAGAGGAAGCCGCATTTGCTGATATGGCCGTTGTCTTTGCCGGTTGTGTTGGCTTGAGATAAGAAGCGAGCGATAGCTGGCAAAGAAAAGCCATGAGAACGAGTGGCAAAAATCTAGAAGCGAATGACGAATGACTGGAACAGATATCAAGTCCGAGTCGTGACAGTTCGTGGTTTTTGCGTTACGCAGCAGCTAACGTAGAGACGCAGCAAGTACGCACCAAAATATTAGTAGTCGCGTTCTGTTGAATGAAGCGGCAGACAGAGACAATCCTGCTGTCGATCCGAGGTGGCAAAGCCGTATGGGCAGACGAGATGTATGTATGCGGTGGGGGCTAAGCCAGCGGCAAATCTGAAAGCGACAGATCTTTTCCACTGTTCGTAAATGATGATCGCAGACTCATACAGACAGACAGACACATACGCGCGTAGAATTGCGCTGAATTGAGAAACAAAACTGAACTATCAGATATGGGAACGGAGCACCACCGTTAAATGGTGCTCCGAAAAAGCATTGTAAAAGTGTGCGGAAATAACTATCTGCAAAATTCGTGCCGACACTTTGTGAGTGCGGATCAATTCGGCAAACGGTTCCCCTTCACACACTGCCGCTATGGTGTGTGTACCCTTTCTGACTAAACAGAATCACTCCATATTCTGAATGTAACTGTCGACTCAAAAAGCTAGACGCTATCACAGAAGATAGCGGTCTCAAAATTGGTACCCCGTTTAATCTTCCATAGCATTCAAATGTTTTAGATTATAAAGCGAATCCCGAATATTCCGATACTTCAGATGACAGTCATGCTTGTGCATTTGACTTTAGAAACCTTCAGATGTTTCACTCTGATGGCATACGACATTCTAGTAACAGTTGTTTGAACCTCATAGATAAGGTCTGGCCATGTGAACTAGGCACACAGGGAAAAAGGGCATTTATTTTCGGGGAGGCAGGAGCAGTAAATAAGCGTTCGTCGACTTGTTTGGCTCGCCTTATTACCTTAATATCTGGTTAATGAACAGTTAGCTTGTGCTCTGTACAAATAAACAATAAATTAGCGTCTGCCAGCAGCTTTTTGCAGCGTGTGTCATATCTAGATGACCTGAGACATAGGCTGCACCAGGACAACATTGATCTGTTACGCTTGTCAAAATTCGTGATTCATCAAAAAGTAGCCACTATTTAAGAACAATCTATATTTAAAATGAGTAATTCAATGCATAGTCAAAATGACTAAGATCAGGGTTGACTCATTCAGATCCCGATGATTAAAACTACGCATTACATAACGTAGCTTGTTCCCTCATTTAATTCACTGATGACGTACGTTTTGCGCTACGAAGAAAACCAACTGTTTCGTTGCTTCGGTGTGCCCGTATAGCATTGTCTTACTTTTTCCGTGCTCATACAGAATGGCTAGACGTTATAAAAGGTGCGCGTATGCCTCGCCGCTCATTTAGTACTCATTTCAGGCAAAGTGGGCATCACTTGTTCCGTGAGGCAGTTCTTAATGACAGTATCTGACGTGAAATTGAAATATTTAATTATGTGTCATTTAGGCGAGTATTGCTTCAGATTGCTTCTGCTGTTGTTTTTTTGCTTCGCTGAGAACTCGCTGAGAAAAGGTTGTCTATGAAGTGTATAACATTAAATCCCTATCTTCCTTTCTCTATTCTACTGGTTAGTTTTCGCTAGCTACATTCTCGATTAGCGTTGTCCATGACGCGGCAATCTGATGAGGTCATGGGGCATCTATGACAATGACAATACTTTGTGATAAAATAGGCACCCACGATCATCTCGCACTTTTTCCTGCACTCCATAATAATATTCAATTTGCTACTAAAATAATAGTTGAACTACGGCGGTTTCGGGATGGCTAGCGGGTTGTGAGTCAAAGCCGCGGGTTCGACCCCTAGCTACCGCACTGTGTTTTTCTTTATCTTCATTGCGCGTGCTTACGCAGTTATATGAGATCGTGCGTGTAGTGACACTTCTTCAAACAGTTGTCCTCCTCTTGTCACAAACCTTATAGCCCCTTAGCACCGTTGACACGGAAGTTCCTCGGGAGTGAAAACTAAAGGCATAAATAAATACCAGCAACTTTCTAACATGTCGTTATTAAATATAATAAATTGTATTCTCTATGTGGTAGAAATAAATGATTCATTTCAGTATTATTTATGCTTTTTGGTCGCATATATACATTCTAATACCTTGCGCTCAGATGTACACGGTTGTCTGTAGAACACCTATTTTTTGCCAGACAAGGTTGAGTACTAACGACAGCGATATTGGTCCTCGATACGCAGCTGTTCGTATTAAGAATAAGCACATCCCAATGGAGCTCTTGTATCATTTGATAATGCACTATAGATCAATTAAGGCTTTTCTCCTCATTGAGCTAAGCTCGATACCGAAATGGATTATGTCATCCGAAGAAGCACACTCTACGGGTGACTGAAAAAGTAATAGGTTTGGATGCGTACGGAATTATGCCTTCGACGTAGCTGTTGGATTCTCATCTAAATAGAACATTTAATTCTATGCTACTCTTTGTAGTTAGAAGACGAACTAAGCGGGTAGTTGCTGCACAAAATCGGCTTCATAACGTGACTCAAGACGTGACATCATTAAAACACCTATATCTATATATCAGAGCATTTTTATCGCGTCTAATTAGGGTTAACGTGTGACTGAGATACGCTTTTCCCATAGATAGCTATGTGCTTTCGCGCACACTGTCTCCAAATACTCTGTTTAAATACAAATTGAATACGCGATACGAAAAGCATGCATCTTCTCACCGACAAACTAAAAAGATCTATGTAACAAATTATATTATTTTAGCTAGATCAGGTTTTTCCATCGTTTCAATATTGCCTGTTCGAGATGAAGTAAAAGGCTATTGCCAATGCCACAAGGGCTATGGCCCGCTTTCTACTTTCGACAAACTGCGAGAGTACGTAGCCAGCTAATGAGAAAAAAAGAAAAACAGGATAAAACATGTGGAAACAGACAGACAAACAGACATACAGACAGACAGGCAGGCGCGAAGGCAATATTGCCAGCGCTCATGGCATTGCGCTGTGGAGCATTGCCCCAGGTCGCTGCTTCGCCCCTGAGAAAGCAAACGGGCTTCCCTATTCGACCCGCATCCTCTGTATGTGGACATGCGTTGTCATGTCGCTGCATCGCCTCCAGAAATCGCTTGTCTAAATCTTGAAGCACAGCGATCACCTGAGATGTAGAGGTATACAAGCCGTCGACAAACGTGACAAACAAGGACGCACAGAGCCGTACATACGCATGGACGATTATTACGTTGTGATTACAGTATGATAGCATCACTGTTACTCATCCTGCTGATACTCGTGTGGATGACTCTTTGATCCCACATGTTGATATATCCTTCGCAGCTTCAAGACTGTCTTTTGCAAAAGAAAAAAGATTAAATCAAAGAGTAAATTCTTTCATTTAGCGAAATATACCAACTAGTTAGCCAGATCTATTCACGGAGAAGGCTGGCAAACTCATGATTTACGAACATGCCAAAAAAAAAGCCAGGCAGTCTAAATCTTAGCCCCAGTTATTTACTCACATATATGCCGTTTAAATGAGAAAAACGCACCTTGTATTTTTTAATCATAATAGTAGTATTACTAACATTGTTTTGTCGGGCTACCGGGGAACCATTCTATTATTCACCGATAATATAACAGAAAAGAAAAGAACAACAGTAATCATACATAACAATATACTTTCTAATCACCTCGCTAGCGGTGGGGGTAGCATAGTGATCTCCGTGGTTTGCGATATGGATGTTGTATGTTTAAGGAGAAGGATAGGTATATACGTATATCTCTCATTATTTGTACGTTAAAATAACGGTAGCCTCGGGGTGTACGACACGGGTTGTTGTTGTTATTATTGTTTTGTCTGCTTTATGGGCACCTCTCTGATGTTTTGTGTTTCGTTCCAGGTATATCCACGGTGGCGTGCCGACGTGGTGGTGGGGCCGGGGGTGGGGGTGGGACAAACGCCGGCGCAGCAGCCTTCTACGCGGCTGGAGGAGGGGGAGGAGGAGGAGGAGGAGGAGGAGGAGGAGGAGGAGGAGGCGGCGGCGGCGGCAGTGGTGGTGGTGGTAACGGTGGTCTGCACTCCCCGCAGACAGGATACCCTCACACTGCCACTGATGAGCTGTCGGCTGAAGAGCTAACCGATGACGGAAGCAATATTTACGAGCAGGCCAATCCACCGCCTGGTCCCTGGCAGCCCAACGTTGTTGGAAGCAGCGTAAACACTGCAGTAGGAGGAGGACACAGCGGCCACACTAGTGGCGGCATCCCTCTCGGAGGTAGCCAGGGCGGCTATGGGGGACTACATGGCCAGGGGGTGGCTCTGGGGAGTCTCGTTTCATCGTTGGCGGGATCACAGCGCTACACAGCCCACCAACAGGGCGGGGGACCACCCGGTAACGCTACTTCTCTAGCCGGACAACAACAACAACCAAATGCCTGCCATAATCAGATCATTACGAGAAAATCCAATGGAACAGGCAGTTCAGGTTTGTCTTTTTGTCTTTCTCTCTAGACCGACATGGCTATATTTAGCTCTTGTCATGTTTCAGTCGTGCTAGTGACGTAGTTAATAATATAACACACAAATTATGATGATACCATACAGCGGCACGGCCGTCGCTATGTTAACTACGCAGCGACGAAACGATGTTCGTTCTGTTCTATTTAGACCAATCGAAGAGAAAAACCTTTTCCTGTCTTGACAGATGACAGAAACTCTGGAACAGCCTTGGATGCGCCTTACTACCAACATCATACTGATATGGTTCGCACTTTCTTCTACTCTATCTATCTATCAGAGGCGCAAGCGAGATCGTTCTATTTGTATTGTCGAATTAGGCCACGCCTTAAGGTTAATTGATCGATCATTATGAGATATTGGCATTTGTGTACCGCTATTCTGCTAGCTAAAATGTGATTTCCATACTACGAGCCATAAGCTGTAGTGATTCTATTGGAAAATTTACAATGAAAACAGTTTTATGCACGATTGTGTTTCACAAGACTCGATAAATAAAGAATATTGCCGGCGCTTATCCAGGTACAAACTCTGATGATGATGGAACGTACGCGAATGAAAGCGAGTTGACAGCCCTCAGTTCAACTGGCTCATCATCTAACAATAATAACAACAACAACAATAGTCAACAACAGCAGCAGCCACAGACAACTGCTATCACGACGGTGGCCTGTACGGGTACGACAAGCACAGGCCCGTTGCTAAACGGTTCAGCTCCAGCCAACATCACTGCCGCACAAGCAGCCCTCATGCTTCAACAACAACAACAACTTCAAAGGAGTGAGTACCCGCCATCAATCTCGACTCGATCATTATCATTCGACTGATCAATCTCAAACTTTACCTCGACTAGCCATTTGGCACTGTCATATCCACGTGCAACGTTTAGGCACGCTTCTTGTCATACAGAGCGAACCTGCATGATCAGAGGAGGGCCTGCATAGGGGTGTATTTGCGCCAATGATACGATGACTTTAATCAGATATAGAATCTCTTCTCTTAAACTAACTGTGAGCTTGTCAAAACAGAAGTCAAGGTCTACTTTAGTTTTCGTCTCCTTACAGTCAATGTCCATCAGCAATAGACGAGGAAAAGGCTGGGACGAGTCTCGCTGTTTATTCCTTGTCTGTTTCGCATTCTGCCCGTTGCGCCAGAACGGGCAGTGGCGGCTCCATTAAGGGCAAAGACGCCAATTATTAACCAACTCTTATGAGCCTGACCTACGACTAGTCTCATTGGTCAGACTAGACCATATAACGAACATATTTATTTACTAGCAGCCATTAGCATTATATATGCAAGCGTTTGTATGCTTCAATGGTAGTATCATCCAACATTCATTAGTATTAATAGACTTACGTAGAGAACGTGCTAAGGAGCTGTCAAGAAGGAATACTCCCTCCCATCTCTGAGCCACACACAGCGGTTTTGTTAACATACAACCGATGTGTGAACATTGTAGGTTCCGGATCAACTCAAATCGTGACCGAATTAACTGAAACCAGGGAAATACTTTATGATAAAGTTCATGCGTCTGCTACGATTGTAAGCGATTGTTTATATTTCATTGAGTTTCGCCGCGGCCCCTGTTATTTTTAAATTCATCAGTAATGTGATGTGTTCGGATGCTTTACGTATCCGAAATCACTCTACATTACTGATTCGGTTCGGTAGTTGCTTATTGGAAAAAAGGTGTGAATCATCGAACGACGGACCATAGAACGGCAAGCGTAAGAGATTCATTTAAGTAGAACAGGATACGCCAGATGCTATTTGTGTTGCCATTATAAGCGAGCTTATATACTGTCAAGCTAAATAACTCTTATCTATATAAGAGAAAATTTTTGAATCGACCGGTTTGCCTCGCATCGTGTCGTAAAAAACTAAAAACACTTTAGTAGTGTTTTACCTGCACTGTTTCAAACAAAAAAAATGTGTGTGTGTGTGTGTGTGATTTAAATCACTAAGATAAACGGTACCGTTGACGTGCCTGATATGTGCATGCTCTCGTAAATACGATGAAGGATTTCGATCTTCTTCGCGCCAAGGTCGGTGTACCGGTCGAAATGGATGCATACAGAAGCTAACCCTAGCGTATTGCAGTCTGCATGAACGGTGGGTGACAGGATAAAGGGGCAAATTGGAGCTAATAAGAGAGGCATTCACAGTTTATAAACATGTAGTTTATTAGTGCAAGTGATTGTAGCCTTCAAAGCAACCAGGCTCGAACAGCAAAGAATATATACGCAGGGCTTTCCCGTATTCTTCGCCACCATCGAACACCGCTTATTATCGATTAAATTTTCTTTATTATTATGGTTTTTAATTATACTAGATTTATAGTGATCTCGGCAATTACGTTAAATGGCCTGCTTCCGAGGCTTAATCTGAGACATATACTATTCCGTTTGACAATGACGGGTATAAGGAGCATGTTGAAGTTTTTTTCTGAGTGGTATCGCTAGTACGTGTCTTTTAGCACATTATCTACCTTGAATATTATAGTACTGCTTTGACGTTGAAAGGTGTCACTATTATTACGTTGTCATTTTGTTTTGCTACACGTTATGTAGGTTCTATAGATTGATATAAGATTTTATTAGTAATTATGATATTATATGGTAGGGAAAAACAAAAATATAGGCTAGTGATAATACTGAATGTTACTCATACATGTACACAGAAGCCGATTATCATTGACTTCGTTATTGTCTTCGTACGATTGAATACCTACAGACGTGCGAGGGCAAAGCCCCGCTTCGCGTCACTATGGTAATCAGTTTAGCTGCGCCTACGATATTGATAATAGAAATAGATACTGGACGGCGGGTGATACTGACTGTCGAGTACGAGCTGTCGTGTACACTCAATCTATGATCAGTGGGGCCACCACCATTGTTTTTTGTTTAGCAAACATCGATGGCTTCGTATATCGTACCTACATTTACGGCCGACTTTTTTTTTATATGGATCAAGCGCTGACAGCTAGATTTCATTTTCTGCCTTATTGATAATATAAAGGTTCTATCTGCTCTTGTTAGTCAATGCTTGCACCCGATAATTAAACCGTAGGCAATGAAAAAGGCCGGCTGGAAAGCTCGTGTGAAAATTGTGTCGAAGAAAAAAACTCTCCGATAAAGCTGAACATACGCTCTTCCATCAACTGATGACCGATGTAATATTAATTATTATTGTTGTTGTCACTCGGTTCGTTAGTTAGTAGGTAAATATTTAAATAAGTTGTGTATATTAAGTTAAGTCAAACTGTGCTGCTTCTAGAGGCTGTACTTCAATTGTTCTGATCCTGTACGCCATTCTAAAACGAGGACCGATCTGTGTGAACTTCAATACACATTTCTTTATGAAACATGAATATAGAGCATTAGATACCCTCTACTTGCGCACGGAAATCACCAGGCGTATGTATGCCTGTTTCATGCCTTGTTCTAGGTTCTCCTGTCAAGCGAGCAAATCTAGTGCTACCGCATATGAAGCAGATAGGAATATGTATGCCGAGCAGTATCATTATATTGTCATCGATTCCCGACGACCGGTCGAACTAAAAAAAAACACATAATGATATTGTATCGTCCCGATAATAAGAATATATCAATATCGTCGTTGTTTCACCCTCGGCTCGGTCCACGACATTCTGTAAAGCTTCGTAACATTGCTTGGCCGTTGTCGCCGGCGCCGCATGGATAATGTTATGATAACGATAGACCAGATACGCAGATCATTGCGCTGTCATGACCGCAGAAAATGGTTGGAAGGACGGTAGGAGGCCAGATCTAAACAGCAGAGCAGTAAGCAAGCGCAACGCCAAGAAAGAAGGCCGCCGAAAGAACCCCGAGATGGCTCAGAACGCACTGTACGTGCGTCATCTGCATTCAGCTTCTTTGTGCTCCACTATCTGTGGGCGCTGCTGGTTGTGGCTGGGTGGGCAAAAGGGTGAGCATGCGAACCCGAAGTAGACCAAGTGCAGACTGGGCCATGACAACGATAACATCTTGGGAATCAAGACGGAGAGGAAAGCAAGAGGCGAAAAACGGTAAGAATACCGAGAACGCGAACACACCTGCTATTATTACGGCGGTGCATACCTCTCCGAGAAGCAGAACCGTCATGAGCGGTAGAGGCAGAAGCTGCATACGTGTCGGTCGCCATCGCTTGGCTATCGTTATACGTAGACTTATATTTGCATGGCGAGCTTACAATGGTGCACGAGCGTCTCTAGATAGATGTAGACGAACGGCGGCTGACGGGCCACAAACACAAGCTGGCAGCGAAAAGAGTGGGTAAGAACAGAATGGGATAGCATCGGAATAAGGGGAACAGGGAACGTGCGTGGCTGTTGTATGCAGCGAAAGTACCCTCTGCGCTACACCCGAGGCAAAGCTTTTCCGACTACGGCCACACAGTCGGTCTGCAGTATAGCACCATAGCCCCACATCTCAGTAAGGACCGGAACCGCGGCGGCTCTCCGTTCCTCCTGAAAGGAAAACTGGACGGTGCGCAAACGTGTCTACTGATGAGGATTTAATTACTGTATAATGCTCCAACAGAGCTGGCGTCGCTAAGCGGGAATGGAAAATAAGGAGATAAGGCAAAGTGAGTTTAAGTAGGGGGAAGGGCGTGAAACTTTGAAAACTTGCCACGTCACAATATAACTCTAGCCTTTGTCTGACAGCGGGTACGAGATGCTCCAAACTTGTAGCACACAGCAACCATGACATTGCACGATGTGCATGTGATTAACGGCATGGTCTGTCTGGCCTGGAACCTGGAGCTTGGAACTATTCCGTCGGATCTAAGTTTCCGTTACCCGGTACCCGCCTGCTTATAATGTTAAGTACATCTTCCATGGATACCTTACAATACTAACGGCGCATGCATTAGCTTCTTGACCTATTCCTGGATAAACTCTCTGAAGAGCATTGGGCATGTTGGCCTTATTCGGTGGATTCACGGCCTACTACAAAGAAGTAACTCTGAAGTAAGTCGATGTGTGAAAGCCCTTCATGGAGCAATGATTAGAGCCATCTAGCAACGCGGGTGCGTAAGAGCCGCTCGCACAACTCAGAATCAGCGTCGTCGTCGTCTTTGACTTGTAGATGAATCGCAACGCTCCGATTGAGCGCTGTTGTGTTAAGAATCACACGCGTGGTATAGTATATTCGGTGGAGAAAGAAGAGAGAGAAAAGGAAGCTGGTTATCAAGTAGGTGGCTTTTACCTTTTCAGCGATTATAAGTTTATAACCCTTGTATCGTTATCGCTGATGATGAAAGTGGATTCGCTAGGATTGGCGCCTTGCTAGCTAAGCGGGAGGCATAATGATAGGCAAGAAAGCGTTTGATGGGTGGCGAACGAAGATGCGAGCAAGCATAAACTTGAATGTGAAGACCTGGAATAGAGATAAATAGGTGAAGTTAGCTGTAAAGATGGTGAAGAGTTGTCCTATCTAAAAAATCCCTTATAAATTTGTTTCTAATGGCATTAAATGCCGCATTGCAACGATGTAGCTGTTTTGTGATGGGTTACTTGAAAAATAATTTGGAAAAAAAATCATCTTAGAAAAAGGTGTACTTTCGACCACGAAGCCCTGTAAAATACAGAGGTGGTGCAAAATATGTAGAGTGATGGTCAAGCGTTCCGCCTGGTCCCTTCAGAGAAAGCATGCAACGGTACTCCAACCTCAGCCCTTTGGTACGGTCTCACTTCTTTATAAAACAACTACGGTGTATCAATGTTAATTCTATAGTATACAATGTGCTTATTTTCACATTTTGTTTAGGCTTATATGCATACAAAATACGCATATACGTTTAAACATATGGATAGCTATAAGTTATCGAGCTAAATATAGCTGTACAGCCTGTAATCATAATCTTACGTGGTCTACAAAGCGTTGCTCGAGAGGCATAATGAGCCTACAGGTAAGGGCTGTGCCGCTCGGCATTCTCGCAGACATCAGACCTGATCTGCATCGAAGCAGAGTGCTACTAGATAAGAACGAAGATTCTCTCCTGTTATTTTACATTTTCTACCATTGATGTCGACGTCGTGTCACGTATTGGTGCTTTGTCCGCGACGCGTATAGGAGAGTGACGCCACTCGCTACTCTTACCCAGAAGTGCCGCCTCGTCGTATGCCTTACGTCGCCATCGTTTTGGTTTCTTCCATCCATTTAAAGAGCAGCGAAAATACCGTAGATTGTCGCGTTTAAACCGAAATCACACATTGTGAAACTCTTCGTTGTCTTCTATAGGTTCTGATTGACTAGTTTTAAAGTCCTGCTGCGGCCAAGCTGAAATGGTCTCTATTTTGGATGTAAAGCAAGTTGCGTTTATGCAGAATATACTCCTCAGTAGATTTTTCTGACTTAAAGTAAAGCCTACTCGTCGCCATTGCCTCTGGAGGTTGTATGTAGACGAAGCTAAAGTTCCCGCTTCGTTTAGCATGGAAGCTATTAGTAGTCTTTGACAGTTTGGTAAGCGCGTCCCTTAGGAGGTACCTTTTTTTTTCACGAGGCCTAAGCCACGTATAGCAGCAAGTGCTTTTAATATTTGGCAGTTGGAGTGAAGCTAGAGTGCTGCGCAGTACCTAGCTCCATCACGTACGTAACGTGCACGGAGCACGCACAGTGTAGCGTGATACCTGCACAACATTGGTAAGCATCCACGATTTATGATGAACCAACTTTCAGCTTTGTAGAAATAAAAAGAAAAGCTTGATAAACAACAACTATAGATATATTTATTTTCTAGTTGGCTGACATCGAGAGGATGTGTTTAAACGGTGCTGTAGCTAGAATTTATCCTTAGGGACAGACTGACGCTTAGGGAGATTAGACGTGAAGCGCTTCCCTATACAAAGTTTGTATGCGTTTCAAAAGTGAATCCTTTTAAGGAATTGCCCAGACAAGGCAGGTGGGGAGAAATATGTTGTATTAGCATTGGTCGAGAAAACACGGAGCTCTGCTGATTGCTGACATATGCTTCCTTATGAACACTACGCAAACAGACACCCTATCTTGTTAGAAATGCGTGGCCGGGCCTGATCCGGATTGAAAGAACAGAAGGAATGTCTGATTTATATACTAATATACGTGGAGGTCAGTCAAAATGGGAATTGCCAGTGATACCAGAATTTCCTTTTCATATATCTTTAGGAGAAGACAGGCTTTTGTAGTTTGAGCCTTTGATTTTGACGCAGCGCGATAAGTGGACTCGAGAGGTAAAGCTGCAGAGAATTCGAACATGGCTTCGAAAGGAGAAAAAGGAGTTGAGTAATCCGAAACAAGTGAATAATATCTCAGTATCTGTCGTATCAAAGGCAGAAGCAGAGCGTAAAATTCTTAACTTGTTAGATACTTGAGGATGCATCGATTTCCTCTTACCCCAAGTATGAAGTGACTTTGCGAGTTTTACTTGATCTGAATAAGGTTTCCGTTACGTAGGCTTTGGAACACAGCAACTAAAGCCTCTTACGCTTTGCAAGATCGGAGACGGTGATGGGACAAGTGATAGACGAACTCGTGTGGATTCGAAACGGAGGACTACTGAGGTCCACACATTGGCCGTACGAAAATTATCAGATAGTGTCGAAGAACTACGTCTTAATTGTTTCTCCGATAAGAGCTTTTCTAGAGATCGGAAACCCCTTGGGGCTTGAAAGTTAATTGACTCTATAGGCTCTATTTTTCATTAGTTGAGAAGAAACTCAGGGTATTGTGAGCTCGGTTTTAATTGAAAAGGGTTTCGACTTCGGGGAGTGACAAATTAAGATACTGAAATACGGTTATCAAACATAGAATTGGATCTTGATAGTAACTAAGGTTATCGCGTTATTGACAGTCAACAATCGTTTCAGTTAGACTATTCTGGCATACTTCATTTAGGGTTCTCCAGATGATGAGCGATTCTAGAAATAAAAGCCTTGATTCTATGTCTCCTGACCAACGTTCAAGTGGGTGGAAAAAAAAAGGCAGTCAGTTTGTACTTCAAGGATCGGAGCACGGCAGGAGAATCCTTCATGAATGGACAAGAAGCAGACAGCTCGGTCGTCTGGGACGGCGAAGAACTTAATTCGAAGGGGCAGTATGCGCTGGCAGCATCTAGGCATACACGCAGAAAAAACTGGATTTCGAGAGCGTCAAAGCAGGGAGCACAGAGGGTAAACGAACATCAGACATCGCAAGGAAAACGGTACTACGACGAAGGAGACAGGGAGGAAGAAAGCATAGGGAAAAAGAAGCACATACGAATTGAACGCACGAAAAAGGGTATTCGGAAAAGAAAGGCAGTCGGCTGCTTTGCCCATCTGGGGACCGACCAAAGGCAAGGGCCAACGATGTCTTACCCGATAGGGACCCCACTGGGTGCACCACCAGCGGGATTTCGGAATTTAGATTCGTTCGGTCATCCATCAGCATCAGAGAGATTCGCAGTTCCCCCTCGCTTTTCTCGCGCCTTCCTTGCTGAGCTCTTCCATCATCATCATTCTGAGACAGAAGGAGCAGTAAAACCAGCTTCATGGCCAATACAGCCAGTACGAAGCTGAACGAAATGTTGTTACTTCTATACCCCGGTCTTGGAATAGCCAGCAACAGATGAAATCATGATTTTCCCGTATTCAAACGAAACGACTATCCAGCAGCGAACAGTACTGCTGATTCTGTAGTGATTCTGTCGGTACCCGGTTGCTTCTAGCCTGCGTCACTGAACTATTCTCCGATCCGTACGCTCTATTACCGCCGCCGATCCAATCTAGATCGACGCCGACTGATTGGAGGATCCATAAGCAAGGCATGCGGCCACATAGATACATGTGACAACATGCTTCATATCAATTCATTATGAACTGAGTAAGCCGTAGAAAAGGTACAGCGGCGACGAAAGCCTGAACAGAAGCAGTAGTAAAGGCGGTTGGACGGATGAGGTGAAAAGCGAAGCAGCAAACTCTGCGAAGGGAAAAACAGAAATACAAAGCGCTCCATTTCCCGTTCTTGTTTCTAGCGTCTCATTCCCGCGCACTCTTACACTCACGCTCAGTCGTCCTTGTTGTTGTCCTTGTTATTGTAGTTCTCTTTTGGCTTCGTTTTGTCTTTTTTTGGTCGCGAACCACTCGAGCAGGACGCCTCCTTTTGTTCTTCTGCACTTCGGCCTTCTTCTCCGCTTCTCAACTGGTTCATAATTCGTCCGTCGAAGTTTTGTGAGCAGTTTTCATCTTGCGAAAGCATCGCTGCCTAAATTCGTGCAGCTTGTCGCTGGCCGCCTCCCTGAGCCTGCCTGTCACCAGCTTCGTAGTGTGTTGACACGTATGCTCAGTTCTCTGTTTTATGCCCAATTTCTGGGCTTTGTTCAATACGTTTCGCATTGACCCACTGCACCTTTTCCCTTCGTGCAATGAGTATGTACTAATGGGAATGAGGTTGTAGCTTCAGTAATCGCCGAAGACCGTCTGCTTGCTCATTTGCTTACTCACTGTCGCTGTCCGATTGCAATTGAAATAGTTGTTCGGGTATGAACACCTTCCCCATCTACGCATCCTTTGAAGTTCCAGAAAGCTCGTCCAAACCCTTTTGCATGTGAGAACCGTCAATCCTAAACTATTATCAGACATCCCGTAGCGAGTAACTAGTTAGCGGAAAATTCCTGTTAGATTCGTTGCACTTTAACAGCTAATACAGACGACTGTATTAACAGGCAAAGGTTGAAATGTTTTCTGAAAGGTCGGTAGTTACAAGTCATAACAATTTTAATGCAAGGTTATTGAGCTCAGTTTTGGTTGGTTAGACGTTGAGTTGCATTACTATGATCAAAAACATTGTACACTAATAAATATCCTCGTTTCTGTCCTTAGCCTGTTAACTCCACCGCTATTCCTAAGGCTGTATGTTATGTTAGAGTAAGCAATGGAGGTAAGCGTTGAGTTTTTGCTAAAAATTCGAATGATCATTTTGAGTGGCAGTCGTGAATAGTAGGATAGTATGGCGATACGTGACACTGTCTCTTCTGCCATCCAGCATTATAGTACGAGTACAAGTAGGGATGAAGGTGCGAATTAGGACGGTTATTTATGTGATTCGTCGAGGAGCGCGAAGTTCACATCTTTCAACTGGTAATTCAGTTGTCCACTAGCTTCGTCAGTGGCCATCTTGCGTAAGAAAAGCTCTGCACTGAACGGACTTTGTTGCACAGCTGCTAAGCAACGGCAGTTTCAGCGCTTATATAAGGAGGCACGTCGGCAACCCGGACTTACTTCCTGACGCTACCTGTTGGGGTGCGGCGTTGAAAGTGACTCGTAGCGTGGCCCGCTTGGTGACGGTTTCATTGGTGCCTAGTGGTAAGGGGACAGCAGCAGCCCAGACGACCGCACTCTTAGCCTGGAGTGTGGGTACGAGGCAAGCCCCTATTCACAATATCAACGTCGCCTTCCCCATTCTTCGCGCCGCAGGGTGCAGAAACAGTCTCATTGCTACTATTCGTTACCGCACCGTTGCTACGTCACTGCAGCTTTGATAGTAGCAGCCAACGTTGTTGCTGCTGTTACCTCTGGGTGTGGGCGTTCGGAGGCTGAGGCCGTTGTTATTATTTGGGCAAGTGAGGTGGGCCGAGCGTGCCTCGCCGAGCGTGCCTCGCCGAGCGTCCGCTTGACTAGAGCAATTGTGCGACTATAACTCGAACCGTTACCGTCGAAGTGAGTTCTGCACTCGGCTCGACTTGTACGATGCCCATTACGCTTTCTCGTTTCTGGTGCTTCGTCCTGGTTGCGCGATCAGCTCACTACCGCCGCTATTGCCGCGAGTTAGGCAACGAGCAGTGACACGAAAGGCAACGCGAAGGCAGGAGAGGCAGGAGGACGTGGAGCAGTAGTCCGTGGAAAAGCCCGTGACATGGCCTACTCGAAACGCCCTGAACGCCGGTTGTTTCACGTTTAGTCCCCTCATCCAAGCCCCAACCACTGCTATTACCAAAAGTTTTTTGCCTATGAAACACTTTATCCTCGAGTATATTTTCGTGGAATGAAGAAAGCTTTAGCTCGCAAAAGCGTCAAAAAAGGCGCTGTCAGGATAAATATCGCTCATCTGACTCGAAAAAGACGTTAAGAAGGTTTGTAACGAGCGCCAAAAACGAGTATTTGCGCGTACGCTATATGATGACGTTCGCCTTAAGTAATGTTACACGTTTTGTAAGCTTTTTTTGCTGCTGGTGAATATTTTATTGGTATTTAGAGTCATGTAGGAGTTGCATTTAAATATTAAATACATTTAAATGACCGGTTTTATTATTCTTCAATATAGGAAAAGTAACTTAAGTTACATAAACTTTTATTTCTTTTTCAAAGAGATCAAATATACGCTTTTGCGTAATAGTTTAATATTCTAATTCCCGTTCAGACATCATCATCATCAGATATCAACCATAGAAGGAGTCCGTGGTGATAGACAGGGTGAATTAAAGGTACTAAAATTTTCCTTGTTATCTGCCATCACAGATTTACTCAAGTCAGCGGAGCTCCTTTTTACCACCCGTGGGTCCTGCAAACACATACACGCACACACACACATACATATATAATATACACATATATAACGGAAAGAAAGAATATAATAGGACAATTATCGTAATCCACTTTATTAGCAAGCAAGAGGAGAAAGCAAAGGCGGCCTTTCTATGGCTCCTGGATTCCCAATATATGGCTATCCCAGCTAGGTATCTCTAGGCAGAAGAGCGTATTGGCAGCAGCGGAAAGTTCGATTTGTAAAGTACGAGTTAGGTTTTGCAATTACACAAAGTCTCAGATACTTTAGAGTTTTCGCGCACGGCACAAACTGAAAGCAACGAAAACATGAGCAACTGTATATAAACGCATTCGCACATACGTGCCAACGAAGTAAACCTTCGCATCGTTGATTGATTGCGGCTGAAGAGGCGTTTGAGCCAGTCATATCAGTACTGCTGCAACGATTGACCAAGCGACAATCCGCACTAAGTCAAAGCTTCAGATACAACTGAACAAGCTGAAATATTAATTGAAACTGTATTGTGACCTATCGAAGGAATGCACTGGAAACTGACTGCTGAAATAAGCAACAAAAAAAAAGAGGAATCAGAACAATGAACGGCAAATGACAGACACACGTAACAAGGGCGTGACAAAAAAACGCACGAGAGAATGAGATAGGGTCAAACAAACGGACAAAGCAAAAAAAGATGAGAAGTTCACTCTAAACGACTAGTATCGTTGCAGCTACTATGAATTGTAGGTCTTTTTGCTCTTCTCTTCTGCACTGTTTCGCCATTTTCCGGTGCTACTCCTGCCATGGCATTTCCGTACATTCGTGAATATTTTTGCCTGGCTTATTGACGTATCGATTTCGGCTAAGGTGTGTACGTAGCTAGGACGGTCGTAATGGGACAGAGTTTCAAATCTGTCGCTTGTGCTACCCCTCCAATGCGTCCTCTCATGTACTTTCATAGAAGAACCACCGAGCTCATGGAAAGTAAGGGGAAAGAGATCACGTCGTACGTTAAGCTAGGGAGTACAAATAAATCACTATTGGTTGGTTGGTTGGTTGGTTCATTTAAATATATTTTGCTTTTTTTACACTCTTCTGCATTCAATCAATTGCTTCCCCCTTTAGAGTTCTACTTTAACTGATTTGCGCCACTCAACTTCACTCGTGCATTTCCACCGCGTTGAAGATTAGCATCTGCTGCTTTTCCAGCGAGATTGGCACTTGAGGGAATCCATCAAAAGGCGTGTCTTATCAGCTAGGACCTAAATCAAACGATGGCAGCAGCTATCCTACCATATCTTACAGAGTAGTGTTAACTAAAGGACAAAAAAAGCTTTACCTCACACATTACGTACTTTGGCTGTATCTATTATTAATATTGTCATGAATTGATCTAATTCTTGATTTGTTCACTTCCATCTGGAACCGATATAATAAATATTCTTCTTTCTTACGCTTCTCTTAATGATATTGTAATGCTGGCTTTGTACGGCAATGAAGCTTAAGTGAAGGTTTGTAGCTTACGAAGGAGCTCCCACTGGTAAACTTTTGGGGGGTAAACTGCAGTTCTTCATTTATGCTATTCTAGCCTATTGGGACTTTTCCCTTGCTTAGTTTTATCTGGCCAGCCCTTCCTGCGTTTTAAACAGGGCTGGATAGCCCAGGGCCGTTATGTTTCGTTGACAAAATTGTGCTTTCGATCGATTTTTTCTGTAAGTCCTTATTCTGGGTCTTTCTCGAAGTGCCGCGAGTGATAGTGGTGCTCAACGGACTCTGTTATGCTGTTTATGTTTTGACCACTTTTCCAGTTGTTCTGTGACCATTCCATTGTGTCCATCGTTGTGTCATTTGTTGCGAACTTACGTCGCCTTCTTTCTTCCATCCTTCTGTTGCCGCAAGGTTTTTTTTCTTCTGTGTTCGATTGTCTTTTATAAACATTTGTATGGTCTATACCTTTTGCCTGTTGTTTGCTTGTCGTAACTTGTCGGAGCAGGCTTAGTAGGAATTTACGAGGCGAATACTCGTTGGGCCAGGCCGACAGTATCATTCTATTAAAACTGCTATTTTATTGACTTGCCTCGTCAGTCCCTTCGACTGTTTTCATCATCGCTTTGTTCGACGTACCACCTCTATTTTGATCGTGTCGGCCGATCGAATGGTTGGCACGTTAATACCTTCAGGCAACGTGTCCTACGGGCTGCTACGGTCACGGTGCACCACTGCGCCTAATAGATGCGTGCCCGTCCGCGGTAGAGGTACAAATGTCTCCCGTACGTGTATTGTGGTTGTGCGTTGACGAACTGGAACGGTGAGGGGAAAATTTTTAGGCCTGTAAGGTCAGCTACCTAGTGAACCACCAGAAGAGCGTAGCTAACAATGGCAGAACCTAACGAGACGATGACAAATAGGGAAGTGTCTGGAGATTTCTTACAGGAAGTGGTCTTCGCATTCTCGCTTTCACTTCTGCTGCAAGGACGTGTGTAGGAAGTATGTGTAGTGGTTTTCCTTCCGAGATAAAACAGAAGGACTTAGACCGCGTTTTCCTTTTTTCTTATGCTTTTGATACGATGAAGCTTATAATGATTTGACTCGTGATTGTAAAGCTTTCCGATACTACCCATAGGATATCGAAACTGAATACAAAGCTATTAGTATTTACACGCAAGAGACATCTCGTTGCGTTGTATAGTTGTCTAGAAATTACACATTTTTATCGATATCTTTTAAAGGATGGGCCTATTTTATTTCAAGAATTGAAAACAAAGGCAAGCTTCTGTGCGTATTTTTATTCTTATGGTAGCCAGACTCAATCTACACTCTTCGTTAAGAACAGTAGCCGCCAAATTCCCTAGCAGAATTCAATAACAAAACTATAATTTTTGTTTTGCGTAGTTTTGAATTTCGGCTTGGCGGGATTCAGTAAGAATTTTATCAATTATCTCGCAAATGCAGTGTTTCAAGTCGTGGGTAATTTTTGTTCTGTCCTCAAGATAGTCCCACAAAAACCAACGAGAAAAGTCAAATCATCGAACCAAGATGGCCGCTCAGTGTCATAGCCACACGTTGAGACCAGTTGATGTAAGGGCTTGATCTCAAATAATCTAATTCCTTTTTGTGCGATGTGGCAAGCTGCCTCATCTTGTTACAGTGAAATGTCTTTGCATCGAAAGCTTTGTCCACGAAAACATCTTCAAGATTCAACGTTGATCGGCTATGCTGTTTCATTATCTACCCCAATGGCAGTTGCGCCCAGCGAGCCGCACTAAACATTATTCTGCAAGCTAATTTGTATTGACATTTCCTGGCCCCCTGAGCTCTAGATGGAACAATTGTGTTTACCAACATAGTCAATTGGCTAAGAACTAACTTCATAGGTGAACATAGCACTTGCGGTGTGTCACCATTTCAATTTTTTTTAAGTTTTTGCAAAAATCAAACGTTGCTCCGAACTGTAGCGCTCACTCATCAGAAACCACACGCGCTTATGCTGTGTTTATCGCCCTAAAGCCTTCGACTGTTTACCAAAATAGGGTATAGGGGCGAAGTCGAACTTAGACCTTGCGCCCATATCCTCTGTTTCGTGTTTTTTACGTCCGCCACCACTGTAACACATCCTATCAAAGGGCTGGCTCTCAGCACAGAGCAGGGTATGTTTATGCCCGGACGCGAACCTAGACCACAATGTGGCCCTAAAAAGCCTTAGTAGGCAAATATGTAACCTAATAAGCTATCACGGAGATCTACTCTATAACCAAATAAAAGACAGGTTATCGAAATCGCGTTTGTACTAGTAGAGTAAGCTATTGAACATCAGAAGTTATTGATGTAGTAGAACTCAGCGTTTGTAGACACATAGAACTGCTTTAACATCACTCTTGGATTGGAATATAAGCCTAGAGAACTAGTAGGCCGTGTTCTGCTTTTTACATTTCTCCGTCTGTGCCTCTTCTCCGCAATTCTCTAGGCCGCAGACATCTATATGCGACTCATCCAACCGGCGGTGACCTCGCTTTACCGAAGGACCACGAGTCGATCTTGTTAGATTTACTAAGGAAAGAAAACGGACATTCGTAGTCGAATAGTAGCAGTCCGACTACTTGCCGGCGGCCAGTACCGCTCAAACGTTTTGTGGTGTCACCAGAAGCCCTTCAAAAGGGCAGAACAGAAACAGCAGGCGCAGCTCCAGCAGAGGCAAGGGGGAGGTTTCTGCCGTGCCCTTAAATACCACAGCTACTGTGCTGCCACGCTGGAGCTCACTTTGATGGACTCCGTGTACCAATATAGACAACCTAAGCCTATACGACCCAGCTCATGGATTGATCCAGATTCACTCACTGCACACAGAAACTTACGCGCCAGCAGGAACAACAACGACTAGTTTAGTGGTGTTGCCCTTGCTGTTTATGTCTGCTGCTACGCTGCAGACTGAGTATATATACCCGCGATCATCGCTAGCCCGACAACAGCGCAGCGTTGGGGTGGTTATTGTCTCATCTTCGTTTGCTGTTTACTATTATATGGACTTCTATCCGCTTCTTCATAGGTTTCCTGCTACGGCCCCAGCGGAGTCTTCCGGCTTGTTGCTACTACAGCCACCGGAGCTTTGGCTAGGGCAGCTGTTCCGTTGCTGCTACAGTTGTTGATGCTATCTGTTGTTTGGCATAATCGTATTACCACGGGAGCGGCAGCGGTAAGCTGTGGGCAGCGAGCGACCAGTGGCACATACGACGTGGATAGGCAGACATGGCGGTTAAGTCTCTTCCGCCTGTGCATTGGGTCACCCTTTCTGCCACCACCTGCGCAAACCAAAAAGATAGACAAGTCGATAGGTAGCGTACACACGAACCTGCCCTTCAGTGGGTTCGCCCAACTTGCAGCTGAACGGGTCAAGATCTATAGTAACCACAGGGGATATGACGACGACAACAACAACAACAACAGCAGTAATATTACATAGATAGATGGGCCCAACGTTCTGCAACGCAAGGTGCAAAGAAACTGGAGTGATTTTAACTGTAAAAGTTTTTTTTTTCTTTATTCAGTAGCACCAATAAACGTATAGGCTAATCGAGGCAGAAATTGAGAGGTGTACGGAGGGTATTTGCATCTTCAATACCCCACCACAGAGCAGCATATGTCCGTAAACAGAATCGAAGAGCTTATGAAGAAAAAAGCGACAGCAAAAAAGAGCGAATAAAATAGGCCTTCAGTAGTATCTTTAGTACCGCATAGCACCTAAAGTATGAGCCGGCTGGCTTGTCTCCGCTTGGTTCGGGGGTTTCGCGGTCGGGAAGTATATGTAGGCAGTACGTCGGCTTGAGGCTTGGTTGCTTTGGTTGTGGCGAGGGTTGATTCGCTGTGGGACGGGGGCTCTCATACGAAGACTCACGCACGCTGCTAGCTGCTGATGCCGATCTTTGGGGCATCAGCTAAAATTGAAGTTCGCTTGAACGTCCGCCACTCTGTTGCGTTCAACTTGGGCCGGGTGGTTCTGGGGTCGAAATCGGTGACTCGATCAAGACGCGTCGAAGGCTACGCGGCTCAAATTTTAGCTTGTCTCTTCAGCCCTCAAAAACACCGCAAGGTTTCAAACCAGTCAGCCTCAAACAACGCTCAAACCGGTTCAGACAAACGAGCGGATCTAGAAAGAAATCCTGGTTCTGTAATGGCATTGCAGATGCACTATATAGTTGTGTATGTGTGTGTAAACGTGCCTCTCTGAACGTGTGCAGCAACTAACCGAAACGAATATAAGTTGAACTTGTTCTCTACAATGGATTATTTCCCGTCCGGCAGGGAAAGCACTCTTTGTGTCAGTTTACTGTGAATGCACAAAGTCTGTCCTCCACATCCGAAAGCTTGTCCTGTACTTTTTGTGTCCATGTGAGAATCCCCATCTACGTTTCTACTGTATTATTAGATTCGTACAAAATTACAACGGTATGTGTTCTACGCGCTGTGGAAAATTACACTACGGAAAATTATTCTAGGGTTTTCGATACGAAATTAGAGTTTCCAGAGAAGACGCCGTTATTAAGCAGTACGCAGTTATCGACTTCGTTGCCCTTCGAATCACAGGCATCTGCTCAATGAACAACCAATCTACCATAATTTCATTATCTATCGTATATGGGATAGACACAATCAATAGATACAAATGCGGTCGTATATCGTTAATCTAATTCTTTATTGTTTAAGCTGTCGCTTAAAAGTATAAAATGTAAAGGTGTCTTCACACATTTACATCACTCGAAATCCTCAAAGCAGATACGAAGGTCTGAATATTATCCGACGGAGCGTCTGTATAATTTAGATCTTAATAACTATTGTTTTGTTAACGCATGTAATGCATATAAGTCTGGGTTATTATGGCATAGACTTTCAGGTCTGATTTGTTGCAAAGAATTTTGATTTATTATAGATTACCGCAGATCTGTAGATTCGGTGTACAGTGTACATAACCGGTTGAGGTAATAAACGACTTCATTTTTGTCTAACCGGTTAATCTATCTGGCCAGCGCTGTTAATATCCGGTCGTTGAGGTCGTCTTAACTGATTGACTGACTGTTGTGTGCAACATTTGTTATAACGATGCTTTACATCAAGATAATTAACTTCCCCCTTGGTTCATGCCAGATCGTATCTGCGCTTGCGATCGTGGGCGGGCCGTACCCCCCGATACATACACACATTCTCAGTTCATACAACTGATGCCATAAATACTACGAATGTATAAAATCGCTTTGCAGAGCCATTCGGGCGTTCGTTGAGATAAGACTGAGCAAGTTGCCATGCCAGTGGTTACGGGGAAGTTCAGGGAAGGAGTTAGTGGGTAACTCTTCCATGTGGATGAACATCGAACGAAGACGATATAAGCGCCGCCATTATAGTTTGTCACTATTCATTCTCAGCAAAAACTCGAATAAACTTCGTGGCAATGTTTGCTTATGATGTGGGCCATATCGATACGCGAGACGAAAACCAGCCATATTCTCGGACGGAATACGAAGAGTGGCACCATATTTGAACCTGTCGTTCAAACATGGTGTCCTTCAGCATGGCAGGCGAGCAGGTAGTCGACCCGTCAGCCGGATTCTTCACATGCCGCTTGTATCGTCGCCTTAGGTACCGCTGCTTGCGCGTTAAAGAGATAACTGGCCAGGAATGAGCGGATGTACTGCGTGGGCCGGTCGGTCGGTAGGTAGGTTGTTGTGTCCGTAGGGTTTCGTAGGTTGACCCGGTAGTGGTGTATGGGCGCTTTGGGCGCCGACCAAGCAACCCTTAGACGAACCACGCAACGCTTGCAGCCACCGAGGCCGAGCAGACCATGAAATGCATGTAGCCTGTGTCGTAGATAGAGAGGGCTGTATAGGCTATACGTATACCATTCTTCCGTAGGTCGCTTGACTTCATTTGGTCTATTGCCGGTCGAGGTGGCGGTTGTTATAGTAGTTTAGAATAGAGGGTAATAGCATTCTGCACAGTGGGCCTTACTCTCTGCGGTGTGCCAGTATACATTATGTATGACACCACAGCTCCTTCATCCTACAAGCACATGGCTATCGCGCCCACACAGAGACACTGGTGCGGCACTGGCCGATAAGTCGCGTGGCATGCCGCAACCACAGCTGCCACTACGGCCACTGACTAGCCTATCGCCTAATGTGATTGATTGTGTATTTTTCGACGAATATATATATTTATTGCGTTTACCATGCTGTGTGTATACCTTTGCAATGAGACATGCTCTCAGTCACAACCGCAATACGGACGAGCCCATATATATATTCGAAACAATGCCTTCTTCTCAATAGACAATTTCTTTCGAGGTGAGCAAAGGAGATAGTGGATTAACCCGCTTTGTAACACTCCACGCTGTAGAGTGGCTAGCTCCCAGACTGTGAACTTCAGCCTCGTAGCTTAGTGCGAGTGCCCCATTCAATGAATCGATGATATTATGAAGTCTATTTTGTTAACTCGCGACCACTGTTCACAGTAGCTCTTAACCTCCGATTTAAGCCATAATACATTTGAGTACCGGTGACTTAGGCTGGGTCTCGATAAGTTCCAGACTGCGCGTCTATATATCTTGCGTTCAAATTTCTTCCAGACAACGTATGCTCATCTAGAATGAATCATATTAACCTGAGGTAACTTACTAAATCTATATTATACGTTTAGTATTTTATGTTGCAATATATATATATATATATATATATATATTGAAAGCATTAGTAAATGGGCGCAAAAGACGCTTTGCAGTTTCTGCAATGCAAGAAAATTATAACTACACAAAATTTTAAATCTTCCATTAGTTTTTCGCACTTTGAAAACGGTCAAATACCAGTCTAAATTTTACTCTGCAAGGTACAATAGCTAGCTATCATCCAAAATACCACTATGACGAACACCTTGATTATTTGTTATAATCCATATAACAATAGACTCGATCCTTTTTCTCGACAGGACCTAATGTTGTGTTTATGGTTCGCATCGATATGATGATGTATTGTTTCTAGAAGCTTCTATTTTTAAACACAAAATGGGTTTTTGCAAAATCAAAAATAGACATCAGTAAAGAGCAGCCAACAGATAGACTGACTGCCCACCGCTTAGCCGATCCTAAACGTAAATTTGGTTACGGTGACCATAAGGTATAATGAAGCAATCGAAGATACCGGCGCAGTCACCTGATCGGTGTTGTATACGATAGGATACGTTAGGATAGAACAAAACACACTGCATATAAGGACGGCTCTCCTTGTTCACTACCGTGGGCTGGGAATAATTTACCCGGATTATTTATTAATCTAAATAAATTATTTTCTATCGGTGCGCACCTTATATCATCTATTTCGTATACAGAAGGTTTTTCTATTCTTTTCATTCGTAACGGTCATAGATGTACAATGGCATTTTATATTTGTTCAAATAGAACCGAGAAGAATGTCGATCACCAATGTATGGTACTTAGCCGCCCGTTGTCCGCTAAGATTTCATTAATAAGTTACATTAACTCTATACTATAATACTAGCTTTACCTAATTGTAAACTGGAATTTCATCAAGCCGTAAAGCAAGGAAATCAGAATGGTTAAAATACAGATCTGAGTGTACGTACCGATCAACACTAGCTAACCAACGGAAGGGTGTTCTTTGGCTGTTCATGTTATCAGGCTACCTGATAAAAAAAAAATTACTATATAGAACAAGCTCACGTATATTATAGTTAAGTTGCGTTTTTCTTGTTACCGTTTTCGGAATTCCAGACGGACCTCCAGCGCCACCTAGAAACCTCACGATGGGGGGCCCTATGGGCCCCGGAGGCAGAGCTGGCTCAACGCAGTATGTGGGCGCTTGCTCACCGGACAATAGTCCCCACTACGAACAAGCGCGACATGCTCCATACTATTATACTCCAAACGGTAAGAACTCCTGACCCGTAAGTGAAGTCAGCCTGGTTTCACAGGAAGTAGTGCTTCTGAAACCGGAATAAATTACCAATCAGTAATTAATGCAAATTAATGTAAGTGCTGATCGCCGTTGGCCCAGGTCACGCAATGCATGCTTAGCATTCTGGGTTATCTATGAAATTTTATTAACAGTCTCAGGTTGTTAACAGTAAAGTATACGTAGAACAAAAGTCGCCACTAGCTGCATGAACGTTGCATAGTTTGTAAGTATGACGATGGCGTATATAAAGAGAAAGGTTCATTATGGTTAAATAGCTATACAGTTTTGGAAATGTGTACCGTGTGCAATGGAACGTCCGAAGGAGGCTGGCTTACGCATAGGGCTAATACATACGGGGCTACACTTCTAGACGTTTTCATGCGAATATTGTTCTAAATAACGTTAAACAGCATATGCAGTGACGATTCTGAGTCTCTTTTACGTGACATTAAGCTCTGTGTGTTCATACTTTTGGAGAAGATTTCCCGACGTCTGTTGATGGAGACAGTGGCAGCAGCAGCAGCAGCAGCAGCGTGCCTCTTGACCTTAATAAGGGGTTACCGGCCAGCGAAAGTGCTTTAGCAGACAAGCCGAGCCTTATTCTGGAGAACGATACTTGGGCATATATGTAGTTTTGTGAAAATTCATTATTACAGTGAGTAGGCGTAGTATCTAGTGGCCTTATTTTGTCGTTTTGCTACTGCAAAGATACCATGTTTTGCCATAGACCTGCCTGCTACAAAAACGTTCATTATTGCTACAATGAACGTTACCCCATTCCCTTTAGTCTTTTGAGAATCAATCACTGTGTACTCAAGTGTGTACTGTTCGTGATGAAGATGGTACTACTTACTATTTACGCGCGGCAGCGTTTGCCCAGCTAAATCACATCTATATATGTCATCATCAGATCTGTCTACACGTAAGCACTTGAAGGGGCGTAGGCAACGACACGAACGCATACAAAGTCAGCAAGAGTCCATCTTTCTCCCTCTCACTTTCGCGCTCTCTTCTTTTCTTCTATCAACCCTATGGCGTGGTATCATCGCGTTTCGGACGCCATTCTTTCCACTATCCGTTCGCTCTTTCCAAGCTAGCATCAGCAGCCATACCCACTTCTGTCTTGCTTCTTTTTCCACTTGTTCTCCACTGTCATAGTCGCTGTGGTTAGCTAAAAGGGACAGCAATGACGATATCGTGCTCCTGTCCTTATCATGGCCTAACTTCCTTCTTCCGCATGGCGTCGTCGTGGCTGTTGTCGTCATCGTTGTTGTCTTCTTCTATCGTCGGTGACTATCGCTTCTCTCGTTGTAATGGAGTCCGCCCACAGCAATCACGTCGTCGAAGAGTCGCGCCAGTCAGCCGGCAAGCCCGTGACGAGATTCCCTTGACGTTCTTGTGCCATTCTCTTAGGTCTCCTGACCTCGCACGACTCCATGCCTCTCTATATCCATACAACACTCACACATCTTTTCCCACATGGACAAATAAGGCGGACTATTTTTCCGGCCAATGCTTCTCGTCCATCGCAGCCAGTGACTGCAATACCGAATTACGGTTGTATTCAAAATACAAATTGAGTAGGCGATTATTTTTGAAGCTGCTTATTGTCGAGTATAATGTTCGTTCAGTGTCGACATGATATATTTGTGAAAGCTGTGGACAGAGCAAAGGAACCACCTCGGTAGGCGCTTGCTCATACGACGATTATAGTTTTCAACTCAAGTTTTTTTTGCCTCATACATTGTGTTATTGTGTAAGTTTGTCATGTCGGCAATTTTAAGTGGTACTTCTTTTGTGAGCTACATTGATGATCTTACTGCCAGTTATAGGTAAAACAGTTGCATTTTTTAACCAGGAAATTTCAATTTTCTGAATATGATTACACATTTCTAATTAACAAGAATCATTTGCACTTTCATACAGTGTGCGGGCTTTCTACGAGCAACATGTAGAAAAGATGAAGAATTTTCAGACAGCTTCTATATTAATTTTGCGTTTATCGTCGTTGCCGTCGTCATCGCGGGTATAAATGGGCTGTGACGCCGCCTAGTTGAGTGGGTGTGGTCTTGACGTGGTACTTAAATTAAATACATGTATATGTATGACGCTAAGAAATACCCAGACGACACGTTCATATACTCATACTGATAGCAACAAGGATAATAACGTTTCGTGTGTCCCGCAATCATACTTACATCTACTCTGCGGCTTTTTCTTGACGGTGCACTCACCTCCTAAACACCAGCTCCACAATCACGACGTCCAGTCTGCCCCTATGAGGCGAGTCTCTTTAGTTTGCGATTGCAACGATTTAGAGGTATAAAATGCCAGTTTGTGCATTGGCGTCAACTGTTTGTTGTTGATTAGATAGACAGCCATTCTAATACGGTTAGCTCTTAATGCCTGCTACCGTCTCGATTCTGTCTTACTGGCGCATAACTCATACGAACTAATGAATATACAAGCCCCAGTAAATGAGCTGCGTCGGCTGTTTCCTGGTGGGTTCCATGGCGAACACGGGTTGCCACCAAGGTTAGCGAAAAAGAAAATGGGTCAACAGTGCAGCAGCAGCAACAGAGGCGACTTCGGCGATCTACGAAAGGTCCAAGGAGAAAGGATTCTAAACGCTGAGGAGGATCGTAAGCAGTAGCGAGGTGTGCGTTCGTGCAGTTCTTGCTATGCGCTGTACCAAACGGGGGCATCTATCCCTATTAATACGCGCCTGAAATATGCTATGCTGCGGGAAAATCAGGGATGTCTGGCTAGTAAGGTGAACTGGGCTGTATTGTCCTCCCAATTCCACGCTATTTCTATGAAATAGTAAAAACGACAGCGCTGGCAGCAGCAGTAGCAACAATAATGGTAGCAATAATGCCGACGCCACCCGCTGGCGCGATGGGTCTCAAAGCGCAATTCACTAACAACAATAGCAGCAGCATCAGCATCAGCAGCAGCAGCAGCAGCAGCATCAGCATCAGCATCAGCAGCAGCAGCAGCAGCAGCAGCAGCAGCAGCAGGAGTAGTAGTAATAGTAGTAGTACTAGTACTAGTACTAGTAGCAGTAGTAGTAGTAATACTAGTAGTAGTAGTAGTACTAGTAGTAGTAGTAGTAGTAGTAGTAGTATCTGCAGGCGTTTGCGCAATTTCCGAAATAATCGGCGGGAAGACAGGAGTACGAAGAGGGCAAAGCAGGCACACCGCTTTTACAAAGGAGGCAGCGGCTATTGCCCTTGTTAGTAGAGCGTCGCAGAGGGAGGTCTGGCTTTGCTTAGGCCGATGCTTGCGTTCCGCCTGGCCACGGCCCCGCTCAGAACGACCCTCTAAACAGGCAGCCGCACTTGATGCGGCAATAGCGGTTCCACGCCGCTGCTACTACTACGATTACTGGCTCTGCATTGCCGCTACTACTTGTATTGTGGGCACTATCCTCTACGGAAAAGATGGGGTTGTGGCTGTAATAGAAGGGCAAAGAGGGACGGTGTAAATATGTGCGCTCGCGTGCGCCTAGAGGACTAGGAGCCTGGTGGGAGGTTGCGCCACTGCTCCTGCCACTGGTTTGGTTGAAGGAAGAGGTCGCTCGTGTTATAGCTTATCGTCGTTGTCGTCATCGCACGACGAGTACAAGTGCTTTTCGTAGAGCTTCTCGTTGTTTTCGACGTCATCTTTCCACCTCATTGCGTTAGTCTCCAGTACTTACTCTTGCTCTTTTATCCCTCATAACGGTATATATAAGTAGGTGAGCATGCGTATATATGTAGATGTTTCTGTTAGCGTGCGCGGGCGGAGGAGTTATGAGGCTGACGGAAGCCTAGGGAAAAGGTTGGGCAGTCGACGGGATTACATGTGCATCTCGGCTAGCGCATAGGAAAAAGGGCTTACTCGTACAAAGGGCTCGAGTAGTTGCGTTAGCTGTGCTCGCTGGAAAAGAACTAGCTACATAGCGGTGAAGGGACGGAGATTGCAGACAGGGTTGCTGACACAGCTGCTTGGGGGCTGCATCGCCTGTAAACTAGCATCCAGCCGCCGTACGCTGTGATGAGGAGCGGAACTACAGACCTGCGCGCTAACGGCCAGACAGCGGCCACTGTGGTGATGGCAACCACCGTCGTGGCAATAGTGAAGCGGCTATAAGCGTTAAGTGGCTCCTGTGGTACAAGAGCACCCGTAGCACATAACTGTGCAAGCAATGTCGGGTACTCTGTACTGTAGCTGCCTGTATAGCTAAAGTTCGGGTGGATGGTTATGAAGAACGTAGCAGAACTCGATGTAAACTGCTCCTCAGCCTATATCAAATAGCAAAGGGAGATGCAAAGGACCGTTCGAACTAGTGCGTAGCACGAGCGGCATCAGCAGCGGACAGGAATAACCTCAATAGCAAAACAGAACGGGATCCATTCATAGTTGGGATATGACACTGTACGCTATGTTCCCTTACAACAGCGGCACCGAATGAAATGTTCAGACCCATTGGCCTGGACTATGTCCTTTTAACCAGGCCAAGGCCTAACAACCGCATTTGAATGGATGCGACTGGCGGAAGGTTCGACAACCCTTGTGTTGCAAGAAAACGGTGAGAACGAGCTACAGACCGCCGCCAGGAGTAGTAAAAGGTGCATTGGCGCAATTGTGGGAAGCCACGATCGTGATCTATTCTTCTACAAAAGTTGCGATTTCCGACAGACAGACAATGTATATCTATCATTAGTTCTCTATTATTCGCCCTCTTGTACGCGCTTTTCTCTCTCCTATAACGTTTTTCCGTCATTGTAGTGTCGTGGCGTGTATGCGTATAGGAAGTAGAGGCGCATCAGAGCAGAAATGTTGGACGTCTCTAAAGACACTCACAATCCAGTTCTCGGTCAAGGATCACATACACATATAACAGCTATGGTCTTCGAGTTAGGATGGCTTTATTAACGGTTTGAGTTGTGAAACAAAGATGGAGTGGGCACAACGAAGAAAATGTACCCAGAAACAGGTACTCTGCGCGCTGGGTTGCTATATACCCGTGGATGTATAATTCAGGAAGGAAAGATGCAGAAGGCTAAGGGCAAGTAGAAAGGACGTCTATCTATTGTAGGGATGTAGACAGTCGACTACACATGCGAAGTCTAGGTTTAGGACGATGATAATGAGTAGCAAGTACCCAACGGTCTATAACTGCCGACTATTACATTAAACATGATATTATGAGCGCTCTTGAGATGGTATGTCAACTATGGCCCCAACATGGAGAAGTGCATATAATGCACCATGGGGCTTTGTATACATTTACACGGCGTGTCGCCCCTCACAACAGCTTTGCCATCGTTGCCACTCGCAGGATGACAAGGACGCTTACTTAGAAAGCTGAAATGTTTATTACGCTTTGGCTCATTAAGCGTTAAAACTTGCAATTGCTATTTGCATTAAACTATCGTTTATGAGCTGGCGTGTGTTGGTCCATGGAGCAATACCATTCATGTACCCTGTGGAGTGTCCAACCTGCAATAACTTGACTGATCAACAATTGAAAACTATTCAAATCTTTTTTGTTACAGCAGCTGTTCGAAACAGCCATCATTTTTTACGTTCAGGACTTAAGACATTAGGCGTTACTTCAGACGGTTCTTACCGGACATACTAGAATTTTTCTGCAACAGGTCTGTGAAGCAACACGGTAGGAAAATACAGAATCCATTTGCCAACCCGAAAAATGCGCAAGAGCTACTCAGACTACGTCGCCCTTTACGTATAGGGACACCGTAGTCACGGAATTGGACGTACAGCTAGAAGACATAAATTCTAACAATCTTCAATGAAATCGGATATCGAAATAGCATAATTTGAATAAATTAAATTGTGTCAATGTAACTCTCATTTTAGCGGTTTCAATAAATTCCCTCTTTGATAACAAACGAAGCTGGCGTACGCATCGAGAAGAATGGGATTTGAACTGTATAGTAAATACAAGCCAGGATTTACACAGATCGTTGAGAGGTTTTACAACATTGAGGACACAAAAGAACATACATGTATGATGCCTGTGCTCATCTGCACGTGCACTCGTGCAACGAAGAAAGTGAATAGACTGACACGGCAACCCAAACCAGCAGTTCAACATCTCCCTCTGTCGTTCATGTTACCCTTATTGCCACGAAGCGTTAACTAGTACGAAGTCGATCGACAAAAGACGAACAGGCAGCTCAGTTTAATTGAAGTAACAGGGCCAAAAGAAGCAATAACATTAACATCAAAACAAAAATTGCAGGCTATCAATGATAACAAACTGAAATGCAACAAGGAAAATGAATAGCGAATAGGGGCAAACGAAATAAACAAATATATCCCGCTGCTCCTGTTGTTAATAGGACCCCGAATCAAAAAATAGTACGAGAGAGATAAAAACCTGTTTACATGTCCGCCGTCGTAAAATAAGCTACTATGTCACCCTTATTAATACTATAGCATTACACCGGAGAATTTCAATTATTTTACCTAAAAAAGCTTCTGCGTGTGGAACGATCGTTAGCCATTATAATTATTATATCAAATGGCTGACTCCTGGCTCAAAACTAATCATATTTAACCTCTTCTCCCATATCAATGATCCTTGTATACCTACATGTGTCCCCAAGGTTCATTGACAGATAGGTTAGCTATGAATAACCATCAGACTTTGTGACGTCCATTACTTTCGACATTCGGCGCTTGCAGCCTACATAAAGGAAAGGATGACAGGTTACCTACGCAGCAGGTGGTGCGCTATACAAAGAAAGATGAAAAACCTTCTTCCGTTTCGTGGGAGTCTATCCCACAGACGCCGTCAGTTTTCGAGACAACTTCGTTGCCATTTCAACACATCGGCAACTATGAAAATAAAACCAAGCGGAAAACACAGTAGCAATGCTCGAGTTAGTTGTAATGGAAATTTTACTTCTGCTACATAATACAGCGTCGCTAACGATTAGAAATAAGAACGAATTAATCACGATGTTCTAAATAGTATGTTTGGCAATAAAGCACTCTGAGATTGCTTACAGAGCAAGCCTCAGCTACTGATAGATTATATCATACAAGTAACTGATATATATAACTTAACATACAAGTTGCCAGGACACGCTGTAGCAGACATGGCAAGGATATCCGTACAAATATCTATGGCGAACGTGACAGTGGGTGTGTGCCCTCCAAGCTAGCGACGCCCAGCGTAAGTTCTTCGATTCACTACACGAGAGCATTTTCTCGGGGGCACCATTTTCGGGCGCAGCAACGGCAGTAACATGGCGGGTGCAGTATCGCCTTTCTTTACCGGCGCTCTCTACCGAGGGAGACACAGCAAAGCCGTTATGTCTGTCTTTACTGTTAATGTATGTGCACAGTGTGCTCTAGCTACCAGGCTGTCAACAGCACCGGCCTCTTCTAGCGTGTGTTTACAAGTTACTACTACACCGTGCAGCAATGACGAGCTAGGAACAATAATGGCGACAGCGACGGTACAAGTAGCGATGACATCAACAATAACAAAAACGGAATGAGGAACAGGCGTTGGACACCATCGTCGCCATCACCAGCATTGTCGCCGCCGCCACTGCGGCCCGGCATTTATCTTTTTGCGAGCGGCCACGAGGCGGACAGCGGATGCTAATAAACGGCCCCCGTGAGGTGTCTATGCCTCCACTTCTCTTGTTATCTAGCCCTCTCGCGGAAGAGACCGCTTTTCTACGTTGCTCCTCTCACGGCAGCAGCAGCGTCGCTACTACTGTTGCTGCTGTTTATTCCTTTGCTCCTTCTGCCGTTGTAAAGTTCGTGCGTGTCCGCACGTGTGAATCCTACCAAGAGTGTGTGTGTCGCACTTGCGCCCGTATGTGCGTGTGTGTTGTGTGTACACCTATTTGTGCGTCTTGTGCATAAGAACGACAAGACGCATGACCAGACAGCCAGCTTCTCGCAACATTTGGGTGGTAAATGCGGTAACGATGGTGAACGGAAGCGACGCATTGCTGGTTTCTGATGAGCCTTCAGTGCGGTCGTCGAAGATGTATTCTTCTTCCTTGTGGTAATATTAGTGTATGGCTATGGGTTCGTATGTGTGGGTGTGCGTTTATGACAACGACGACCCGAAGGGTGCCCGTTGGGGCTGGGGTGCTTTATGACGCAGCGAGCCCGACAGGCACACTGTCGTTGCACGAGGCTCAACGGAGCATGACACAGGATAGCACAGAAAAGCGCGAAGAAAAGCTCGCAGCATACGCCTGCATGTCCATTCGCCAGATCTTCCTTCCGAGCCAGCAGCTCGGTCCGAAGCTTGTTCCGACCAGTATACTTCCAAGTTCTATGCATGCATCCAAAGCACTGTCTTAGGGTGCAGCGAGAGTCAGCGATAGCGGGAAAAAAAAGAGAGAACCGATGCACGACGACGCCAGCAACATTATCAGTACAGCATATACGTGCAACTTATTCTTTTTAATATCAGCGCGCACATGCACGTTCATGAGCATTCTCGACATTTAGTGGACTTCGGCAACACACAGAGGACTGTCAGGATTAGTCAGCGAAAACACCATCATTTTAACGTCATATCGAATCGCAGATCCGAACGGGAAGCTTCTCTTAAGAATCTTGCATTTGTCCTTTTCGCAATGTTGTACGTTAGGAGCAAACACGCTTCTGTAGTTACCTCTCTGCCTATATATCTATATATGTAGTTGTGTCTATTTGCATCTTACAGGGGCAGCTATATTTCCCTGGAAAGTTTAAAAGAAGTTTGCTTTAAGAGCGTTCATATTACAGTTGTTAAAGGCGAAGGAAATACGCCAACAAAGAGTGGATTTAAGTGTGTAATACATTTGTAACAGGCGGATCTAAATACCATTTTCATGTTCTTATAATGCTATATTATTAACATAGGACACGATATTTTGATACTAATCAATAAAGGCGTTTGAATAATCACGCATACCGTGGCCTTGTAATAAAGTATCATGGGAATATAGAAATGGTATTAGGTAACACATGCCTTTCACAGTTAATTAAGTTTAATGATTCACACTTAATTGCACTATTTCTTGCGACGTTGTGAAATAAAGACTCTCCAAGTAACTTTTTCTCTAACTGTTCAGAGAATTTTGCTTCACACCGTATAAATAGCTGGCACCTACAGGATGTTTTCTGCCTATGTGTATACTGTTAGTGCGTACTGAAAGCTTACAAAGTACACGGGGCAATTGATGCCGACGAGTGCAATAGCAAGGCAACCGCTGGGCTGACCATCGCCAAGCAACATTGGGGAAGGGGGGGGGGGGGATAGAATCCGGGGCCGCTGTCCTAGGCAGACGCCTTAATGGGTCCTGTCGTCCCTTTGCGTCGTCCACTGAGTCAGCAGAGGCGCGTATGTGTCGAAGCTTTGAAAGTTGTCATGAACGCAAAGCGGAGGCGACGGCGGCGCCTGTTTCGACGCAAGCGGCAGGCAGAAAGATGGTGGAGCATCGCCAGAAGCCACCAAGTGCAAAGTGTTCGGGATGTTGTGTGCAGAGTGTCCGGGACAAGACCGGCGGTAAGAGGTGAGCAAAGGCGCTAGAGGGGCTAGTTGCGTCCCTCGTTTTGTCGTTCCGGCTTTTGAGCCACTCAAGCCGAAAATTGACTCGAGTGTTTGGTAAAACTACCGATCCTGCTTTCGTTGGCATCGCGAAAGGCAGCACTCGGGCCTCGAAAACTCTCATGCAGTGCTCACCAACAACGTGACTTGCAGTCCTTTAGAGGAACCAAAGACAAAGGTTATTTTATTTATGGAGAGAAAGAAAAGGATGACAAGCACTGCAAAGAGAAAAAGGAGGACAATGTCCAAACAATCATCCCACACACACTTGTTCGTGATATCAGAAACGTGCACCCTCTTAAGCAGTGTATCGTGTTTGCTGGCGTAAGCCCAAGGGCACTCTGTAGACCCATGAGTGGAAAGCTATCCTGTCCTATGAAGGGGCGGCCACCGTTTGACCGCAACGTACATCGAAGCCATTTATCGGCTAAATAGCTTAATGAGTGAGTTTTGTTACGTATCTGAGACAGAAGACTAAACGTCTTTAAAAACATCTTATTTTATGATTGCACGCATTACTATAGTCACCGAAATGCTATCTAGTCAACGTAATGTATCCTTTACAGCCTAATATTTACCATGTTGATTTGTATTTAGCTAGGGGCTACGTCTGATTTCAATTAACTATGAAGAAACGAATATTGTGGAGATAATGAAGGTAAGATAATATGTCAATAGAGTTCAAAATGGCAAACGTTGCAAGATTTGTGTGATATTAGACAAAAAAGTGTTCGTTGTAAGCTACTTTCGCAATAGGGTTGGTTATGGAACGATTTTGCAGCGGAAAAATTTAAATAATAGAATTACATCAAAACTCTTTGACGCAAAAGAGCGCTGGGACTGGCCATGACTACCTGAAATGGCCTTGCGTATCTTCTAGCCAACTTGCCAGTGTTGTCCGAAAACCTGCGTCGTTACTTTAAGCTATCAGCAACGAAGCTTTTCAAGACCAATATTAGGAATTGGGAGCAAATATTGGCGGAATCAGGAAAAGGACGCTCCTTAGGATTAGACAGGGATGAACCGGCTAAACAGACCTGTTGTCATTTGCTCTGTCGCGCATGGTATCTACCATAAACTCTACAGGAAACCGGCTTTCCACAAGCCTGATGATACATGTACATGTTCCAGATGTGGAAGAAATTGCAGTCCTGTACAGTCCTTAGAACCTCTGCCAAATCTTTCAAACTCTCAATCTATAGACTGAATATAATTAATTAAACTCACATGAGGTAAATTGTTTAGTAGATCCCTTTACGTGCTCTGATCCTAGAATGTTGCCTTGATGACCTGTAAGTATGACGTACTACCAGCAAAGGTGAATAAGCGAGGTTCAATATTCATGTCCATTCAAATAGATGTTACCTTCAACAAAAAAGCAGAGATAGGCTAGAAAAAACGAGAACGTTTTAGCGCCAAGGTAGAAGCTTTAAACAAGAGTCTCAGGTGGTTTCTGGCACAAACAGAGAATTCGAAGACGCCTTCCTGCCGCTATGTAGAGTCGTTAGTTAGAACGGTGCCTATCGTAAAGGACGATGATACTGTTCATAATGCCCCAGCGTCGTATAATCGCTGTTAACACCCAGCTTCTATTTTCTGTAAAATAACCTATTAAATATATAAAATTAAAAAAATGAATTGTTAATTAAGTGAAATCTTAAACATTTTATTGCACACTTATAATTTATGCAGCACTTTTTCGTCACAAACTTGCTAACGCAATGAAGTTTATGGTGTTTTGCCCCCCCCCCCCCCCCCGTTGGTACAGAAATAATCATGCAGTCATCCCTGGGTGCCAATGGGTGCAATTTCAGAATTACGTTGACAAAAATGAATTGGGAGTATTTTCATGAAGTTTCCTTTTGTTAATAATCTCTTTATTATTTAAGATTATACTTAAATAAAACATTAATAATGTAAGCGATTTCACTTTTCTTAATGGCCGATCTTTGCTTTGCCCAGTTTTTCGCTTATATCTAGCCTTATCTCTGGAACTGTGGTACGGATATAGGATATTGGATAGGTTTGCGCAGAGTACGTGAATTGTCATAGTATACCTCGCATCTTAGTACTCCCATAAAAAAAGTTGAGAGGAGCATTTTCACATGACCTAGAAGCCATTCGATATCAGGCCGTCTGATGATCAGCCGTTAACGATTAAGGGGGTGGCCAAAAGCAGACGGAAGTGAATAATGGCCATAAAGAAAACCGAAGAAGCCAATTTTATTGATTTTGTATTTGAGTAAAATTTTAAACGCGCAAAATTTACCATTAAAAAGAAACGTATGCGAATACATTTAGATATTTGTTGGCATCATTTTGAGTTACTTCCAAATCGCGACTTATTGTGAAGCTGTTGTGTGGGTTTACTGATCAGTGAAATAAAATAGCGAGCTGTTTACTACGAGCTACTATCGGTAGATAAATGCTGTTGAAGTAATTGTAGCAGACCAACAGCTTCTTGGTCTAAGAGTTTGTCTGCTTGGTTGGATGATGTTGGGGGTGCAGGGAATAAGGCTGCGGCTAAAGGGGAAAAGGAGATGCCGGTGCAATAGGACTGGGACGAATGGCTACAAGATTAAGGAAGAGGGAAAGTAAACGAATAGCGGAGTTCTCGGGCCGAACGCGATAAGAATAAATCGAAGCGGCGATGATGGAAACGGAAGGAGATGGCCGGTCCTTGCTTGGTAGCTTTCATTTTTCACGATGCGCGCATTTCTCTCAGTTTGTGCCTCCCCCTGCCGTCGCCGTCGCTGCCATTACTTCTGCGCCAATCCTTTCCCTCAACAATTGTTCTCGAGTCTATACGATCGAGCATCGTATGGAGACGGCTGGCCAAGATTCTCTCGATAACTCAACTATCAGTCCCTAGTAGACTTACAACAGAAGCGTGCCGCAATTAGTATTGATTGTAGAACATATGGCTAGTAACATTAGACACGTTTCGGAGCTACTTACCCTTCGAATCATTCTACCGAATCTAGAAATATAATAAAGCTGTTTGTTAAAGTCCAGTCTGTGGATTCTACGATTAAATTATCGCTTTTTTTATGCACAAATGTGTTTCTGAACGTTTACCTCACATGGCTGGTATAGTAAGTGTATACTACCGAAATCCTTTGATTGTTTTACAGCGTTATGCACAGATAAATATGTGAGACGTATACAAGTGCTGCCCCCCCCCCGCAGACGTAGAAAAATAAATCAAATATTCTAATTGAAATACTTAGGCATATTGATATGAAAAAGCTTGCGTACGAGTTATTGCGCTAGATTGGATACTTTTATAATCTTATGCGTGACTGCTTGCGTTATCTCCGTGAACTACGCATGAATAGGCTGGTAGGGACAAAGAGTGCCCCTTTCCAACCTCCGTTTGATACTGTAGTTGTCGTCGCTGCTGCCAAGACAACCGACACCGTTTACCGTCTTTTACACGATGGTTTGACCTATTTTCTTTTATTTCATGTTTCTCCATATCATTTTTCGCCCTCGACTAGACCTTGCCTGAGCAAGCTGCCCATATTTCTCCGTCTTTCCATGCTGCCGTTTTTATCTTCTTTTCGGTAGGAAATAAGCAACAAACGAGCATGTAGAGAAGCCAAGGTCACTCAAGAGGAAAGCATGTTGGCTGGATGTGTGAAGAATAGGCGCAAATCAGCTTTCAAGGAACTACGGAGAAGGTGTCGGCCAAGTCGAGCCACTTGGGCTGCGCTAGGGGCTACGGCAAAAGCCAGGGGTCAGATGATGCATTGTTTTCGCTGACCTTACGCAAAAACGCACACATAAGTACACTCACTTACAGTCAAACACACACATTTCAGTCCACCTTTCTCCTGTGCTTAGCCAGTACCTTTTTTTCCATTCTTACTATACCGCAATGAAGATAGGCCAGCGGTTTCTCGCAGAACGCCGCTACTGTTGTCTCATACCCCCCAGTCTCCAGGTGAAAACCAGGCTCACAAAGTAGACTGAGCACGAGCAAAAAATGGAGCAAACATAGGAAAGCAGGCACTGCAACTGTCCAACAAAAGAAGAGCGGGGATTGTGGACAGAACTGGACGCAACCTAAGAAGAACGATGAATTTTTCAGCCACTGGCCACCGAGTTTGTTTCCTTCACAAATGCTTCTCTGCCTTCTTTCCTATACTCTACACCACTGGACAACAATACCATATTGCCTTTTGTCATATACAGACATGTATAGGTTTAGAACGGTCTACGGCTACATAACCTATTCGGTAGACACCGGGCTACTTACAACTTTTGCACGAACCTACACTAGAGAAGTAGAGCCTTATATCCATGGGAGTCGAGCTGGTCCCGTCCAAAAAGAATGACTGGTATCGACCAAGTTGTGTTAGAAGAGACTAGCCTCTGCTGAGCATACAAGCTTCACCCAGCATCGGTTCTTCCAGGGTTCCGCGTGGGGAGCCCCGCCGCTGTGCAACAATACACTGTGGGGCGTCTCATGACGTTCTCCCAAGCGTTTTTTTTACGACGGAAGAAAAGTCTTGAATCTCCGTTTTTCACCCGCTCGGAAAGAAGGGACTGCCGAAGTAGCAGTCGTCCTACTAGGCATGGTGTACAACGGTCGTAGCAGCTGCCCTTTAAGGGCAGCTGGCTTCCATCGCCGCGCCTGCAGGGTCTCCTGAGTGACGCCGGGCTATGCCGGTCGTTGATAAAGTGAACTCGGTTCGCCGGTCTTGTGCAGACAAGCGATGAACGGGAGCGAGACATACGAGCTCAAAGCAAAAGCACTGGGAGCAGCAGTAGCGGCATCGGTGGGTAGGGTCGTCTTGGCTTCCTCTTTCTTCTTTTGAACCTTAACGAAGCCGTGGGTCGGCGATGAATCCCGCTGCAACTTTGCCGTCTTACCTGCTGAGAGACGCAAAACCCCAGAAGGCGCCACCTCTAACAGTGGGGTTATCCGAAGCGACCGTGATGGGGGGGCTTATGACGGCGTAGAATTTGTCACTCGTACGTCACTTCTTATTCGCGGCCTTGCTCTCTACTCTTTCTTTCGGCGTCCGTCTCGTGGGATTGCAATAGATCTTACCTATTTTCGACAAACACTGCTCACATAACATATTCGTTTAAACTACGATCATAGTTTGATGTTCGGAAATGCATGGAGAGTTTATTTGTTCACGAAGAGTTTTCTTCGTATTCTAAACATAACCATTTCTGGTTATATTTGTATTTGAATAAATATGCCTTACTGAAATAAGGCACATATACGAATTGGTTTAGAACTTTTTTAACAATTATTTTTCATCACTATCTATCGGCGCGTATCAATAATCATTTTCGGGCGTTAGACCCAAGATTTGGAACTTTAAGTTGCCAGCAACACGTCCGTCTTTGCATTACCAACAATGTATTGAATGGTCACAGAGCGGCAGTGTCTGTGCTTTTCGTTTAGATAGTTCTGTACGAAGGCTCTCTGTTACTATGGTTTCTACCATCTTTGTTGCAACTAAGAAACTGCTCATTTTAAAGCGGACGACCACGTGAATTCCGTTCATTTTGGTACGAACAGACAAAGCAGACCAGCGATTCCGGTGGAGCCTAGTAATATAGTGCTCCACAACTACTCCCGACGCCTGTCCTCTGTTCCCAATCCAGCGCCATTCTGCGCGCGTTCCTCACGACCCCCCCCCCCCCCTCTAATGCTGGCTTTAATGATGTTCTTCTTATGTTGTAAATTCCATTAAGATCCACGAGTAAGACTGGCTGCTACTGCTGCTGGATGAAAGCACTGGCCCGCGCCTTCACTAGCCTGAACTCGCGAGTGAGCTCCCCGTCGTCACTTGCAGTGCCTCCTCTTTCTCTCCTGCCACGTCACCCTAGAGTCTAGATCCCACTAGGTCTCGTGTTCATTAAGGCGATTTTTAGACGAATGAGTGAACGCCACAGACCGAGTAGTTGAAGAGATCAGATGTGATCAGAGGGCGGATAGTTGTCTTGACTGATTTTGCCCGCTGCTACCGCAAAGCATACGTCTCAGTAAGATCTGGACCTCACTGCTGAAAGTCTATAAGTTCCTACCTCAGACATTTTGAAAAGAATACAAGCAGGAATCCTTGGCACTTTATGAAGCATAACAGGTTTCGAGAAGGTGAGTGGTTTTTAGGGAACCACTTCCCTATTCACATTAGAAAGAAATGGAAGCTCTTGACCCCCCATGGGCCTCACTCAATCCTGATTCCAATAACCGAGAGATTCATGGTTCATATCGGTCATTTTTTTGTTATGCTAAACTTTCATTAGCGTCGTAATTGGATTACTGTGGAAGTTTTTCAAGTAACTTGGAGCCCTCGCCATTTCACCATTAAAAAACTGATCACTGTCAAAAGATCATTACTGAAAAGGCCAATACGCGGAGTAACCTCTATTCAAACAAGCGATAGTCCGTTTTTCGCGTACGACAAGTAGGATCTTCTCGAAGGCTAGGTTTGATACCTATTTTAATGTGAATATTGCTATACCGAGATTTCCGATTTCATGAGGTTTGCGAAATGCAGCGATGAAATTTAAGTGGACGCAAATGCATCTGAGCCCGGTTTGCTTTATGAGAGAACTAGCAACAATTTCGCATTGAAATGCCTACGTGTGTTCGTCTATCACCTCCAAAACGAAAAGATGTGCTTCCCCTAATGGGACGTTATGTTGACTTTCCCACTATTGCGTGGCCTTTCGCCTCTCGCGCCGTTAGTCACGTGCTTTATTTCACTGTTTCGTTCTCCATTTACGTGGCATGCCCCTGCCACCGCTGCGCCAGTGCATGACTGAAAAGTTGTTTGAGAAAAAGGTCACCGACAATTGGTGGTGCGGGCTCTCCACACTCTCGCACGGCCTCGGTCGGATGAGCATTGTTGTGCCGGACAAATGATGCCACAGACGGACAAAAGTTAACGGTTCTTTGGGGGAGAAAGCTCATCTCGAGTAGCGGAAATGGGTCGTTGTCGCGCTATTAGCACCATTGCCGCTACCAACTCTTCGACATCAACTCATCCTTTCCTCCCCCGTATGTTTCTTCTCTATCACACACAAACCTCCCTAATGGACCTACCTAGGTCATCTGACAATTTCGTGTTGGACTCCCCTCGCCTTTCGTCTCGTTCCGACCACAGTTCTACCCAAACCCCCTACACTATCCACGACGCCCTCCCTCACTGCCAAAGCCTCCGCTACCGCAGCTGCCAACTTCTAAAGTGCAGGTGTCGAAACTTGCAGACTAAAAAGCGTCGACCATTATCGCGAGTAGTAGCCAGCTACCTTCATGTACCGTTGGACAATAGAGATAACGAAATAAAATTGACATAATCAAACAAGCCTTTCTGCAATAGAGCAGGCTCCATCTAAACCTCTAAATCGGTTCACTTATCTGGTTTCAGAGTTAAAAAGCAACACGTTAACCAATACGAGCAAACACGGCGGTCTCGCAGCTTCGACCAATTCGCATATCTACCATTGCGGCGATGACCATCTGCAGACGAAGACCGCTACCGCAGACGGTTACTCACCGTTTGCCTATTCTGGCACCATGAATTCGACTGTTCCCGTTCGGCCCGTGCAGAGCAATCCTCGGCCGTACCACACATTAAGCCAACTGAATAACGCGCAGCACGGAGCGCAGGTGAGCATGTTATCATGTCACACTAGTCATATTTCCGTCATTTTAGTGTTGCATCACAATGCTGTTGTTCCAAGCCAATACTTGTATTTATTATACTTCTACTTGATGATGATTCAACAGATCGCTGGATCTCAGTATCAATTTCATCAGCCAAATCGGAATCTTCGAAAGGCCCTGGAGTCAGGCTTTAGTTGGAAATGTTCGGCGGTCGCGTTCATCTTTATCGCTCTCGCACTTCTCGCCGCCACTGGATACATTTATTGTAAATAGTTTTGCTTTTTTACTCACTAATTAGTTATTTACGCGATAATTCAATTGACTATTTCCTGCAAAATGTTTCGTTTATACATATATGGGACACACAGTAGGGACCTGCTTGTGCTAATGAACTAGTACTGCTTTGTTTTATACTGACATTAGAAAAAGGTAAGGTTCAGTACAGGCACTGCTCGACTAAATTATACTTTCTAGATTGGCCCTAGTAATAAAGCACGATCACATACTTGCACAGATCTGGGTTATTGGCAATTTACTGATTGAATGTTCGGAGTCTGTGAACAAATTCTAATTTGATATACTGCTGTTTCTACCGCTTTTCAGTTACCCGGACATCGGGTCGAACTGGCCAGCATATGCCTGTCGTCGTGACGGACCTACGCTCATCCGAGACGTTGGACACACGGCCAAACCTTAAAAGTAAGCAAGCAAACAAAAGCGAAAAGCAAGTACTACACGGCATCGGCGTTAACGTCACCGAGGGCGTTGTGACGGTCTTAATTGCTTTGGAGAAGAACGGTCTAACAAGTTTTTGGACGAAACAACTGCCGAAAGCTGACGAGAACGTTGACATCAACCAGTCGTTTACGTTGCCATTAAAAGCCTTATCATTACGTTCTTTTAACAATTCTTCGTTGCATTCTTTTGTTGACATTGAACTTTTAGCACTACCTTTGGTTCAGCAAACTTGGGTTATTATGCACGGCATTAACAAGCCCACTGTAGCTGTTGACATCCCTGCACGCGAAGCCCACAAACATCTGATTAATCACGATAGGGTTTCGGTCGATATTCACGAACGTAGATTAATCATTAGAAAAGCTTTCGCAGAGGTGATGGATACTATAAAAGCCAGTAGTTTTGATACTGAAACCACTAACTTTAACAGCCGCATTGGTGGCGCCACCGCTGCCAATGTCGATAATGCTCCTGGTCAAAGCGTCTCTGAAAATTCACTTTGCTCTTACGTCACTAACCCGAATTGGTTCAACGGAACTGAAATGAAGTCTGTAAGTCATCGCGCTGTGGCAGGAGTTTGCATCGTTCCGTATAAAGTTGTGCATTTGCATGCAGCGATAAATAGGAGTCAGGCGGAGTCTCTGCTGCGGTATCATATTGCGCCGGAGTGCAGTTCCGACGACATAGTTGTGCGGCACCAGGAGCAGAAGGAGACGGATACGCATAGACAACTGTCCCAAGATTCTGCTGCGACCACTGGTATGCCAATGGAAAAGCGCGTGTCCGTTGTGCCCATCACCACTTCTGCCTCGAGTGGCTCCAGTCGCGGTAGCGGCTCACACAAAGGAGGCGTCGACAGCGGCAAGTACATAACAGCGGATGCAGTGGCGGGGGTGGTAAGAACTTTCAACAATAGAAAGCTTCTGTCGATAGACGCGGAGGGTGGGAGCGGTGCGGGCCGGCTTCCGGAGGAGACGCTACACTCGAGCTACCGAGAGAAAGAACGAGATAGTGTGGGCAGATATCAATATTTCGAGGCTACGTTCCCGTCGAGTTCGTCGATGGAATCCGAGCGACACGAGATGAGACAGGATGTCGAATTGGTTCGTCCGACCCTAGTCGATGCCGGTAGCGACGATCAAGGCCCTGATGGCGAGGAGAATCTTTGGAAAGAAGCAGAAAGAGACTATTTTTCCCATTCAGTAACGTGGTCCTCGGGCGGCGACGGTAACGAAGACGGGATCCCTGGTCCGGATGATGATAATCTCAATAGCGCACGACGGAGTGACGATGTCGTTGCGAACCGCGTAGACAAGGCGGCGACTTTTAGCAGGGACCAACCGGCTGCCGTCCCTTCTATTCTAAAAGAAACGTATACAGCTAAGATCAATACTGAGCAATTTTTAAAAGGAAACGTTGTTGCAGACGAGTTGTTGTTGAGTCTAGATCAACGTAGGCGTGACTCACTAGCCGACCATGGTCTAGGCGAGAAAATGTTACAATCAGACGACAACTTGGCTGGTCTGATTAATTTTGACTCAGGTTCCGGGCAAGATACTGTGGACGGCTCTGGATTCGACGTTTTACACGAAGAAGCAGAAGGAACGGAGTCGGACAGCGCGACAGTGAATTACCTGGAGAGTAGAAACGGGGCGTTTGTTACCGAGATAGGTAAAACCACTGCCGAAAATTCGCAGAAGGGACGACTAGAGAAGAACACCGAAGGACTCAACAGCATTGATATCCCCAACGGAAGACGAAAAAAAACTGTGGAACAGAGGTCAAAGCCCAGAAAAGAGCATAGGAAATCACGACGGAACGCTGCCGACGCCAAGACAGCCTGTCAAGGTGGCCTGCCGCTTCTGCCAGACAATGCGGAGATGAAGACATCAATGATGTTTGGAGGACGAACCGTTGACATGAGCTGTCACTGCTCACCCATCAGAGAACGCACCTGGCGGCGTCGAGTCGGAAGAGAACAGCCGATTATTTCTCAACAACAGATACCGAGGTTGAACGATATTGGTGACGATGTTAATGATGATGAGGAAGAAGTGGCGGTGACGTTAGTGAAGCGGGACGAGGGCATCGTTCGAAAAGGCAAAACAGCTGGTCTAACGAAGAAGTTTTCGGAACAGCCTATAAAGGAAGATGACCCAAACTATCGCTCGGACGCTTCTGATGATTACGATTATTCAGAAAATGACGTGGACGATACTGATGCTTATACTCCACCTTCGCCACCATCACAGAATGACTTGTACCCTTACCTTGTGGACAGCGCTCAATTTAAAAATGAGCTTCGTACAGCTAAGGCCTATTTGCGGCCAATGATCGTCTATGCCATTACAAAGCCAACTCTGAGAAAAGAAGGGAGTGAGACTACATCCACAGTCAAGGACAGTTTTGCTTACGTTACCGAAAGGCTTGACAGACCTATCGGCAAGGATAAAGTTCGCATGCAGGATGTAGAAGACACGGTGGCTATAAATCAATTCGACGACAGGCTAGAACAAAAAGAACTTATGTTAACCCTCTCAGCAAGTAAGGGTAAAATTAATTCATTTTTTCAAGACATCAAAAATTCAGGAACGATGGCATCATCAGTTAACGGCGAAGGTGCAAACACTTCCGTTACCGTCAATAATGATGGCGATAGGAGTCTGTCATCTGTCAATGGACCATTCTTGGGCCATCGTCCCGGTTCCTCTCAAGGTACTTCGCACCAAGGGCTTTCTGGTAATGAGTCTCGCCAAGGAAAAGGGAAAGCAGAAGGACGGCCCTATGTTGGACTTAATGGTAAGGCGCGCGACCTCAAAACAGATAGCCACGCTCAGGTTAACCCCTACAATTTCCCTGCAACCTAGCAGCAAGCAACCCGCTTTTTCAAGTAAGCGCCCTCAAGCAGTGAACCGTCGAAGGACGGCACCAAACGACGCGGGACCTCGACCCGACCATCCGCCTGTTCTCGCTCCCCGTTGCAAAAACAACCCCGCGGTGCAACCGTTAGTGTGACTCTAGAGCACATACACGTTATTGCCGCTACGTTCTTTATCATTCCTCTGCTTTCTATCATTTTGGCGGCGTGGTGCTCTTCGCGTTTGCCTTCCATTTCCTGTGCTGTCTCTTTGCAGATGCTACTGAAAAACCGCAACTTTATTTCGTCTACGTGGACCCTCATTGGTTACAGAGCTAACTCAAAAGCTCTTCGACGACAGCAATCTATCATGACCAAGCTTTACCAGCAGCCCCTCCGCCCCTCTTTTCCCTTCCTCGTTTGCTTTCAAACCATCGGGCACGGGACACTTCGCCGTTAGCTGACATTTATTCTTTCTCCGTTTCAACTCGTTTTTTCTCTTGCTATCCCGACCCCTCTGGCATCGCCCATGAATGCTATCGCACTAGAAGCATTGGCTATCGTCATTGACATAACTTTATTCAATCGCTTTAATTATATCTTCAACATCGTACAATGTAGATGCGCGCGTGCTAAATACCATTATGATTAATGGCATCTTAATCTACCAGTAGCGCTGCCTCTGTTCTTCCGTTTCATGTGATGTCGCGCCTTCTAATTTGATATTCAACAGAAGCGAAAACGAGAGAAGGGTACTGCATGTCCGAGCACAACTCATAATATATATGCAGTTAATAACACTATGCATACCTGTCTGCGTATAATTACCTTAGTCACACGGTATTAAATATAGTTATTTAAATATTGTTTTTTAAGAGGACTGGCGTTATGTCAGTTTGCCTTAACTATTATAATTCGGAAAATCCTTTGAAAGTATATTTTCTTTCCGATTACTTATTCATCACACTGTCATTATTATAAATGTCAGATTGTTCAGTAAATTTTAGTGCTAAAACTGAGCAGTTTTTTACGAACTTCTCTAAGATTAATTAGCAACCACAATGCAAAATGCTTCAGTACATCACTCTTGCGAACTGGCAAGCTCTTGTCATAGATATCGCTGAAGTGGCAGTCTGCCTTCAAGCGGCAGAACGGTAGACGCGTATTGCCAGTAGCACTCAAATTCGTCTTTCGCCAGGCATCGATTCGTTCCTCACTTTGATCCCATAACAAAATTCAATCCAATATCCTTCACTAAGATGCGCATCCACTGCGCTTGGGGTTCACGATGGGATGGGACAGAACCGGAAAGGAGCAATCCCAGCGGGTGGCTGATGCCTCTCCGCCATGCTCTTTCCTCCGCCAGCACTGGGCGTTTGGGACTAGAACTTAATAAGGTCACCCCGCGCGTACACAACGCAGCCCAGATTTCCAATCGGGCTTTGAGTCTGCGGAAAAGGGGGGATGGAGTTTAGGGGAGGAGAGTGGCGGCGGTGGCGACGGGTCGTACGCGTAAGGCACTGGACGGCTCTCGCTGACGCTGCCGATGTCCGGTCGCCAGCTGTGACCAAACAGAGGGTCCGCCCTTAATGAAGGTCCCCGTTACCGTCTCTGCCCGGTGTGCCGTCTCGCGTCCCCTCTACCACGGTGTGCTACTACTCCGGCTGCCATTGCTACTTTGGCCTTTCTGCCCCTGAACTCGCCCAGTTGCGTCTTACTTTAGCGCTTTCCCGTCGACGGTGTTCCTAGCCACTTCAATGATCTGTCTCTCGAGCGACAACGCTCGCTTATTCCCGCCCCGTTTTAGGCTCGTGCCATCAAGGCTTCTCGGCACTGTTCCGACTGACGCGTCCAGTTTCTCAAGTCCACCCATGATTTGGCCGCCGCCCTTCCTCACTGGTCCGTCCTACATCCACCGAATCCTCTCCCCGCGTCCCGGTGAAATGCACCCACATCAAGCCATGACTCCATGAAGCATTCCGTCGGCTTCGGCTTCTCCATAGGCAGACAACGCAAGAAACGCGATAGCCTTTAAGAAACAATCCTGCAAACCAGCCACTCTCTCAATCAAACGCTTTTCCATTATTTCCCCGATACGCCACCGCGCCCCATTCATTCCCGCTGTGATAGCGCCACAAGGCACCAGCATCAATCCGCAACTCGCCATTACCATCGGGGGCGGGTCGCACAGTGTTTCTTCCCCTCTGTCCCTCTTTCCGAAGCCTTAAACGTGTCACCCGCTAAGCTCTCTATCTACTTGCTCACTTACTACAGGCAAACGGATCTTTCTGAGCAACTTTGCCCTTCAGTAGCAGTTGATAGCATAGCAAGCCTCCTCTTTTAGATGACATCCACCCAGCTAGCTAGTTACCCCCCCCCCCCCCCGCCCACGAACTGGTAAGAACTTGTAATATTACTGCAGCAGTGTGACACCATGCGGTAGCGTTATGCGAAATTCTGATGCCCTAGGTGGTTTAGCAGCTCTTCCTATTTGCTGGGTGATTCCTTGGGATTCGCGTGGGATGTTTAAATTTCCGAGCTCCTGTTTGGCCTCCCGCAGTGCCGCCCTCCCCAGCGGGTGATATTGCTGACAACTGTGCCCTCACCGAGTTGTCTGTACCAAGCGACAATTCACCCGTCCTATCATCTTACGTAGGATACTGGCCTTTCCTCACCCGGTTACACATAATATATAGTTGTTTTGTTTGTATGCGTTCGCATGCGTATAAAATGCGTTAATAAAAATGAATGATTTTCAGAACTGTATTTTAAATAGAATGAGTTGGTTTTGTTAAAAAAAAATTGGATCCCGATTTCGTTTAACTTCTCTCTGGGCACATGCTAAACATTATTTAACCTGGTGGATCAAATGAACTTGAACATATCAGAACGAGTGGCGGGGCAGTAGGATCGTTGCCTAATAGTCCGATAGCTCGAGAACGTTGTTCGATTTGTGAAAGTGGGACCCAGGCAATGAAATCGTCTGAAAATGTAAATATCTGCTGGGGTGACACGTCGTATAGCCGTAATGAAAAGAATATAATTACACTAAAGAGAAGTATGGCAATTTGCATATCGAATAAAGTCCTTTTTTGTAGTTCAGGATAAAGAGCAAGCGTTATTTTCGTGTTTTACCTTTCATAAAGTAGCACCGTCATCTGCATAGTATATGACGTACCAGGTACATCATAAATCGATATTCAAGGTGAAGATTCGCATATACGCGCAGTGGTTGAGCTAATTGATGCCAATCGTGTACCACTAGACGATTGGTGTCGAATAAGCACCGTTATGTACAAAACAAGTATAGGCAAACAACGCTAACTAGTAAGACATTATTCAGTGACTGGAGCATTTTGGATTCTGCATATATCGTCATCAATATTGCCCGTTGTGGCTAGTTCGGTTCGGAACCGTTGCGTCTGACTGGCTCGTGTGAATGCCCCCCATGCAAGGTAACAGATAAACAGACCTCCGAACTTGTTACATTTTTCGCCAGTTCGTGTCTGGGTGTCAGGTGCTGTTTTGATTTTTCTCAGCCATTCGAACACGAGCTTCTAGTTTCATGCGTAGTTATACAACGTATACTTTAGCCTTCTTGACGTCAACAAAAGATCACTGGCTTACTGACCCTGTTTGTGCACAAGCAGGTCGACCTCCTTCAGTATGCATGTCGGTTAGAAAGCTTAACTACTTTTCCTCTTATGAACCTGCACTACGTTGGTCTTTATGTCTGCCTGTCCTCCTGCTGTTGCATGTAAGGTTATGTTGCCACCTATTTAGTGTTTCTTGAAGTTTTGTAGAGATTTCAATTATTTTGGGACCTTACATTAGCTGGCGGCCACATGTAGGTAGATAATGATAAGAAGTAAGCATTTATGATATATATGACATTTTATCTTCTTCTTTATGTGACAAGCTTCTTTGTGTTCTGTACTATGGACACTTTGTCTGTAAATGAGTCCTGGCTACCAAAAAAAGCGTTAAGCGAACGTGTAACGGTCACACAGACAAATTAAGTTTGCGTTTGACACGGCAACTCCTAACCATGGTCAGAGCGATAAGTACTCATCATTTGAGTGTAACATATAATATTCAAGGCCGAGTCAATATTCTTGCCAATTGTAGACTTTACATCCGCTTATTGAGTGTAAACCCCCTCGACTTTTAGTCTACACTAATTAACCGCTATAGAGATTCATCTAATATCGAAAAAAGGTCTTTTTGTGTTTGATATTACGAAAAATTATTTTGAAGTAAACGTGGCAAGTGTGGTCCTTGAGTCCTGTCCTAAATCTCTTGAAACCGAGATGATACATTACATGTCTAATGGAAATGCCTCAAAAATATATTCGAAACCCAGAAATCTACATAATTTCCTTAGTCGAGCATTGCTCTCCTCCTCTACTTGAGGCCTGAAGAGAATTCCCTCTAGCTCTACGCTGGATATCAGTATATGTTTATACAGGATAATTTCAGAAGATTACTACGATATTCTGCTTAACTTCTAGATAGTATCTAATTGTTTTTATCAACCAGCTAGGCTAATAATCTTTGATCTATCGGTCTAAAACGAATACGTTACTATGCGAACTTGAAATGAGCCCCATTTGATTTTTCAGTGGCCCACATAATCTCTGCTTTTCTTGCGCAAAATGTAACCTATAGCCATGCTTAAAACGAAATAAATTTATATTTTTGATGTTTTACAAAAATTACTACCGCTGTTGCCTCATGTATATAGATCCGGATACATTACCGACGAAAACAGTTCCCCCTGCTACAGTCGATTCATTTACTGAGCTCTCCGTTGGTCATCGACACTCCCACACGATATTCGCGTATGGCCATTGGAACGTACAATTCGTACAAAGTGAAGCAGCACTGGTTAAGTTCAACTACACGTTACCTTCAACTGCGAGCTTAGCTGTATATGGACGTCGTAACAGGTGAGTGTTTTTCTTCCAATCGTAATGCTATGAATGACTGACAATTTTTGCCAAAAAATATTATAGGTATCAATGCGAAGCAATAAAAACAAATGTGTGATGAATAGTTTTGTTGGCCTGCACAAATATTTTTCACAGACTTATCTATCACGCGCCTCTTATACGCACATAACTTATGATACATGTATATTAGATTTAAGAAAAAAATTTTATGATTTTTCAAATAAGCTCGCTTGCGCCTACAAGGTTTAAGGCCGTAAGCATTTAGGAAAGGTATATGCTTGAGCTGAGTCTGTGCTGGGATCAGAACCGAGTGCGCAGATGAACCCATGGAACGAGATGTGCCCTATGTGCTCCAGCATTGCAAATGCCTCGTTAAAGGCCCTGCTGTCTAAACAGACGATACATCCGTACCAGAATTAATAGGCTAATTGTAAAGAGGGACAGCCTGATCATGGCCATGCAACGTCGGTGCGTTGTTACCTATTGAACCTGTGACGTGATACCTTAATGTAATCCTCCTTAAAAGTAGTTTACCGAAGTCGACGGCGTTGGCCGTTGCGGTACACATGTAAAGTATGTTTGAATTTCTCCTGTATTTTAGGTGCGCCTTATACATAGAAGCTAAAATGACAGGTAACACCCCAGCTTCAGTCGTAACGATTATAAATTCCCTTACCCGATTCGATCTTAGTTGGCTGCTAGACTTTCGACAAAGAATGCCAGTGATCCAACTTTAGAAGCACAATGATAGTAAGGTGCTGTTTACTTGTGACTGGCGGAAGGAGGGCGCTATCATGAGGTACAGGGTCGATAATCAATCGCTGATGGAAGGACGAGGTCTAGGTGCATTTACATCGCACGATAAACATGGCATGGCTAATCTGACTGAAATCGTACAACGCTCGCAAAGAAATGCTGACCGACCGGTCGGCCGGCTGGGTCGCTGGCTATCTGACGATCGGTAAAACCGTCTATGACCGGTTACGTATGGTTATAGATGGGTCCACCCACGCCACGGTATTATGCAACACGACGATGCTAACTGTCATTAACCCATTGGCTTAGCGTTTTTCATACCGGGAGCAACCGTGGTCGATTAGACGACGGTCGCTATTGTGGTATGCCACCATAACGAACACTGAGGACTGGTCACACAAGAGAAAAATCGGCAGATTAACAATGCTAATAAGACTTCGCTGCTCAACCGTGGACTCAGACAGAATCAATGGAATGAACTTTGTGAGATCCCTTGACGCGTTCATCGATCGAAGTCCACGTAGGGTAACAACAGCGACGTCAATCGAACTCTATGGCACCGCCTTCAAGCCAAATAATAATATCATTGATGTATTCATAGAGTGTTCTTCTAGGTATACAGGCGACAGCAAATCAGTATGATTCGCAAATTTCGATCTTGGACCAACGATGTTTACTTTAAAGCATGATCTTGCTCAGGTAACTGCGTCTGCTTTTCTGTTCATTCGAGTTTTCCCTTTATTTTCAAATAAACTCAGATTAGCAGAAGCAAATATTACATTGTAAGAATTAGGCATGAACACGAAGGCGCATGGCTACCTGTCGTACTTGCAAGTGCTTTTGGTAGCCTAGACTGTGTAATGTGATAAACCCTTGGGTCACTAGAAGCCAGAAATGATGCCTTAACTTCTAATATTCTGTTAATTAACAGCGTATTATAATACCTAATTATTCCAGTCGTATCCTATATCATCATTCGACTATGCGGTCTGAGTACATACACTAGAACGCTTATTTTCCCAGCGCAAACAACTTCGTATAAAGTCTATGATTTACGAATGTAAGAGAATACGCACCTTCTTTGGCCCACTTTACGGGTGGCACTTGATATTAAATTATGACTGGGCGAAAGTTCGATTTTTACGTCGCCACTGAAAAGTTTTTTTACGCTTTTTGGCTCCGTGTAGACATTTTCTAGCTTACGATGTATAATACCTCGTCACCCGCCGACGTATACCCTTCGTGTACAACTTCGATTTACTCGTCTGCCAAAATGACCTGGTGCTACACTTGTGATAAGTTCAGTGCTTCTCTAGCTTGTGCAAGGTTAACTAGTGAAAGCACCCCAGAATTTGTTCTGAAAGTTGTTCGATATCACAATAGGGCCAAGAACAGTACAGCACTAGCCTTAGTTGTCTATTATAAATGACTTCAGGCTAAGTTACTATTATAGCTATTTTAAAACATGAACCCAGATAGCATAATTACTTTAAATTGGAGCCGCTAGCAGTTTTAAGTGTACATGCTCTTTTAGCGTAACTTGCAACTGTGTAATTGGACGATTCTCTCGGTGGACTACGCGAGCAACTCTTTCCAAGTAGAACGCATCGGGCGGCGACCAACAATCTCTACAACTTTCTGGAACCCAAGGGACGTGTTCAAAGACGTCTGAGGTCACTTAGGGGACCAGTCTAGACAGCATCCATGTTCCATTGGGGCTTAGCCGAAGCCTCAAGGTATAATTCGAAGCCCCATTACATGCTAAAAACCGAAGACAACCTTTCATGATAATTGCTTTGGGCCAAGCCAACGCAAAGCTTCTAGTGCAAGGCTAAACACACACTCGACATGCACGTATATAAACACACTTATATACATACATGGACACGTACACAAATATGCATACTCGGCACAAATCATCACCGCAATTGGAAGCATGCCGCAAGTCACATCGATCCAACTTCCTATGGACATGAGAGCTCAAAGCAGACGCTACTAAGACAGCGAGCGCATGATCCTACTACCACCGCATAAAAGACACTGCGACTTCTTACTGTGCCATACAAGAAGATTAGTAGCTAACGAAAAATTGTGTCGTTCAACACGGCACGACGTTGGCGCCACGAGAGACAGAGGTTGCCGACAGAGCACGACTAAAGGCAGAGAAAAACCTATGGCTTATGCGTATACAGCCTGAGGCAGTGTTCATCTTTTCTCCACGAAAGGCCTACGAAAATCAGTAGATGAAACTTTCAGCGAAGGATGAACATTGGCAAATCCAAAAGGGAAATGTTACGCTTGTAATCCGTAAACGGCTGTACACAGACATGCAAATTCGATGTAGTAATGCGCTAGATAATAGCACCATATCGCTTTACAAATGTGTAGTGAAGTGGAAATCGGTATTAATCGGCATCTTGTCGGCTAGTGAAAAGAGCCGCGTTACGACGAGATCGACCTTGATAGCAAAAACGAGGCCATTCCCAATCTCTTCAAGAATGTGTCCTAATGTCGCAATCTAAGGCCGTATTGGTGGAGGGAAGGACGGCAAAGGGATCGATGTGTTATATTTAAAATTCCTGCAATCGCATCACGTTTTTCGCAGCATCCTCTGGTAATTCATTGTGATTAAGCTGTGGACGCAGCAGGTTAGATCCGACAGTTGTGACGATTTTGATCAGTAGCCTAGGTGCAGCGCTGGTGGTGCCTTATGGCGTACAATGGTAGGATTTTTTCTCCGCTTTAACAGACTTCTGAGATCGCCGCAGTAGCGGTCACTCATCGTACGCTACTCTCCTAGCAGTAAACCTTACATTTTCCGCGCGTAATTTATAGTAATTTCTATTGAGCACGTGAAGCATAGACAGGGAAATCGACAAGACAACCTACAAAGGCTTACTGGAGCACAGTAATAAATTATCTGATATGCCGGAAAGAATATATTTGTGAAGATACACGCAAAGAAACCCTGCGCGCGCTACTTACCAGCAAAAGAAAAAAGTCTATCGATGATTTATTTAGTAGGGCGTTTGACATTGTTTCGAAACGTCGCAATTAAAGGCGATAACGGCATCTTTAAAATAAATCCTCTCTAGTAATGGTGGAAATAAGTAAGTAAAAAAAGAAGTAATGGAAAGAAATAGAGCAAGCAGGTGAATGTATTATTCGTTTAAGTCGTCACATACGAGAAGCCCTACTTGATAGAGCCTGATATGGTCCTTAAGTAGAAGAAGAAGAACAACCGCATTTAACACGATGTAAATTATACATGGAGCGAAGCTATATTATTACGTGCATTGTATATACATATACAATGTACGTAACTGGCGTATGTATATATATCTGTCAGCTGTTTTATTCTTTATCGTATTGTTTGTCATGCATATATATTGTAGAAAAATGTACCTGAATAGATTAAGGAGATAGCAGGTGTTCTGGATGTAGTCCACGACTGCAACAAGCTCCTTCAACGAGAAGGCTGATCTCTAGTAGGGGCTGCGTACCGCAATGTCCCGATTTGCTAAGCACGTGTTCGAAGCTGTCGCGACTCCGAGGCGAATATTGCCCGCTCCATTGAAGTTCGTTTTAAGCACTTCACTTGAGAGTGTCCTACTTACTCTGCTGAATCACAACATCCACAAGGTAATAAAAAACTTCCCGAGTTGCTCTTGTGCCGTACTGACCGCGACTGGCCAGCCCCCGCCGTCTGCAACTGTCGTACCGCGTTGGATTCAGTTCATTTCTTTGTACACGACGGTAAAATTAACGCAGCGTCAGCTGCAGTCGTCATGCACCTGAGCTACACAGAAGGCGAGGTTACAACCTTATGGTAACCTGCACAGTTCGGCCAACTAGTTCGCCTCCTGAAAGGATGTTGTTTTTCTGCTTTATCATGAAAACCGAATCCTGAGACTGGCTTTCAGATAAACATTAATTGCAAGCACATTTATTAAATAGTATACAAAACAACCTATACACGACTGGCTTGTAGGTCAATTGACTATATAATTTAAATTTTGTTAAACGTAATTAAACTTAGGACCATATCAGGCTCTATCGCGTAGGGTTTTGCGTTTCGCAGGTTACGCCTTAAACGAATAATATATTAACATGCTTGCTCTATTTCTTCGTAGTTTGGTGTACAATGTAGCAGTGCGCGTTTTGCTACTGTTAGAGGGGATTTCCTTTAAAGACACCCTTTATCGCCTTTAATTGCAGCACATTACTCTTTTATAAAAAAAAAGTTCCGAACGCTTCGAAACAATACCAAATGCTCTACTAAATGAATGATCGATATATATTTGTTTTTCTGTTGCTGGCAGGTAGCACGTGCAGGATTTCTTCGCGTTTGTTTTGACGATACGCATTATTAGTTCATCTGTTTCCCATTCACTACTATGCTACAGTGAGCTCTTATCGTCTATCTCCAGTGTTTTTAACGGAAGTAGTTTAGCGCGCAATATTTGAAATCCTCTCCTGACAGGGCAGTAGGCCGTTATTACTGCAACTGCAACAGCCTGTGTCCGATATGAAGCATGTTAGTGAGCGTAACAAAAATTAGTCGAGCACAAAGAACGAGAGCGATCAGGAACTATAGGAATCGTAGGCTGATTCTGACCATCGTAAGATCAGTTTAGAAAGAAATCTCCCGCTCCGTGATACGTTAGCATTAATGTCGATTTTTCTGCTTTATTTACTTATAGCCCTTCTTCTTTTAATTTTCGTTTACTCATACTCGACGAACACCGCCTAGTCTTAAATATGTTGATGCAGCGCCTACGGTCACATTTTCATTTCGAATTGGTTTAATAGATCGTAGTGTGACATATTTTCGGCTTTGTGGAATCATCGTCTAATAGACTTTGCAACGTTTACATAGGATTGCACCCAAAATCAACCCAAGCTCTCAAATTATTCAATTAGAGGCTTACTAGGGTGGAGCGAAGTTTTGGCGGGTACAGCTTACTTCTGGCTGGTCCTAGCATCGCCATCTACCATCTAATATGTGCTTTTATTTTTCCGTAACTTTCAGCGTTCCGACGCATACCCGATACGACTTCTCTGAGATACTCAACGCCCGATCATCGGGCATTCGTAGCCGCAAGGCCGCTACGTCGCAGGAAATGGTTTCTATCGAATTTATTCATTTTCTCGATCGCGGCCACTGGTATTTGTCGATCTATAACGATGGTGATCAGCAAGAAGAGGTGTCCTTTGTGTCACGAGTAGCCGGTGGGTGCCCACTTCCGCTGAATTAATGAAAGTCGATCAGTAGATAGATACAATTTCTTTCCTTAGAATAACTAGAGCCTGAAGTGTGAATCAGACCGAGAGAACAATCACATCGTTATAAAAAATCAAAGTTAACAACAGGGTGATATGCGCTCACCTCGTTTTGTTTGTCGAAATACGTGTAGATTACATGCTTTAGATGCATGCTTTACATGCATGTGTAGATTAAATACCATAAAGGTGTAGATACAAGTATATTAAAATAGTCACATAGTCAAGAATTATCGCTGGCTATTACCCTTTGCAGATGTATCTTCGCTTCCTTGTCCGTATGACTGTCACGGCCATGGAACTTGTAATATGGGCAAATGTGACTGTGATCCTGATTTTACTGGCGAAGCGTGCGCCTATCGTAAGTTGAATCCTCAAATTGCTTTCCGCGCATATATTTTCGCACGAAATAGTAGGGTATGTAGCAGTCGTGCAATAGGGTACGGTGCCTTAATTGAGACTTTTGCTGATATTTTGGTTTCTAAGACTGGATCCAAATAAAACAAAAAAAAAAAAACGAAATTTCGACATGTGCTAGAGGTGTTCCTCATTTCTGACGATCACGTTTATTCGATATAACGATTATATACTACGACTACAACTTTGAGCGAACCGCAGGCTCGTTTTAAATGTCCTGTTTGCCATTCTGTTAATAACTTGTTGATAGCTTGAATGAGTGAGTGGATGATGTCATGTTTAGACCTATTCAACTGTCGCCCAATAGTAATAATAAGCCCCAGTAATCGAACGGGTTTAAATCTAAGCTATTCTGCAGCCATACGTGCTTACCCCAGAACATGCTTGTATTCTCAAGGAGACAATTCTGCACTGATTGGCTTGTGTGAGCTAAGATGTATGGCCTTCCTTCAAGCACGCCAGCTATCCGCGGTTGCATCAGAGTTTACAGAACACGCAGGCACTTCTTCAGTAATGCGTTTGCTTTTTTGGATCAAGTCTAATAGCACCTTGCCTTCTCATCTAAACACGCACTCAACACATGAACTTTGGCCGAAGATCTGCTTCTACCCACAAGAGACACATCTTCTAAATAGCGAGCCAACCACTATCTTTGGGGTTAATTTTTACTTCGAGAATAAGGAATATATTGTTAGTGAAAAATCAAATGCGACCTGCTACTTTCTTCTCGAAAGATTTGAGTAGAAAAATAACGCTAATCAAATCCCATGATTTTATTGATCTCAAAGAGCATTTATCTGGCTTTTATGAGGTGCATTTGAGGTCTTCGTGAACACTCCGTGACATCGTACACTCACTCATTCACATCAACTATCCTCAATGACGCCCTCACCGAAGTGGGAGGCGCTCTTGGACAACAGCCATTAATTTTTTTGTTCTGTCGTAGACTTCACATTGTACTACGTTGCGTTGCCCCGTGGCGCGCAGCGCATACTTCTTTTGCAGCATCCACATAATCATTTACGGCATGGTACACTATCAACGTGCAATGACCCAAGAGGCTTTTAATCCCCATAAGTGTTCGTCCACTGCCTAGAGTTTTGGTAATAGCTGATATTTACATCAAGTCCGGAAACAATGCAATGTTGTTCATCTTAACTAGTTTATTGTTTTTAATTTATTTGTTGACACGTATTAGATGGAAGAACTGGCCTTGGTCTAATGTCAGGAGTAGAGAAGGACGCATGCCTGTAACGACAAACAGCCTATCAACGTATTTCTCAATTTAGGTGCCGCACTCTCTGTATATGCAAATATACTGAAAATACCGAAGAACTAACGAGTGGTGCTACTTCGTTGCGCTATGTTACGCGATTTGTCAAGGATATTCGTTTGATGGATTGTTTTTATTTTCACTTTTGGTTAGAACTCTGCCCAGTGTTGTGCAATGGTCGCGGCAGCTACTCTGGAGGTCGATGCGTATGCCAACCAGGTTGGAAGGGCACTGAGTGTCAACTACGAGACGAAGAGTGCGAGCCAGCAGATTGTTCAGGACATGGAGAGTGCATTGATGGTGCCTGCAAATGTTTCCAAGGATACAAAGGTTCTGCTTGCGATCAGGTACGAGCAGTCATTCGATGTTCCAACAAAAAATGTATGATAGATAAGGAGGCCATTTTGGCATCTTTATATATAAATGAATGGGATCACTTTATAGATGGACGTAGACTTTGAATTGACGTTATGTTTAGCTGCGTGATCTGTGCCGGTGTGTGAACTATGAAATAAATATTTATGCTACGTGTCCATCTTTGCGACAAACAGGTGGACTGTATTGATCCCGACTGTTCGGGTCACGGGATCTGTCTATCTGGCCAATGTATCTGCAAAAAAGGCTGGAAAAGCGTCGACTGCTCTCAACCGGATGAGGAAGCTCTTCGCTGTCTACCCGATTGTTCAGGACATGGCCGATTCGATGTCGAGTTACAGCGTTGTGTCTGCGAGGCGCCTTGGAGTGGACCTGACTGTGCAGCAGAGCAATGTGCATTGGACTGTGGTGAAAGGGGCCGATGCCGCGGGGGTCGATGCGAATGCCTAGAAGGCTGGGCAGGACCAAAGTGTGGTCAGAGACTCTGCGATCCCCGATGTTCCCAACCACACGGTCAGTGCCGAAACGGAACTTGCGTCTGTGCTATCGGATGGAACGGAAAGCATTGCACCATGGGTTAGTAACCGAATAATTTAACTTCAATACATTAACTTGTATGCAATCCTAAGTTAAGCTGATGTCTCTTGCCGTTTAAAGTAACCCACCCAAAATAGCGAGTACCGCGTTCAGTGTACAAGCTTGCCCATCCTCGGCTAGCATGAAACAAGCATAATTAGTTCAGCGCAAATAACATTCGGCATACTGTGATCTTTGTTTTAGAGGGTTGTCCTGTAGGATGCAACCGTCATGGCGAGTGTGTGAGTGTAGGCGGTGAATGGACCTGTCGCTGCCATGATCCTTGGTCTGGATCCAGTTGCAGCCAAGCCTCCGAGAGGAAGTGTGGAGACCGAGTGGATAATGATGGAGGTACGTAATATATGCCGCGTTACATTCGAATAAGCCGACGAATTGACTAATTACAGCGATTGTTGCCTGACTGCCCATTGCTGATCGTTGGTCTCCTTTCGTTTAGATGGTTTGGTGGACTGCGCTGATTCCGAATGCTGCTCGGCGCCTGAGTGTGCGTCGAATCCACTTTGCTTCCAATCAGCCGACCCCCGCGACGTGCTGTTGAGGAAGCAGCCGCCGGCGGTGACCGCAAGCTTCTTCCAACGGACGCAGTTTCTCATCGAGGACGACTCGGTGCAAAGCTACGCAGTCAAAGGAGCTTTCAACCACAGGTATGATCTTTACTGTTAAATGCATGATTGTGATCTACCGAAAGTATATTGGTCAGACTAGACCATAAAACCTGGCCAGCTATCGGACTCGATTCCGTACGACGCAGCAGAACTTTTAAATTATCCACATGTGAGATGGTAATTTAATCCAGAAGCACTTGTTGGAAATGACGTAATATTTTTTTTATTAGTCGGCTAGATTCTAAGAGTTCTTTCTGGTTGAGTTCCTTTCGGGTCGTATTCACTTTGTTGCCAGCAGCGCCATAAAAACAGCACAAATCTCACATTACAGCTTCTAGACACTGTGGCACAAACCTGACGGCAAATGACTGTTTCATTAAAATAAAAGGTATATTCAAATAATATCCTGAGGTACATGTGTGTGAAGAAGATCATTCAGATCCTCACCTGTCGCCATATGCCGAGCCAGCCAGCCAACCACTAGATACGGTGATGATGCGTGATCTTCAGACACCTAATTTCATTCCAAAGAAGCAACGAAAAAAAAGATGTGCAAGAGGTGCTGACCTGAAATGTATCATGATGCAACTGCTCCTGCAGGATGCTGCTTCTGAATGATTCATAGAAATACTTACGCTTCTTTATTCTCGCTTTCGTTTGAACCGTTATCATTTCGACAGATACCAGCTAGCTTGCCAAACGAATCTATTCTGTCTTGAGCAATGTACCTGTAGTGTGCTGCCTGTCCTAGGCTGGCTAGTTGTTTTTGGGTGCGTCCTAGTGCACAGATCCGTCGGCAAGGTGGTGACGAGGCCCTGCCCTTTTCCTCCTGTACTAAAAATGGCACAATAGCCTTTTTTAAATATCGGACCAACCTAAAGCTAACGACGCTAACATTATATTTACATATCTTTATCGCATTACACGCAGCACGCTTTGGAAGCATTTCAACTCGAGGTACGTCGCCTTGTGTGGACTGGGGGAGTTCGATGTTAATCTCAGGGGGTCGCAAAATTGTAGTACATGTCGCTTGATTTGGGTACGGAATAATTTATAGGGTGATACCATCGAAGTTCCTCTCTTACGTCATAGCCTGATTAGTAAATCATACGCAGACCGGGAGTCTGGTTCCAGGGAGGTAGCAGGTGAATAGCCGTAAGGCGCTGAAAGGTTTTTTCGTAGGCCATCTCTAAGCACCTTTATCCACACCCTGTTTCTATCGACCCTATTCTTCCCCAACCCATTTGCACCTTCTCTCTTTCGCTCTTCCTTTACTTTTTTCCCCTTTACTAACTCTCACTTTAAGTAGGGCTAATTTATAATCATGTCTATATAGACTTATCCGTAGCGGAGCCTTAATATGAACACGCATTCGTTCAAAAACATCGAATCAGATTTTTCTAGAAAACATTATAATCTAGAAAGAAAAGGAGAAAAAAGTATTTCTAAATCGAATTGCCCGTGTCATCAAAATGAAATCAAGAATACCTTCATTTTCTAGGACCAAAGTGACAGAAACTTAACTAATTAAAGATATATTAGGATCAGGCCAAACTCTGCGAGTTATTTCATCCTTTTTGATGAGTTTCCGGTCGATTTCTAGTTAACTAACATGTCTCTTTTATCGATTGATTATGTAGCCGCGCATCGGTTCTACGAGGACAGGTGGTATCTTCTTCACATGCGCCATTAACGGGGGTAAGAGTCGGAGTAGCTTCTGACGTTACCGCTGGATTTACAGTTTCAAGAAGTGACGGTTGGTTTGACCTCATGGTAAATGGAGGAGGAGCTGTGACCTTACAGTTCCGCAGGGACCCGTTCAAGGTAAGCAGTAGCATCCGCGGCAGCTATTTCGTTGACTCTCGTCTTTATGGAAAGCCCAAGTAGATTATTAACATCAAATACGATAAAACGTATCGACGTATAACTGTCACGGTGGCAAATCTAAACGAAGTATTATTGCATTTTTTGAGTCGAGTATTATTATTATTTAAAAAACATTAGCCCGCGTCATAAGAGTAACTTCTTTAGCAGTATGTATTAAGCACAAATGTGATGCCTTTGTGAACAAAATCGATACGTGAGTACATACGTTATGCGCGTCTCTGACTTGATCAATTTCTTTCCAGATCCATGAGCGGACACTTATGGTTCCTGTGAATGACATTTTGGTTCTGGGTGAGGTAGTCATGACACCCGGTGAACTAAAGGCTGTTGATGGGCCCAAGAGTAACGCCATCTGTACTGAACACGATTTCGAAGCAATGACACCAGTAATTATGGCAACATGGCGGCATGGCTTCCAAGGCGGCTGTAGTAATCGTTCAGCCATACTTGCTGAATCGCAGGTTGTACAAGAATCCCTGAATATACCTGGCACTGATCTGCACCTTGTTTACCATTCAAGTCGTGCTGCGGGATATTTTTCCACCATCCAGCTTAAGCTAACACCTGACACGATACCTGCGAGCCTTCGATTGATCCATTTGAAAATCTATATCGAAGGCGTGATGTTCGAACGGGTGTTCGAAGCTGACCCTGCCATCCAGTTTACGTATGCGTGGAATCGAAGAAATACGTACAGACAAAAGGTCTACGGAATCGCTTTGGCACACGGTAAAGTTCTATAATATTCTTAATAGTACTCTATTATCGTCATTGGGCAATACAGATAATATAACAACGTAATGCTTATCAGAAGCGTTGTTTTATATAGGAAATAAGTTCAGCTAGGTTACAATGATACGTTTACAAATTTGTCTCACTCAGACAATTGCTTCTGTAAACCAAGAGACTCAGTAGAGTTGCATTTCTGTAGATGACTGCAAATTAACAATGAAATAACACTTGTCTGAACAATGTCTCACTGATCTTTTAGTGCATGTCGGATACGAATACTCAACATGTTCAGACATCATCTGGGAAATCCAAACAACCCCGGTAAGCGGGCACGACATGTCCATCTCGGAAATTGGTGGTTGGAATCTTGGAATCCACCATCGCTACAACTTTCATGAGGGAATCCTTCAGAAGGGTGACGGTGCTAACGTCTACCTTAAGAACAAGGTACATATGCATTTTTTTTCTATCTTTAGCTGATTACGTGAACAACTGCACACCTAAACGAACCGATACCAGCAACAGGTTCATTCGATTGGACAACTCTAACGAAGGCCATAATTCACCCATTCATCCACCGAATGTCGGTGGCATTTTTGAACTGACGCCTATGTTCATACAGACACCGGATTTGTTCCTTTTTTACAGCCGAAAGTCTTGTCAACCATAATGGGCAGTGGTGAAGAAGGCCAACAACGTAATCTTCATTGTCCGGTTACTCAATGTAATGGCTTGCCACGTGACCAACGCCTTATGGCACCGGTCGCCCTAGCAAGCTCACCTGATGGTTCAATATTTGTCGGTGACTTCAATCTCATTCGGCGCATTTCACCAGATGGTGGACAAGTAGTCACTGTTGTCGAGCTGCCACCCTCTCAAATTGCCTATTCTTACCATCTGGCTGTCGGACCGGCCACGGGTCATCTCTATATCTCCGATCCCGAAAGACACCAGGTAATAGCGACTTTGAACAACGCAGAACTCGCACAGCTGTTCACATTGAACATAGGTATATTATCGATAAATAATAATGTTATTCAATTATTGACCATTTAAATTTTAATGAGTGGGTTTCTAAAATTAACGATGATAACCATACACAAACTGAACGACATAGAATTACGAACCGTTTGGGACCACTGTAGCTTATCGAATTGATTGCCTTCTGCCAGGTGCTGCGTGTAGTTCGTTTGGAAGCTGTAGAGGATCCCAGAAACAACCTTGAAGCTGTAGTCGGCTCAGGAGCTAAGTGTTTGCCAGGAGATAAGTTGTTCTGTGGAGATGGCAGACCTGCTCGAGAAGCTAAACTATCGTATCCCAAAGGCATCGTTGTGTCTATGTATAAAGAAGTATGTTACTGTTTTTAAAATGTACTATTACTACTGGTTTGTCTCTTATTAATTTTTTTTATGTAGCTTCATTTATATCAGAAACTGCGTACACTATATACCCAGCCTCTTTCTCCTTGACACCAAAGCCTCTCACAATGATGTCGTTTCTGTACTCTAATAGATATACATCGCTGATGGAACTAATGTTCGGATGGTCGATCGTGCGGGTATCATGAATACCCTTGTTGGTGATCATCATCATAAAGCTCACTGGAAGCCACTATCGTGCGCTGGGACTCATTTGTTGGGGCAGACAAATCTTAAATGGCCCTCAGAACTAGCTATCAATCCTGTGGACAACTCGTTACACATTCTCGATGACCACATCGTCCTGCGACTGACGCCCGACCGCCGTCTTCGCGTCATCGCTGGAAAGCCGGTCCACTGTGCCAGTACTCAGACAAACGGCAAAGGGGACTTTGCCACAGAAGCGCTATTAGAATCCCCAATGGCTATCACCTTCTCTCCGCAGGGTGATCTTTATATAGCTGAAAGCGATTCACAAACAGTGAACCGAGTACGGGTGGTAAGTCCAGATGGAAAGCTGACTCACGCTGTGGGTGTAGTTGAAGCTAAATGTTCGTGTCTTGACATCAACTGTAAGTGTTTCGACCCCAACGAAGTGCTAGCAACCGCAGCTAAATTCGACTCAATTTCTGCCTTGACAGTTACACCAGACGGTACACTGCATATCGCTGATAAAGGCAACCATATGATCCGATCGATTGTCAATCAGCTGCCCTCGCCGTCCGGTCCTCAACATGCGATTGATATCTATTCGCCGGAAACCCAGGAAGTGTATACATTTAACCGGCATGGTCAACACACTTCTACTCGGAACATTGTTACAGGCCAAACCAAGTACACGTTTACTTACAATGTTAATACAGCTAACGGAAAACTGAGCTCGGTCACCGACGCTTCGGGCAATAAAGTTTTCATCCTGCGTGACACCAGCCACCAGGCAAAATCGATTGAGAACAGCCAAGGGGGCAAATGCGTCTTGGATATTGGCTCGCGGCATTCGATGCTGCTGTCGTTCGCCACCGCAGACGGACATAAGACCTCGTTCGAGTACCACGGCTCTAACACAGCGCTTCTAAAGTCAAAATCAGACAGCTCTGGCCGCTCGGTCCTGTACTCATACGATCATTACGGCCGACTGACTGACGCCATTGCCCCTAGCGGAGAACATATTCGCTTGTCGTACAGTCTTAGCATCCGCGGAGCCTCCGTTATGGTTACACGAAACGGACGCGAAACCTCTGAGCTTCTAATTCAAGGAGCCCACGGCGTCGTAAGCCAGAAGGGCTCGGTTGAGGAAAAAGTAAGAATGGGGGCAGATAACGGACTTGTTCTAGGGCAGGATAACGGCCTAATCAAAGACATCGAAACTCAAGCGTTCCCGCTTCTTACGGATATGAACTCTGTGTACTCCGAGATTTTCCCTGTTCCAACGAAACTGAGGCTTGGACTTAGCGAAGATATAACTCAACGGCTTGAATGGCGGTACTACGCGAAGCCTGAAAGTGGCGTAGGCCGCAAAAGGACTGGCATCGATCAGGTGGGTCGACGTGCGAAGGTTAACGGAGAAAACCTGTTCGCAATCGAATTCGATCGGCAACTTAATACCGAATCGGTCATCGACAAGAATTCTATGGCTTTACTGACGGTCAAATACAACCACAAGGGACAGCCAGAATCGTGGACGCCGAGGGCCAATATCACTGGAGTAACGCTTGAATACGACCGCTTTGGCCGTGTGACAAAATGGGAGCGTGGTGATCTCATTGAAAGCTATTCGTTTGATTTAGCCGGCAGATTAACTGACGTGCGTTACGCAGACCATTCAGGCGTCATCTACAAGTACGCCGAAAGTCCCGCTACTGTGGTAAGTAAAGTATATATAGGCCACGATTCAGCGGTCGTTGTATGCAACTAACCATGTGTTAGGGATTAGGAAGAAGGCTGATTATCACTGAATTTGAAATGAGTCATAAGCCTAATTTTTCAACATGCTATGAACCGACCTCTGCTTTGCCTTATAATATTGCAGCCGAATGAAATCATCCTACCCAGCGGAAGCCGCTATCAGCTGATGTATAATGGACACTCGAGCTTACAGAGCGTCATAACTCCAAACGGTCATCGACACGAAATCGCCTCGCAGACATCGCTCGGCTTCTACAAAGTACTCATCATTATCTTGTGTTTCGCTTTTAGTTGTTGATAAATCTCAAAACAGTTTCCTTCCTTCGAGATATCCTAATCGTTAGCGCTATTACAGTGAAGATCGTTGTTTAGCGAATACATGAAAATTATAGAAGGGCATAATTGAATTTTTTTGGAAAAGCCGCAAAGTTATTCATTGTAATCACTATTATCTTGTTATAGCTGTTGTACCTACCTCCGGGCGCGAACCATCCGTACGTAGTGCACTACGACGAGCGCGGCTTGGTGATAGCCAAGTATTATCCACACTCGTTGGGGCGTGTCTCGTACGCGTATAATGACGAAGGCCGATTGGCCACCGTACTATGCGGGCAGGAGAGTACCAACTTCTACTATGGAAACAATAGCGCACTCGTGAAGTCTATTACTAAAAACGTTCCATTGCTGGATACGCGAGTTGACTATAGGCATCACGGGAGCCTGCTTAAGGAAGAACGATTCCGGTTAGTGATGGATTTTATTAGTAGTAGGAAACTCAAGGGGTTTGCATAAAATGTAAAAACTACTTTTTTTCTTGATTTCTTTGTATTAAATATCGCTACTTGACAATGGGTCCTTGTTTAGATCAAAGCATGGCCTAAAACATGTTATTTTCTTTGGTAACAGGTACAATTCGAAGAGCCAGCTGGACAGCGTAAAACTTAAGTATATTTATGATGGAGGGAGGCTGTCGTCGGCAGACGTGGAGATTGGAGGTAAAAGTACCTTTCAAGCTCGATATCGATATAACGTTGTCACAGGTCAATTGGAACAGACTCACCAGTTTACTATTAATCGGCCTAAGCAGAACTCTGTGTTTATTCAAGACGAACAGCGGCAATTTAGTACAACTGTCCAGTTCGATTCGTTTGGTCGAATTGAAGCTCTAGCCCTGTCACTATGGAACAAGGAACTCTTTGCCTACGTACCTAGGTACAACAACCGTAACCAAATTGTGGCCATTACCTCAAAGGTTGGCAAAGACGCCACCCCCGTCGAAACAAGGTTTAATTACACACTCGACGGCTTCTTACAACTGGTAGAACCGGTGTCTTCCCCTGCTCAGTCTTGGCGTTATGCGTACGATATCAACGGAAACCTTGAGATGATTCAAGAAGGCCCAAAACAAACCCACTTAAAATACGACGCCGGCGATCGTGTTGTTGGTTATGGAGCTACTGAGAGCATGTACAAAGCTGATGCCAGGGGTTTCATTACAAGACGCGGTGAAGAATACTTCGAGTATAATGCCGAAGGTCAAATGGTGCACGCATGGCAGAACCGTGCCTATGATATACACATGTTCTACGATCAGCGTGATCGTCTCGTCGCCACCAAGGATCACCGTGGCGGAATTACGCAGTATGTGTACGCCGATCCATTGCATCCAGAACGTATGACACACGTACATCATCCGAAGACTGGTGCCAGTATTTCCTTTGTTTATGATAATCGAGGCCACTTGATGCATATCCTTAAAAAGGACAATAGCAAATTCTATGTGGCTTGCGACCACCGCGGTACCCCAATGGCCGTCTTCACTCAAGACGGATCTGTGATTAAGGAGATCAGACGCGCACCTTTCGGGCAGGTGACTTACGATAGTAACCCTGACTTCTTACTCCCCGTCGACTTCCTCGGTGGAATTCGCGAACCTGTTACCCACTTGGTGTTCTATGGGTCCCGGCCTTACGATCCGACATCCGCGCAGTGGCTGACGCCTACGTGGGAACGAGTGTTCAGTTTAATCGCACATCCACCATTGGTCCATCTTTATCGCTTTAGGAATAACGATCCTATCAACGCCGATCAAATACCGGATAAAATGACCAGTAAGTTCATACCTATAAATCGCAGCTATCGTAAAATAGTATGTACTCAAGGTGATGGAATAAGATGAGAAGTGGGCAGGTGATTTTTCGTTCAGTCATCATAATAAATTATTTAGGTTGACATCATAATACCTGCACCTACTTGAAATATTTTTCTTACTTCCATCAATTTATCGAAATAGGTTTTGTCTTACCTAAAAATGTTCGAATAGTAGTATAACAGAGGCTGCCTGTACTTTAACTTTTTTTTTTTACAATTTTAGCACTGGACTCATGGCTTGTAGCTCTCGGGTACGATCTATCGAAGGTGATTGTTCAGCCCCCACAAATCATGACGAGCCCCGTAGTAGGACAAGCTTATCTCGTTCCCCTTACCGCGCCGACGCTACCTATTGTCTCAGGTTTAAATTGCCTCGCCAGTGAAATCGCCGCCGATTTCAGCAGACCTTCCGCCGTGGTACCAAGTGTAGTTAAATCAAGTCAAGGTTTATTTGAACGAGCAATCAATTCCCGTATAGCGAGCTTACCAGGCGTATTCGGCAATGGAATCTTACTCAATCGACAGCCATCAGGCACCGTTAAGGTGCACGTCCTGGCCGAGGCCACACCAATTTTGCGTGATGTCATCAGCTCCGTTTTCAACAACACTCTCATGCTCGACGTGCATTTCAATCAGCACGGCATCGACTTATTCTACTTTTCGCAGCCACAGCTTTCGAAAGCGGATCGTGATTGGGAGCAGTTGGGCAGATTAGGATCAACCCTTTTCAATATCACTCGTCATCCTGTAGTCGACAGCGAGAGTGGCCGAAGACAACAGATCGATATCCGAGTGCACAGCGCTAATGTAGCTCTCAACATTAAGTACGGAGCGACCGAAGCGGAGGAAAAACAGCGTGTCATCAATCACTTCAGAAGGTAAATAGCTGGAGATTAGTTTATTTATACCATTCTACCTTATTTTGAAAATGTTGGCTAAAAATCCGGTCAAGGCACGTTCCATCAATCAATGCTACCACTACAATCGGTCTAAACCCTTGCTAACCCTTAAGTTACACCTATATATATTTAAGGCAGAAACCCTGAATGCAATCTGGACGCGGGGAAAAGATGAAATAGCCACTTCTAATATTGAGCCACTTATATCGCTTTATATATAACATTAACAGTAATAGTTAAATATACAACATACTAAAAAAACGTATGAGGTTTCCGACAGGAAGGCTGCTTTGCCTAAGTTACGATTGCTTGCATTTTGCAGAAAAGCCGTTCAGGAGGCGTGGGAGTTAGAAGCGGCACGAGTAGCGATTGGCCACAAGGGTAGCACTCACGATTGGTCGCGGGCCGAGCGCGACGAGCTAATGGCCAATAAAAAGGTTGAACGATATTATCCAAACGATATTCACGGCATCGATGCGTATCCGGGTCTAGCCGACGATCCCACCAATATCGCCTTCCGCAAAGAAAGCGCGCGCAAGAGGCGAGCAAAGTTCCGTCGAAGGAAGGAACAGAAAGACAGGGAGCAGAAAAACAACAATAAGGAGTCCAGTAAAGACGGAAAGAACAAGGTTAACAAAGACAATAATAATGATAGTAACAGTAATAAGGACATCAAAGAGCACAAGTAGAGAAAATAGCTATGGACTAGGTGTCGACCAGCATCAAGCTAGCCTCAAAGCAGCACTCTTTGAAATACGTAGTGTACGTCTGAACTAAGGCCTTTAACTCTGTTAACAGATACGATTAGTTTTGATTTTCAATCTTATAATGAGTCCGGCTCACACTACCGCCGAGTAACTGAGCTCTGCTGGTACGCCGAATAGCTTTACCGGTGATGTCGTTGTTACTACGTAGACTTTGAAATGGATCAGTATTCAAACAGTAAAATAACTATAAAATCAGGGATATGCATAAGAACAATCCTTCTTGCCTCGACTCTCTGTGCAAAAAAAGAAACATGGAATGAGCTAAGCTTCCAGCCAGTGCTCCACTCGAATAGTTCCAGTGGCGATGTAGACGAAATGGCAGAGAGCTAGAATGAGACGTCACGTTCTGAAGTGTCAAGAGTATTTTTTAATTTAAAAGTCCTGATGACAACAATGAAAATAACAAATACAATACTGTGTATATTCTAGTCCATGTACATATGCTTTGACAAAAAAAAACTGAGTGAACGGCTCAGTCCGGAAGTCCTGCCCGAAAGTAAAAAAAAAAAATATGAAAATCGACAAAAATTAGTAATTGAAAGATATACATAATACTGATGATGAATAATTGTGCTATACGTGAACGAGTGACAGACATAACAGACAATAATTGAAGAGAATTTCCTACGAAATCGAATAAATTAATGGTGCGGTTAGGCACTCGCGAGTTCGTTCTCCAGGGTTTGTTGATTGCAGCACCCCCCAGACTAAGCAGGGGGCTTAATCAGTCCCGATGACTGGAAGGAAGCAAAGTAGAAAGAGTGGATAATGCTGATAACTAGATAATGTACAGTGATTGAGACATTTGCCGTATCGTATACGGGCTCTGTATTATAAACGAAAGAGATACATAAGTTTACATAAAGAGGAGACGGAGAAAAGGAACACAGGTGGTACGTGCATGGGCCACAGTGTGATTACATCAAAATCAAGGGCAAACATGTCAAGCGGCAGGCATCATCTCAGCGAAGTACATGTTCAAGGAAACAGCAAATTATGAATTGTTTTGCAACTATGAAAATTCCACTTGGTTGTTCTCGGCCACGAAGCGGAGCGACCACCTTGTAGGCCCTTAAGTGAACCTAAAACGTCAAGATCTAATTTAATTTTAGCTAATAGATGCAGGACAGTGCTGAGAGATGCAGCCTTGACCAGGTATATAAACAGACACAAAGACAAACGTAGATTCACTCATAGAAACATGGACGACGTTAACGAATAGTTACGGCGATATCGTAGGAACTCATCTTCTTAGAGTTGTGTGCGGGGGCAGTATCTGCGACACACAACTAAGCAAAAAAAACATTTCAACTGAATGAACCGATGAGCAAGGCGCCATGTGATGTTTAACTGTAAAAAACTTCAACAGTAGATATAATAGTGTGAAATATGCACGAAGTTGAAATACGAAGGTCCAGTGTCATAAAGGGTGTGGATAATGGAACAATTCATCAGTTCAATGTTCACCATCATTACTACTTCTGTGAACTAGAAAAAAAGATCAATGATATATACGGGCGGGAAACATCTTGGACTCGTCGACACCGCCAAATATCAATTTTCCAAATCACACATCCAAATACATCGGTATGGAGCTGTGCGTGCCGTTGATTTGTGAAAGCTCTCAATATTCAACGCCACCTAATTACCCCCCAGTGTGCTTTTTTTTTTTTTTCGGTTTTTTGCCTTGCGATAGTATTTTTTGTATATTCTTCCGCTGTCTGCTTAACCTAGAAGAGTTGGAGGCGTAGTTACCTACTAACAGCCAACGCTCACACAGACACAGAGAAAAAACAACCCCAGATTAACAAATTACGATCAATCGGTAGGACTTTAAGTGAGCTGAACGATTCACATTTTAAAACTACGATTTTAATTATCATAAATGCGGCTTATTCGGTTCCCTTCGCTAACCCTGTTCTGTATATTCCTACGATTTTATTTTATAAAAGCAGCACATTGGCATACAAACCACATGGACGCCATATGTTCGTCTGCAAAGCGAGTTCATCTATCCCTCGAAGCATCATTGTGTGTACAAGGGCGTTCGGTACAATTTCGTGAATTTCATTAAAAGAACGCATTTTTCTACATGCGCCGATAGAGAAACATTACTAAACGACGCGTTTGTTCAGCTCGATTGCCACTCTCTCATCGAAGTCTCCCTAGAGTAGGCCACCACACAAACGTTCAGCAGACTTAAACTTATGACTAATAGTAAGATAAAAATACTAAAAACCCAAAAGCCCAATTCAGCCCATACGAATAATTATGGCAAACCACACGAACGAGCCTATAGAAAATACCATCTTAAAAACAGCATACAATAACCGTATCTAAATTCGAGGATCGCCAGAGATGGCTTCCGAGGCTCTTTTCGATGAATTCCTTTTTTCATTCCCCGATGTCCTCAGTCACCGAATCCCTCTTCTATGTTAGCATGCGAATATCTTTCACGAACCCTTCGCACGCCTTATATTGACCGGCGACAGCATTAGATGTCTACTACAGTCTATAATCGTGATGGAACCTATCCGCTACGACGTCTTTGGACTATATCCACTTCGCTCTTCTTCCTGGTCTAATTCATTATTTACTGTTTTTTCATATACGAATTAAATTGCCTCATGACCTTCTATCTTCCCATCCGTTTTTGTCAGTTTCTTTCAATCGCATGCTGTAAATTTATTTTGTTTTTTTTTAAAAATAGTGTGATTTACCAGCGTACTTGGCTGTGTGAGACCATATGACTTGCCTGACCTCCTTGCTCAAGAACTAACAAGAACAAACTCTAATTACGCGATAAGCTGTAGCGAGTACAGAACGATGACGAGGAACGCAAAAAAGGAAAAGCTTTAGGATCTACTTAAACTTTTCTTGCTATCAGGAGCAAACGGAAACACTACACGACGTTTTGCTGTCCTCAGACTTACTTTATTGTTATAGGAAAATCATTATATAAAATAAATTTTAATGTGAATAATTATGTATGTACATTTGTCGCGAAATATTTCTATCCGTACACGTGTGTAAGTGTGCATATATGTACTGAAAAAAATTTTGGTCTAGCTACGGATGACAAGTGTGCGTGGCATAGAGGATATTAACAAAAGAACAAACATTCAGACTTTACATTGTTTTGCAATACATCGAATCAAACGACTGATTACTTGCGCGACTGTACACTAAGTTAGTTCTTGGTAAAGTTTCTAATTCATCCGGTATTGAGCTGAGTAGAATTCAGGGACGGATTTGGCTACTCGGAAACATTATAGACAAAGACAAAACATGCACTATTACCAATATGTGTTATCGCAGGAAACGTCACTAAAGAGCACACAAGTATATATAGACGCGTTCTCGTATGTGCGTAAGTTCATATAAAAACCCAACAGATGAAAACGATGGAACGTGAAGTTTATAAAGTGACACGTAACACAGCGATGTAGAGTAAAAACGTGGAAAAAAAAACACAGCGGAACAACTAAACTGGTCGTGCCAAATCTCAGCCGTCGATGGAAATCTGTAAAATATTTATAAAAAATAAAGGAGAGCATTGTTATGTACGAAAGAACACCGACATATAGCACGGCGTATGCTAAAGAACACGAAGGACAACGATGACCTATCCGACGTGTACCTAGAGTAGGAAAAGGAGTTGCAAATATCGGCGCAAGTAAACACAAAAGAGATTTTGAAGAGAAGCCGTAAATTGACATTCTTACCAGAAATATTCACGGTACCATATATGGTTATCTATTTCACTACCTAGCATACTAACAAGATATACATGTCTTGTGAAGAAAAACAGTTTATGTATTGTAACATGGTATCTCTATGTAAGGCTAAACACGTAATTTTGATCAATTAATGTGTACTATAGTCTAATTTCTGTCGAATGAGCTTTCGAGCGAAGCAACGTTTGAAGGACGGGCACAAAAAAAAAGAAAAAAAAAAACAACGAGAATGATAATCTCTAAAGCAAGCTGGATATTGATTATACAAGAGCCATTATTATTATTATTACTATAAATGTAATGATGACTGTGGATTAAATTGAGCAATGCTGGAAAATTTGGTGGATCCCAAACCGGACGTTACTCAGAGCCAGATGAATAGTGTTGTCGCAAGCTGCTCTCACACGCTATCCTTACGTGGATAGAAAAACATTACAAAGATTCATTTTTAAGTAACGAAAAAAATGATCATATTAAGAATAATTATTATTTACTAAATAAAGGAGCAGAAAAAATACGAGAATAGAAGTTCTATGTTATTATTACCAATTATTATTACTAGTATATGAGATATGAGGTGATGAGTAGTGTATTATACGCAAAGAGAACTCTATACGAGTATATAAATATAATAAAGAAATATAAAAGAAGAGATGGTGCCGCGCAGGTGGTCGATTTGTGTTCGGTGAAACAAATCCAATGATTAAAATGAAGATATTGATGGAATCGAAAATTGACCATGATGACGATAATAACAGCAGACAAAAATAAAGAAAACGTCTTACAGAACTAAAACAGCTGGCCTTTTCCATTCGCAATAGAAAAAAAGGACACGATTTTTATGCCTGTTACCATTTAGATTCAACAACCTTCTTTTAATTACTTTTAAGATCATATAATGAACAATCTACATTACACTATATATATATATACGCAAACGTATCTAAATAATGACAGTAAAGAGATTCGTAGGTCAGTCGCTGACGCAACAGATCTGAGAAAAAGTGTTTAAAAATATACTACACGAGCAGATATGCAATACAACAAAACCGGTAGAATCAGGAAATCAAACATTGATTTGTAGGTTAGTATTTAGCTTGACTTACCTATATAGGAAGGGTATGATTATTTTTATATTTAAAAGTGGGCGATTAAAGAACACGCTCGTTCGATACTCCACGATAAGGAATTCGATCAGGAACAAAATGTCGTTACATATTTAGCCATATGATACAGTTTCTCCACTAATAATAAGTTACACCGAAGTTCACTCGAGTACGTTCTGCTGCAATTTCGTTTACTATCATCTACCGAGTTCATGGTTGTGTATACATACATTTCCTTTTTACAATTTTCATTCGATTTCCTTTCACAAATTTTCTAATGAAGTTAACGATACACATATAAGCTGAACTTTAGGGCCTATGAAAGTTAATCATGAATGTTTTATCGACCTTTTTGTTCTCGGAAGTTCGGAAGAGGTATGGTCACTGTTAAGCAACGAGACTATAAGTTGATGTTATCTGCAGCTGTGTTCGTTATTGTATTGCAAGCTGAGATGATAAGAATTGGTAAATAGCTATGATATTGCTGTTTTTGAAATGCTTTACCACGTACAAAGTAGAAAACCGTCCAGCCCGAATAGCGTTGTGCGTAGGCATACGCCTTTACGCTATTTTCTACGCTAAACGATACAGAGGCGTAATGCCTTTAAGTTAACTGCGAAGCCGTTTGATGGGTGACATGGATGTGCGCCTTGTTGTTAGACGAAATATACCTATACGACTAATGCTTACACATTAGTTTATGTGAGCAAGTTCCCGGGCACGCACGGTCTGGCCGGCCTGTTTTAGCAGACGATGTGGCTCTCGCGCTCCTTTTGCCGCCGCCGCCGCCGCCGCCATCTTGATCCGCTACTCTCCCCTGAATAGAGGCAGAGGGGTCGTGAGGGGTATCTTCCGACCCCCGGCGTAGGAACCATCCATTACTATTCCTTAGGTTAGTGCCTGCTCAGTGTCCGCTGTTCCGCGCACCCACCGTGTGCGCTATATAAAGGGAGACATCTAGTCGTACGACCTACAGCTGCCTACAATTGCTGCCGTGATTTTTTTCTTCTAATCGCCGCGTATCGAATTTACAGAAGCAGCCACGATACCCACAAATTGTAACGAGCTGACAGTTTGTTTACCGTTGTGGTGCTAATCGGGTCAAATCGCATTGGACGAACGGCTACCCGACAGTAGGGGCTCGTGGTTTTTTGTTGCCTAGGTTCGAGTTACAAGCGCCTTCATATGGTCATCTGCTTATCTTCAATACGTATTCAGCATTACGCCCGAACAAAGTACTACTCTAATAAACTTCAACCACCATCACATGCGCGAGTATAGGCAACGCGATAAGCGAGAAATCGTTTCGGTCAAACTAAGGGCCTCCTACGCACACTTCATCTCCCTGTTATACGGTATCATCTCCTCACCCAGGCAAAATCTGGCCTTTCGTCAATCTTGGGTGAGTTGTATAGGGTCACATAGGTATTTCCTTTGCGTATGTTGATAATTATGTATGAAGTTATCTATATCCTCCTCGATGGACCGTACGCGAGTAATCGATATTACTGGCTATTCAACTTAGGGAACATCGTTCTCGCACGTTTGAGTTAAAACGCTCCGACTTTAACATAATGCATTTATTAATCTAATGTTTGAGTAAAGCAACTTAAAGTTCTGGTGTATGAAAATTACTTGTTAAGTGTCCGTCCACGCGCAGTAATATAATTTTTTAATATACAATAAATACATTGAGTGCTTGGAAAGTTACGCGGGTTCATTATTCTTACCAAATTACCATAGACACCCATGCAAAGTATTTACGAACAAATTACGCGTTAAACGTGTTCAACATCATAACGCCTGAGCGTATTCGGAACAATGCTACGTCTTTCTCAGAGCGCGTTGTAAGACTGATGAAGAAAAATATTCTATAGGGATGCGTTAATGCGTCGGTTAGATAAACTACTTTTGTTTTCTATATACAATTTATAGCATCAGCTTCTACAGTTCTGTAGTAAACCTTTGCTAAATGCGCTTTCCCAAAATATATACCCTATGCCAACAACAAGGTTTTCCATTAATTAAATCTTGTTAATATCTCTATAAAACACACACATATAACCTCGAACAGTTATCGATTTCTTAAAAGCAGCTGAAATTACTTGTAAGCCTATGGCTGTAACGGTTATTGGTCACTTTTTGTTCTGACACAGTACCTCGTCACTCGGATCCTTTGACCTTCTATATCGGCCAGTGGTGAAAGGAGTTTTGCCGACAAGAGTCCCAACACAAGTGATCGATCAACCTGCGAACAAGAAAGGCTGGACAGGGGAAATAGATAACCAGATAACAATTTTATATTATCGCTATGTTTTCAAAAATCGCGTCACTCACAGAGTTCATTCAAGGTATGGAATAAGCTAGAATGTCGTTTTCGAACTTCTTCCAGGGCCTACGACCTAATATAAATGTACCACTATAATAGTAATCCTATAATGTATTGCGATGTTTGGTACAAGCACAAGCCTAATTTCGAATATCATTCGGATTGTTAAAGTTATTGTCAAATATGCCGAATCAGCTTTGGATTATTCAGCAAATAAATAACGACAAACCGCGTTACGGTCAGTTAGCATAACGTCATCTGTAATGACCTAGCTTTCGAATATCCATTCCAGTTATTTGACACGTGAAACAACCTCTGCCTTGCTCGTTCAAGAACAACTGCAATACAAAAAAGGCTATAGGTAACATAGCAATGTATAACGTTCTCTTGCGGATGTCGTCTACGTTCTTCAATGTTCTTACTCATGTTTACAGGTCTCGCATTCGCTATGTTCGTGATTGCTTCCGTGTTACAGGTAGGTTCGCACCAAAAGAGTTCCGGATGTTCGTGTAAAATCCTTACCCGAGCCCTATGCCACTTCCATCTAAAGTTACAAATGTAATTAGTGTTATTTTTTCATGAAACAAACGATTTATATTGTTTATTTCTAATTGTCGACTATATCTACGCTTGAAGTGCAGATAGATAGATAGATGCGCGATAAATCTATTGCGGCTTGAAGAAATTAGAATTGATTAAATGCAAAATATGATTCTCAAAACACTTTACCTGTTAGCTTTCTATTTAAGGTTGCAAATATACCTGACCTTTAACAAACAGTAAGTGAACCCTAAATTTGCCGTTCTCGTGTCCACACGGTAGGGCCGTAACGAGTTTGAAATGGTTTCTTCTTGGAGCATGTTATCAAACTGGATAGCATCTAAATCCCTTTAGTCTCCGGCATCGAAAGGCTACCAGGATCACAGTAGTCAATTGCAGTTGAGAAAGTACGACAGATCCTATCATAGGATGCGTTTAGAACAAAACCGATTGTACTAGATCAGTTAGTTACGGTTTATATAAGAAGAATCCTTCCAGACACGATGAATATATTTGCTCATCTATCTTCGACTTGCTCTAGCTTCGCCGTCCGAATGATATGGCGGTCGCCCCACACTCAAAGTCTTTTTATTTTTTCCAGCTATTAAATATGTTTCAGCTAGGCCAAGTGGAGAACTGTGCATGATCGTCATCCTTATTCCTGCTATATTGTTTCAGGATCTATAGACAAGTGGCACAAATTATCAAAAGTGAAATAGGCATTTGCACGTAAGAAGTATCCTTCTAACAATTGTCGTTGAATCAGGTAAATGGCGTTTTAACGAGTCCGGGTGCAGATTTAGCGCGCATCATTCGCTTGTTTTCTATCCGTCACGGGCAAATAATTCAACCCACAGCATCACAGGCAAATGGTGCGCGATACTTAAACGATACGGTAACAGCAACAAATGAAGATTGTTTAATTTGGTGCTGGGAGACGACGCAATGTAACGTTGCCATTTTTGGCACCCTGGTTAGTATGAATCTACGGATAAATGCACGAATTATTATGGTTTCCAAGTCAATTTTTACCGTTCAGCAATCGAAGTACTCATTTTAACAATGTTACAATGCCTATTAGATTTTGCGTAAAAATGAGACGTTTTTCGTTTTTACAGACACCATTTGAGAGTGCATGATACCGCTTAAAGACCACCCGTTCAGAGAGGGAACTGTGATTCCCTCGGAACTCTGCCTAGCTAAACAAATGGACATTGCTGAAAGCAAGAAGATTCATTACATCTACTATTGAATCAGCCAACTGAATACATTTTACTTAGTGGCCCGTTCTTAAAGAGTTGCTGTCTAAAGACAATGCTCGTTTCGTTCACCGAGTGCCAGCCAGAGGCTCATTCGCGACAACCATGTGTGGAAATAAGCTTCCTATTTGAGGAAAAGTAGCATATCTTCCCTTTGCTACAAGCTGGTGTTCTGCTGACGAGCGAAAAGTAGATGACGGCCTATTATCAGTTGCTGTCGTAATAACTAGTGATCCTAAGTAGTCAACACCGTCATAACGCGGCTTCGATACTTGTGAAAAGAGACGAAATACGTTTTTATCCAGAAATATTCTACTAAAGAGCGTATCTGAAGACATGCCAATCATTTAACTATGTTTCTAGCCAGTAGACTAATTCACAGATCGGGGGAAAGCAGAAACGCATTTAACACATGATACTCTTGACCGCAACGCGCTTGTCAGAGGACGAGCTTATGGGGAATGATTCCCAATAAACGCCTGCTGATCGTCGATTGTTCCGAAACATAAATCGACAGTTCAGTGAAGCAGGATTGATTGCCAACAGGAAATAAGGCTTCGAGAGGTCCAAGAAGGGTTACCTAGAAGATCAAGTCGACGAATTCTTGTATGAGCGCCTGAGTGCGATGTAAGAACGATTAGGATACTCCAAAGTGAAGAGCTACATCTATACCGTTAGCAACGTGTTCAGATTACATAATGCACGCATTAGTGGGCCTATGTGAATCCAGATCATTCACCTTCGGACTGATCAGGTTCGCTGTACCGTATTCATTAAAATACAATCTCAAAGATCTCGCTTAGTAATACGCTTTCGTTATAAACGTAAAGGTTACTGTATTTTTGAAATAGCACTTTGAAGGGAATGTGGCGCAAAAAAAACGAGGCGCCAGCACACTTTGGCGCTATAGTACGCAAGATATGAGAATGAGTGTGTTTGTCAAAAGGGGCCCGCCGCACGGCCGTCCTGATCACTTCACCTGTCTTTATTTCTTCAAATCCCTGTTGAATCGTGAACCCTGAAGAGCTAATCGCGATAAGTTCTTTGATCGTTAAATAAAATACTACTTGATATCGTAAAAAAAAAAACGTTACTTTATTTCTTACTAGAATCGAGACTTTCCTATGGTTAACGGTTTTCGGCTACGAGTTGTCACATCCGTCACTTGAGCTAAAGAACTAAAGTATCTACCTTGAGGATGTGTGTATATATATATATGTGTTTAAATATTTGGAGAATCTTCATTCTACATCTGTTAAAGTAGCAGGAAATATGTGAACTATTAAACAATCAAGTTTTAAAATGAGCGAGTTTTGTCGAAGAGGCTGTCCAGCAGTTTACTGCAGCGTATGACGGTGCGCCGCATTTGGGCCATATCGCACCATGTTCTATACAGACAGACGTAACCCTCAGCAAATGAAAATCTACTGTCGCACAAATGATCCGATGAAGCCTGTCTACCGTGAAACGTATACCTATATTCGAAAATTCGTTCTGCCCGGCCCTTTCCAGCCTCCATTTAGCACAATTAGAATATTATAAAACTCAGTATCGATGTGCTGATTAACCCACATAAGATAGGAATCGGCAGTTTCTAGCTGCACCTCGAGTCCTACTATGAATAGCGATGTGTCACCTAAAGAATATGCGTATTTGTTTTAGCACGTTTTAGGAACAAGGTTCAAGTCTTTCGAGCTGCTTTAATAAGAAGTGTTTCCACACAATTTGTATTCCGTGGGAAGCAATCCAGCCAACTTTTATTTTTAACAAGGCCATAACTTTGCTCAAGTAAATACTTAATGGTATATTCCTACATTCGCAACCATCGTTTGCTGCGCTCTATTCATGATATGCTATGCGAAACTCGGGCATTCACCCCTATACAACTGAAGCTACCGACGTACTTCAAAACCGTTCTGTCGAACGATGCGCACATGCGGAGGCGATGGCCTCCACGGCAAAACTTCATGGCATCTCTCTGGCATATATTACGACGGCCTGGCGCACGCGCAGTGAACAGGAAGCCGGCTTCTTTCAAAAATGACAGAATCGTCGGCATACAGAAATCCTTTTACCTGTTTCGCTGGAGTGATAGGCTATTCAAGAACGGAAAGAAAAGAAGAGGGTTCAAGTTATCATTCTGCGCGATACCAGTTGGTGAAACGAGTCACTCTACATAGAATACTTGAGTTTTTTTTCGGTATCGCTCTGGTAAAATGCAGCATGCTCTGTGAGACTTCGTATTCTGCTAGCCTTATTAAAACCCATTCTCTGTCAGCTATATTGAACGCCGACTTAAAACCCCCAACACAGCGAAGAACACCTGTACGGGTCCGCGACAGACTCAATGCGGTATATCACATGTTGTGCGAATCGTGGGTGCTATGAAAAATCCGCAAGAAACAATTGTTCAGCCGGAATCCATGAACGAGCACCCAACAATGTCGTCAACTGGCGTGTATTGAGTTGACCAGAAAGTTCATAGCAAAAGCTTTCGTTTGCGGTCGCCCTCCATAAAGCCGAGTCAAGTGGGTGGCTTTCTGGATAATGCGTTGGGGAGGGTAGCCGTCCTCTGGCTTGGTGGTAGGCATCCATGTCGAAAGTAAGCACTACACTTGTCTAGCGGTATAGGCTAAGCGCTCATTGTGGGTCAGGTCCGATCCAGCTGCCTCGTTCGATTGAACCTGTCCAAGGAAGCGAAGTACCTCAAACACAGAGAATCTATCTTCTAACTCCTCATGCATTCTGACTGTTTGGTCTTCCCAAGTACTAGTGTACATAGGCAGGATTTGTGCAGTGGTGCACGCCGCCGCATCCTTCGAAAGTAGTTTATCAGCTCCCCGGAAGTTAGCTATAGCCAACTGTATGGTTCCCCTTCCGCTTGTATTACTGACCAGCACAAAGCGCTACTGACGAGCTGACTCGAATATTTGCGAATGCCAATTTTTCAGAATACCACCAATTGACCCATGGCCGGGCAACCCTTCGCCGTTTCCCCCGACAGACGTAGCGCGGCTGCGGCCAATTTACAGCTTATAGCGGACGCACGGCCGCCATAATAACATAGATTAAGCCTAGCCGAATTGCTAGCAGCATTGTCTTTTGAATTTCGTTGAATATGTCGTATAACATGTTCCATGGCGAGCTGTGGCTAGAGGAAAGTGTTCTTCCAACAGGCTAGGTCCTTTTATGGTGCTTGGTCTGTAGACCTATTAGCGTTAGAGGTAAACGAAATAAAGATATTTGGCCGCACGTATACACGTGCGGAGACAAGAAATGTATCGCTCGTATCGAGAAGAAGAACATAGGGTTTTCAGGTTATATATGTCACCTCAAGTCATAACAACTCAGCAATTTCCTAATTCACTACTCCAGTTTTGTTCAACTGTCCAGATGTAGGACGAAAGCTCAAATTATCCAGAGACTTCTACTCTATTTTATTTGTATGTATGTACGTATGTACACATTAACTTATTGAATGATCGCCGTTTTTCGAAGATTTTCACGAGAATAGAATTACAGAATAAAGCATAAGACAACGATATGGCGACTGATCTAGTTAGATATCTTCTAATCATAGTACCGTGTATCATATTTACGTACAGCTTGAATGAATACATAGGAAAATATCTTTATTTTAAGCAATGAATGCTTTGAAAGTGATAAATTTCCGCAAGTTTTTGCAAGTCTTCAATGAAAAAGCAAAAGAAGATGATAATAAACATTTCAATGGTCATTCGTTGTTTGCTTACATTAATGTTTTTTACTTAAAATATTATGTGTGTTTTTTTATTTTCGTCTAATGATTAAGCGCAAATAGTTTTTTTGCTACGGCTAAATAGAAAAGTCCTTTTGAAAAAATTCAGTATTTTCTTGCGTCTTCGCAGATGTTAAGATTGTACTGTTAGTTTACCCGTAAATAATTGTATGATTAAAAAGCGACAATATTGAAATAGTGTAAAAACATATTTGTTGTTTAGGAAGATCATGTTTATATTTCATTGTAGCCTCCTTGTAATTAATTTGGACAACGTCTTAGTAGAACAAGAATTACAATATGTACACTGTCAAATAGAACAACGAGCTACTGCTAATCTCTAATGTTAATTAAAATTATTTGAAATGAAACCAAGAAGGAACTCGATACTGTTTGGTCAATTTAGGACGAAAACACAGTCGTCTTTCGGGACACCTACAGTTGCTATAGTGATCAGTAGACAAAAACATAAGAAGCAATTTTAGCGGTAAGCAAGCGAAGAATATGACTAGAGTGAAACGCTGAAAACCAGTCACGTATAATCTGTTAATGTACAATAATAAAAAAATCGTTTTGCAAAAGGCTGTCGCTAATTGATAATTGATTTCAATCATTTGCGCAGGGTCGGTCGTCAGAGCTGCTGGATAATTTTCGCGATGGTAGCGCTGTCATAACGAGTTTACCTACCCGGCGAAAGGACACAGGGGTCAACATTCGAACACGGCGCCGTAGACCAGCGCATTTTCGTCTTTCGACTAAAAAAAGAAAAGAGAAATAGAAAAGATTATGTATATTGGAATTGCTTGTTTTAGCTGACCCCGATAGTTATGATCAATCGTATTGAGGCCCTTACCCAAAAGTATCTCTGCGGCAGTTTTTCCTGGAAAATTGAGAGCGGGCTATGGAAAAGCTTTTGAAGCGATTGAGTCAGGCTTTCAGAGTAAACATTTGTACCTATAACAGGCAAAATATACTTATTCATATCCACTAAGGAGGTAGAAGGTGCATGACTCGCCGAATGTTTAAAAGCAGTCGATCGTATATTGTAACAAGTGGAATACGTTACAGCGGGTGATGGCAGGAGTCGTAAACTGGTACAAAGAAAAACCCCGCAGAACAAAGCGTAGAAGGGCCCATATACAGAGCTATAGAACATAATATAAGTCGTACATACGCAAGGCTTCACATCGGGTAAAAACGTAATGATGCTGGAAGCAAATGAGAAGACATCAGGATGCAGCAGCCGAATGGAATAAGGGTTAAATGCACATTGATGGGCTATACCTATTTTCGAATAGAAATATTTCCAACAATACAAAACACTTTAAAAATGATTATGTCTTAACTGGGCGATCTTGCCAGTATATTGTTACAAGCTTCAATGATTTCTTCAATATAGAAATGCTTTACAGAGGGTGGAAGAGGTGCAAGGAAGAGATGTTGTGAGTCGGAAGTGCTATTTGTTCGACTGCGGCCCTGGAAGTCGCCTGTGCAGCTTCACGGAGAACGAGAACTATATCACATCGTGCCTCACCCATGGATTGCCAAACCACGCTCATGGTCACTCGCAGTTACAGAAGCAAACAGGAACTTACCCTTACCAGTTAACTGCAGATGATTCAGCCTCTCAGGGCAAGAGCTCAATACAGGATCTTAACAACAGTAAGAACAATGGCCTCCGCGGTTTGGAGAAATCTAAGAATAACCCAGATACTAAAGGTACAACCTTTGAATATTTTATATATTGATTTAAATTCAAAATTATCATTGAATACTATCGCCTCCAGAGAACTAGCCACCTTCTAGAGCCCGCTCTGTTTCGTAATTATAGATGAAACAGCCAAATTACCAACAGTAAACTGCGCTTTTTTGTGTGTATCTATTTAATTTCCAGCGTAAAAGTCCACTCACTCTTGATTAGCTTAAGATTTTACTAATAAATACTCGATATGCTGAACGGCTCTCTGGATTTACTCGTTGTCTATGTAGACTGTGAAAAAGCTTCACCCAGTTAAATATAGAAGTGCATAAATAAGCAACAGGTCGAAAACAGCTTATCAAAGTATTACCTCAGACTCTAAGCTATCTGTTATACCGTTGTATTACGTGAGAAAGAGATTGTTCTCACGTAAGAGTTCTCATACCGCTGACAGGTGGAAACGAAAGTCCACTTGGTGGATGTTTCCGATGTCTCGACGATTCTTCATGCATTTCTACGGCAAAACTTTGCAATGGGGAAATCGATTGTAGAGACCGAAGTGACGAAACTTCATGCCAAAATAACATCTACAACAAAAGCAACAAAAACTACTTCAGGTAATGAGGTTGTAACATAAACAATGTCGATTTTTCATTTTATAATCAGCGTAGCAAAAAAAAAGGCTAGCAAATATATAATTTATTGTATAATTGCTGTCACGTCTCGCTACCTTCTCCCATCTATCAATGAAGCAATTTATTATATAAGTAACTCTACCTCACCAGAAATGATCAGGTATTATTCAACAAGGCTTCTTTTCTCTAATAAACGTACGGTTTTCTATTTCATTTGGCAATGAACAGAAAAGATGAATGGGAATCTGGTGGTTACAAGAGAGCGTTTTGCTCTTGCACAGCAGTTTTAGCACCGCTTACCATGTATGATCCGGCATTTCTCGTTACCTATCGAGTCTTTCATATTGAAAAGCCTAGTTCGCTTAAAGCAGTTGGCCCATATGGAGGTTCCTGTTAACAGTCATCTTCTATTCGAATAATTCCCAGTGTATAAAATCGCTTCTGTATCTCAAACCCAAACCATAGTCCTCGTGAGATGAAGATCTGGCCAACTCTGAGCTTAAGCGTATCTTCCTGGATTATTAATGTCACTCCATGCTTTACAGCGACGAAGATACACCATCCTTCTCGTCCGTCACAGCTACCGGGCGAAATGTTCAAGCCCAATGTGCCTAATACCGTCTCTAGCACACCATAGTTTCTAATTTCTGATGAAGATTGATGCATTCAAAAAATACACGACGATTTTATGATGTAACATTGGCCTGTTAACGAACTGTTTACTTTTTGAAGCTTTCATCGAGTGAAATAGGGTAGATGTTTTATTTGTCTCCCGAGAAACGTCCATATCTAAGGCTTAAACTCGGCGTAAATTTTGAATATTGGACTTTGAATATTGATAAAGCTTAATAGAGATACGATTTAGTTGAAATTAATAGATATACTGCTTACATTTTTACGTTAGGTATCGGGGTGGCGAGCCAGAGGATCAGATGGTATACGCGGCGGATTCATCTGTACGTCTGAAGTCTGTTCATCATCGTCCAGATCAAGCAGACAGTAAAGCAAAAGGACATAGCCATTTTGGTACCTCGAGAATAGGTCAAGAAAGGCACTCAACGCCGCTCCAAGGCCAGGCCCAAATCTTAAACGCAAAAGAGACTTCAACGTTAAAAGTTAAGAAACCGGATCAGCACGATGATGGCTACGAACATGATTCACCCAGTATGAGTATAAGTCTTACGCAGGTAAGCTAAGCAAAAAAAAACTAAATTACATTATAAAAAAAAATGAGCTAAGATGCACATTAAAAGAAGAGGAAATACTTTGCATGCTTGTTACTTACGAGTTAGGCTAAATGGATATTAACAAACATCCTGGTAAAATGATTATTGAAACGCGTAACAAGACCCCGAAAACTTCTTTATATATATATACTAAATGTGTAATAGTATATCTAAGTTATTGTTTGTTTGCAACACTTTCACCTCTATGTGAAATCCCGTATATAAAGTTATATAATCGGTATCTTAGTAAATAGCTTCCGTAACGAAGCCTTATTTAATTTATGCGACTTATGAGTGATAATAGTGATACGACCACATATTTGATCATCCTCATGCTGCTGCTGCTGCTGTTGACCATGATCATGTTGCTGATGTTATTTTCGCTGCAGGTGGACTCCGGTGAAAAACATGCAAGTCCTGCTGAGGCCCAATCTGGAGTGATACTAGCGATCGCCCTTGGCCTTTGCGTAACTGCACTTCTGCTCGTCCTGGTCGGATGCAAACTACGTCTGGTCAGGAGGTTGGGTCACGCTTTGTAGCCTCAACCATTCTCAGTTTCTCCTTAGCCCCGGGGCCTAGATCGCTTGACGAGTCCCCGATTTGTAGAAGATTGTTTGTTATCGAAGTCCGCGTTTATATACGCACCCATTCTAACCAACCAATGCCTCTATCCAAAAGATTCGTTGGAACATATGGTTCTTCTCAATTTAGTAAAGCCTTAACAAAAGTATCTAAACACTCGACAATAATTAAATCTATGTTCTGCTAAGTGACACACTTATTTCTTCAAATAGTACAAGAAAAGATAGATGTAACGTTTGGAATATGTGGTCTGCCTTGTTCATTAGGAGACTCGTAAATTGGAGACGCGAAAACCGCAAAGGACTTAGCCTGCTTGCGGATGATGTCGATGATGACGACGACGATGATGAAGATGAAGACGCTGTTCATGGGATTATTTAAACGTTTAAAGGCCGGGAAAATGGACGCCGACGACTGACTTAAGCCAACATCCGCTACGAATAACAACCGCTACACGGATGTCTCGTGACACGATCTAAGTGACGGAAAAGTTGCGGCGTCCGTTAATTACAGGACAACAGGAGCCATGATTCCAGTACTATGCACCATACGTGAAGTGACTAAGCACAAAAACCCAAAAGACTTCTCTAAATTGTGCTATATTGACTGGTATTATTGACGTTGCTGTTAATTTACGTTGTTGGACGAATTTGTCTGACAATATTATTTCATTTCTACACAAGTTAACAAAGTACGATGATAATTTAATGACCAATCACCATTAAGGCTGCTCGTATGAGCCAAGGGTGGGCAGGGGAACAGGGTAAAAGCTGGTCCTCTAGCGCCTGATGATCGCTAGCTAGAATATACGACGCTCCTATGATACGTGGCGATGTGCGTTTAGGCGCAAGTACTAAGTATATTACCATATCAGTCTGTTTCCTCATCTTTAAAATAACAAACATATTGCCTGAAATATGGTTCAAACGTTTATTCTAAGTGATCGCGTGACCTGCTTATGACTCATGACTAGTATGATCCTGTTAAGTACTTCATTATAATTATTATTAGTACTTTATTAGCAGTACTACTTACAAGACGTGAAAGCTCTTTGAAGTCGTTACGTACGTATACATGTATCTACGCAGGTATAGCTAAAGATATACCTAGTGCATCGAGTGAAATAGGTTATTGTGATTACGATGAGGATTATTGTTATTATTATATAATTTATTGTTATACTATATAACTGTACAATTCCTGGTTATAGACGTATGCGTTATTACTTACTGTGTTTTATATATAATGTATTACTTTGTATAACGACGCGCTTCAAATAATCTAGGGGCGGAGATTATATTGATCCTCACTCAGTTAAATAGACCAGCCGAAGTGCCCCAAGTTATGGTACAGAGCTAAAATTGTTTCCATATTACTCAACTGTTCTCACTCAAAGTTCTAAATCTCTCTGTCGATTCCTTTTGTTGTTCTAACCTCCTTAAAGGATTATTTCATTTCTTGAGCATTCTAGGGGAGTAGTTTTGTCAAATTAAACAGTAATGGAAATATTTATATTGGTAGCAGCAGTGGCCATTTTCAATTAGTGTCGTAGCTAGGCTTTGCCAATAGTACCAGACAATTACATATTACGAGCAGAATTCATGATATATACACGCAGACTAGTCTCATACATTTTTACAAACAGTATTACATAAGTTACCATCTTCATCCACAGCCAAATTGATCGATATACAACATTTATATGTAAAAACTATGTAAAGAGTGTTATTTTGCGGGTTCGGTTTGTATTGGTACGCTAGAACGCAGTCACTTGATGTATCCCTGGGCTACCTTATACGATTTGTAATAACGCTGACTAGATAGCAAATATGCACGGACTTGACCTTAACCTGAACTTTTACAATGGACGAACAATACCCAAGCAGAACAGTACGTGGGTACCAATCTATTGTTATTTGATTGTGTAGGACACTCACGGCTTCTAGCAACGTTTCGGCGTTGAGTCCAAACTTTCACAGGCCGACTGCTAAAGCCTGCTGAAATTTAGACGTGTATTGAACGGAGAAGAAAGGTCGAAATGGGAAAAATTGGGTGTTCCTATCGGGGCTTAAGTATAAAGCATTCTCAGAAGCTAGTAAATCCATATAAAGACTCGGAAATTGTTGTGAAGATCTTATTAATGATAGGGAATAGCGCTTTTTCTTCCGTTATAACATGATACCTGTATAAGGTGTAAACGTCAATACTGCCGCCTCTGTCGCTAAGCGGCCCTATACACCTATATATGTGTATAAACCTATGGACGGAACATGTGCGGCCATTCGGGGATCTTTCAAGCAGTTATTCGGTTCATTATTTACGTCGACTAAATTCATCCGTCAAGAAATAAAAAAAATACGCTCTCTCCATGAGAGCCTGCATAGGGCTCGATATATACGGCCAGAATCCACATAACACAGTACCAATACATTCTGTTGCTAGCGTTTTTCATACACTTTTTTTGTAAATAGCCGATTTCAGATAATAAATACTAACTGAAATAATAGCTTATGAAGGTGTATCGCACCGATTTATTTTTTGCCGTTTTCAGCGCTCTAGTGGTTATAGTCTCTCCATAATTTGGGACAGTTGGATAACTAGCAGTCTACTAGGCTGCTTTACGTTAGTGTGAATCTGGTATCCCTAAAAAGTCGTTAATATCTCGAAGCCGAAAGTCGTTGTACTGTGAGTAGGAAGTTCAATGCGCAGCTTCTGGAGTTGGCAAGTTTAAGTTCTAATAGCGCGCGATAAAAATCACAGAAGTGGCAGGATAAGAGGACAGAGCGATGAGGGAATGAACGGTTGAATATAGCAGTGACGAAACGATATACCGATGTTCTTGTTCGACATAAAAAGAAAATGTTTCTCTACATGCATTGTCTGGCACCCACTTATACCACGATATGTTGTCTGTGTCCATCATAGGATATAGTTTAGTTTAGCAAAACGATGAGCTACGCAAGAGTTGAGTTAACGCAGTAAGAACGATAGTAACTTTCGAAATGGCTCACAATTGGCTTGATATATATATATATATATATATATATATATATATATATATATATATATAGAACGTTACTGAAGAAGTACTACACATTATTCATAGTACTAGTAGCGTTACTATTACCACAAGCCAATCTTAGCAGAAACATATGATTCTGATACGTTTAGAACCGGTTTGTTGCTAGGCGTTAACGTCAACCGGTGGCGAACTGTAGACAGATATTTATTTACGATATAAAATAAGCGAGTGAAATAAGGTATGAAATGTCGGCCATCAGGACACCCTGCCAACAATCTTCTCCGTTATATATTTTACGTTATTTCACAAACTCTAATCGTAAACATGTAAGAAGAAATGGAACGGTAGAGTATAGTATAGTAATCGAGCGTGAGGTAAGAGTTGGCAGCAAAAATAGTGATTTAACCATTGTTGTTGTTGTTGTTGTTGTTGTTTGTTGTTGTCAAAACTATTACCGATTAATTGGAGTGTGAGAATGGCCACTGCGTTTTTACCCTCCCTCGAAACAGAAATACACTTCGAAATTGTTGTTGCTAGGGGCAAGATTGACAAGATTCGTCTATACGTTCCGTACGACAGCCATAAATAATGACAGCGCCTATACAAACAGATCACGCTTCAACGGAAGCCAAGCAGCAGGTCAAGTGATTCAAAAAAAAAAAAAGCTAGTCCGACTAACTGATGACCCTATATTGAAGACAATTGTCGTTTAGTCTGGGCCATTGATGTTGCTGCGTTTGTATATCATAAAATATTGTACAAATTAGTTTCAGATGTTAAGGTCAATGCGTTTACAATGCTTGAGACTTTCACTGTAGAGGTGTTTGTGGAGAACAGAGGCTTTTGTGGTTCTCTTTGTCCGAAAGGTAAACGCAGATATCACTGCTTTCAACTCGTCGGCGAAACAATGTGGTCAGATTTGTAGTGCGTTTACACGGTTTCCTATTTACTCCATACGTTATGGATATGGACAACTAAACATCATCATCTGGCGTGGTTTGCGCTAAGTCAAAAGCCTAATCCAGCTAACATTCCGAACCTTTCAGGCCTTGGGGCATAAGCGAATGCGGCAGTTCACAGCATACCAAGGCTATCTTCAAAACTAACACCTGAAAGTTGTCTTTGGGCAGAAGAATCTTCCTAAGCTCTGCATGGATGATTTATACTGGGTGAAGTTTGTATTTGCTGATTTCATTTTTCGTAATTTGCTGTACCCTCAAAGTGGATCGTACCTTCCGTGTTCATTTGATTAGTCGACAAGAAACTCGTAGGCTAAGAGGGGCACTTTTGCTCCATACTTGGTCTGCGAGCTTCTTGAGGATCACCTGGTCATTGCACACAAGCTTTGAAGAACATATATGCACATATATAGTGCACTATAATGCGGTATCGGTATTTCACACTGGACTTTGTAGCCTTTTCTCAATGGTTCCAGGTCGATGTCAACTTGACGACAGCCGGCAGGACGAGTCTATTGAACTTAATCATAAAATAATAATAATAATTTGCCTACGTTCCCGGGCCACACCACCATCACGGTTGACGAACACATGATCTATAGTCAGTAATAAAAAAAATGAAACGATTATGTGTATTTCACCTAAATAAATTCAAACGCTATTTGACTGATGATGATTCGTAGTTGGGGGTTGGCGGGCAAGAGGAACTTTTTACCTTCAGTCCCTCTTGCTCATGTTTAACTTCACACAATGCTAATGGCGGGGCGACGACCAGAATTCTCTTAATATAACTAACTACGAAATTAGATGGCCATTTAGTAACGTAACGGAACGTATCGCTTAGTACAACAGCTTTTTGCCCACGGCGAGCGTAACCATATTTCAAGTCGATAAAACTCCGTTGTTATCCGAATTATATTAATAATATAATATATGATAAAATACCGAGTCGAAGACGGAAAGAATATTGTTAATTCACCGATATTTATAACAGCAGACCTAAGCGTGTATAACTGCAACATACGTGCCACTGAAGGAATGGAAAAGTTCCTAAACACCCAAAAGGAACGCGCTGAAGGCCTATGTGCATTTCTACGAGTGAGATTAGAACATTAAACAGAACCTAAATTTTTCTAGTGTAGCATTTTTCAAACGTAAAATCTATTCCGCTATAAATCGAAACATTCGTTTATTACACATTGACACTTTTTTAATGCGTTTCTCTACCGCAGGGAACATTATGATGATGTTGGAGTGTTTACAATGTCTAGTCAACCAGTTCTTTTGGTAGTCACTACGACGATGGCGTATCCGAAGGATATACCAACACCGTCTCTATCTGTTCGTGTTGAACAACAATAACGGAAAAAATATGAATACTAGTACATAGTGTGTAGTTACAATTTGTTTGTAAATAGATGTAAATAAACGTAATAAAAATGCTAAATGTCATTAAGTGAAAAATGTTCTGTCTGTTCTTTAGGCCCTTCCTTGGACGCGAGCTGGCCTATTGCAAACTGCTCGGTCTCTGTTCGCGTTAAAACACGAATGTTACACTTCATATCAAAGCGGATATATCCATATGCAAGCGAAAGCCGTTACGAGACAGCCTCTCACTTCTTATCTTCCTAACGAACAACGACTGGCCTCTCAGCACGGCCTTCACTATCCCGAAGCCTTACGAAGAATTAGGCGACTATTGAGACAGACCACTGTGTTAATTTGGCCTCCTTCGTCGATCTCTATGACAGTCCCGTGATAGGATGTCTGTCTATTAAGCTTCAGGTCTAGCAGGGCTGTTTAGATTTGGAGCCCGGTAGAGCCATACTTTGTATCGTAATGAAAGCCAACCGTCTGAAGCAATGCCCAGCAGCAGCACCAGCACCACCACCAAACGTAAACATTCGAAATACTCTACGTAGAACATCTGCGCTGTGAAGTGATCTCGATTGGCAAAATTTGCTACTGAGAGAGAAACGAAGACAAAGTATAGATAGCAGGGGGCAATAGAAAGGCAGCAAACTGGGCAATTTTTTAAGTGTGATAAATACTATTTTCGTTACATGAAATTGTTGTGTAGCCTTGATATAGATTGGCACGCTAAATAGTCAATACCAGTATACTTTAGAATTTTGTACTATGATAGATTGAAGATGTGTACTTTTATAGATTTTATAAAAGACGATGCTCATAGAGAAGCAGTTATAGACCTCGATAGTGTAGCCGAAACTCCATGGTTCGCTTTAAGATATTTTACAACTTCATTCGCTTCTAGATATTGTTTACCGTGTTGTCAGATTTTTGATGTATTGTTACCAATGTCATTTTAGAAGGCGACAACTGTGGCTTTTTTAAAATTCGAGACTCATAATAGTAGCTAGATACGATCGGTTGATCGTTTCTTAAAGCTTTTTCGTTCTCCACTAGAAAGAGCCGTTATTTAGCACGGGGTTCGTAAGTACGGAGACGTCGCGAAATAGCGAGCAGGACAACTACCTCATCTTTCTATTATGTCTAATTATATTACTTAGTTAAATCAATTGCATTTTAAATAATCAGAACGCATCGTAGGTCTTCCACAGAACAATGGAAAATTTCAGTTATTCGCTATATGGCTTTTCCCTGATTTGTAGAGCGTAGAAACTGGCCCGACCGAGCAGCATAAAATTCATATATACAGTTGGTATCCAAATCAATAGACCTAGAACTAAGTTAAGTTGATTCAACTTGTAGGACCAATTAAAATGGACCTTATCTGTAGCGCCTCTGTTCCTTCGTATGCGCGAATACCTCTATGACTTGTATTGCCATCAGTTACGGCATACACTTGTCATGTCATGGACCACACTTTTTTTTTTAAATTGAACGCTCCACCTTAAATGGGAGACGTAAATAATGCATTAAAAAATTGCAGCTTGAGAAAGATATTTCAAATAAAAAAAGATCGTGTGTGGGTGTGTAGGAACGCTTATACATGCGTAATGAGATGAGGTGGATCTTCTTCGATCGTAGATCACAGGATGCATTGTACTTAGCAGCCGAAAGAATATACTGTTATGCAAAAGAGTCGACCTACAATTTACAATGTATTCTATCCATATGCTTCTTATCACATGATAATTAAAAAGTTTGACTTCTACATAAACGGCAGTCGTAAGACAATAATTCCGAGTACTCCGAAGATAGATCTTCGAATAATTTGATCTAATTAATACGATATGAAATTGGTGAGCGACCTGTTGTTCTTGTTCCTTTTCGTAGCGCTCTCCGTATCTCTCTACCGAATAGGTTCAAAGGAAACAATCGAACGCACTCACTGAAGAGCTCGGACTGTTCCTTACTGAAAAGGGGATAGGCCTTAACGGCTGATCGAATAGATGCTGTAGCAAATGTAGACGAGCTGTAAAAACTCGTAATTAAAAAGCAAACATTATGCCAAGATCTAGCAATAACCGCTAAACAGAAAAACTGCCTCGTCCTTATTGTTCATTAGATCGCAATAGAATCTGTCGTTGAGTTCTCTACTTTAGAATATCAATACATTTTTGTAAATGTTAATTAAGGACTGACTGACTGACTGAGCAATGAATATTTAATGCTTTGGACTCCGCTTGCCAAGTTTTCGCAAGCGTTCACATTGAGAAAACCTTGGCAGAGTCCTTGAAAAAGGTTCACGCCTCTCCTATTCACATTCAAAAGGGCATTAGGGGGACAGATGGACGGGGGGAATGTGAGGGGGAGTTTTTAATAGACAAAGATAACATTCTACTTGAGACAGCACCGGCAAATTTCACAAATATCGAGATTTCAACAGGAAGCTCTACCGACTCGACGACCCGGTGACACTAGCTCTCCAGGTGATCTCTAGTACAGACTATTGGAATAAAATGGTAAAAACATTAATTTAAAAAGTTTATCAAGATCGCGTTTTAAAAAACTTGTGCAGAAAATCGCAAATACCAATAACAATCAATATGTTCTCCCCTTCCTAGTCCTAGACATTTTAACCGTTCGAAGATAGAACCGTAAGGCTATGGGGCAGTTTCGAATAAAACGACTGCCCAAAATTTAATGAGCAGATATACTCCGCAGTGTTTTTACGAAAGAAATTATTCATAAACCTAAGAATGCTAGCATAGCGATGCTGTTTCGATTTGTAGGCACAAAGAAGGCCTACAAAAGGCAACTCCAGTCAACGTCTAAAAAATCATTTTCAGGGAGAGGGCAAATGTCCTGAAGCGCTTTCACTATGTCCAGTTTTTACCAGACATTTGTGTATAATAAGTTAGGTTTTGCCTTGGGTTTTGGTTATGAACAACATCGTGTCCTTAGTCAGAGGCAAAAATGAAGGAAGCTCTACCGAAAAAGAAGGTAAAAAAGTAAAGTGCAGGCTCATTAACCCTGAGCCAAACATCAGCTACATTTTTATGGGTACAGGAAAGGCTGCTTTGATCGCCTGGTTAGTTACTTACTTGTTAGAATAACTAAATTATAGATACAGTTGCTTACAAGTTCCATTTTACTGAGCATGTTTTAGGAAGTGAAAACACTGAGCTAGTTGCGGGTAAAAAGGCTATAACCGGTTCTTCAATGTTTTAAAAGACAAAGGCGATCCGCTTTTCTGCGTAAAGGTTGTACCGTATGGCCGCTCAGGGCCGGAAACTCGCAGCACGAGCTTCGATTTCGCAATAGGCCCGTTGCTTACTCAAGTAGACTATTATCTCGTGATTAGCTGACGTGCCTGATTTCGTGTTGTTTCTTCTATTTCATTGTCAATTATATACCTAACGAAGATGATGTAAATACTTACCAATTTTCGTATTTCGGTTACATATACTATAATGCCGGATTACCTCGAACGTATCCTAAACTAATATGCATATTACCGTAAAGGCTAACCGTGCGTCCGTTCGCTGTCGCTTCCATACTTTCAGTCTATTGGTAGACCTAATCGGCATACCTCAAAAAGGATATTTTTGCCATAGACATACACCGTATAAGCGACGAACGCGCGGCATAAGATGCTCGTAGCGAAAGCGGACAGAAGTTGACCTACGTGAACGTTTCCAACATTTCTTCAGTCTCAGTAGCTATTGCATACAATACACGCTCTGGACGAAACAGGTCCAGATCTCAAGAGGACATCTAGTTCCCTGTAATAAAATCGGCGGACATATTGTTAAACCTACATGGATTGAAGGCTTTCCTTCGCTCACATTTCAGGTTTTGATAGATAATTTTCTCAGGTTGTAGTTGTCGAGTTATCATTATCAAATTATAACAGTTGGCATAAAGGACGAAGACTACTCTTATCGAATGCTTCAGTTTGTTCAATCGACATTGCTAGGTGGACCCTTCTCACATTTATTTTTATAAAAACACTTCAAAGTTCTATTTACGAACATCGGTTCGAGTTAATGCTAACCTTAACCCTCGATCTTTGTTATTCTATAGCACAATAATCAATTTGCGTTCTATGTCACTAGGGGGTGTTTCGTCCAATGGGCAAACCCTGCACCACCAATATCTATAGTAGTAAAATTATCTGAATTACATATTATCTAAGGATGGGTTTATATTTTGCGAAACGTTCAGAATATGGGTGGGCTGAATGTTGAAAAGCGATACCAAATGCAATCAAATTGTGTTTTAGTTAAAATTATTTTATTAACCTTGCTTGAAGCTGTAATACAGCCGCATCATTACACATATGCGTTTTACATTATACACATATATATACATACAACTCGAATATATTACAAAGAGTTTGGTTTTACCAATTTAGAAATGCCTTTAGAAGACCAATTCTTCTTTTTTCCACAGCGTTCATCTGATTCGAGATATCCGCCTTATCCATAGTATCTGCCTGCTCTAATTGAAAGCTGAGCGCTTCGACAGCAGTTTCCAGTTCCGCTTGTTGATACTCAAATAGGTCTTTTCGTGGACCTGGCTCGAGATAAAAAGCTAACGGATATGTGTATTGTAAAGTGTAACGGGACTTGGCAAGAACGTCCATAGCATCAAACAAATATTTCCAATCGATCCATGTACCTTCTTTAGCCATCACCCGTTGGTTTATTTGTTCGTTGATCCTTCTTTTGGTCTCCTCTTCTAGACGAAGGGACTTTTCGTGGCTATCCCATCGCGCGTAGTAAAACAAATATTTGGGTATTGCCTCTACGTTATTACCCTTACCTGGATCTCCATAAAGCGAACACTGATGAGTATACTCCAGATTACAGTCCATACAAATCCAACAGAAGCGACAATTGCACTTTTTACAGGTAATCCAGTTACAACCACCATCCTTGTTTATACTCACCCCGCATCCAGGACAGTCCTTGGTATAGTTATAAATATAACTTGCCGTTTCAGAGTCTTCCGCTTGTCTGACCATCCACTTCCTCATGGTTCGACAATCCGTTGGGGCATGATAATTCTCTCCGCAGACGAAACAGAATTGACTCGTGCACATCGCACATATGACGCGTTTTGCTTCGTTTTTATCAGCTTTGATTATTGCTGCGCAGTCCTTGCCCGCACAAAAACGTAGTTTTGGGTGACGGCGAACCCACTCGTTGAAACAGGATTGCAGGTAGCGTTCTTTCATTTTGTCATTGTCGAGAGCAATTAGTTGTAATACAAAGGCCTCGGGCAGGATCAGAACACAATCGCGAGCCATACAAGCAATATTCATCGGCCTACCCTCCGTTATCTCGACCTGAAGGTAGGCTATCCAGCAACTAACACACGATGTGTGTCCACAAGCCAGTGATCGAGATTCCACTTCTCGCAAACTTTCGAAACAGGTTTGACACTCTTGAGCATCCCTACCGCCATCTTTTGCTGTCGCACCTGCTGCAAGAGGTCGCACTCCCACTTGTTCAAGCGTTTGTGATGGACTTTCCCTAAAGTGCTTGATAATATCTTCGGTGTGCCAGTTGAAACAGTGGAGCAGCATTCGGGCTTCTCCAAGATCGGAAAGGTTCAGGGATTCCCGCAGTTGTGTTGCCTCCCGAAGCAACATCTCTTTGGCCTGTTCAGCAGTAAGGCATTCGTAAGCGAACGCTTCGATATCGTCGACGACTTCCGTGTCAGTGGGTATGTCTGCGCCTTCGTCGTAGATATCATCATCGCTGGACATGACTGGGCGGACGCCGTGAAAATAGACTGTTTAAAAAGCCTACCTTTAATCCCCTTCGATTTTTTGTGTTTACAAATTTATCGTGTTGCGATTTATCTGCGACCTGTAAAGCTTACCAGCGTAGTGGTTCTTTCTGAAATGAAGCATCAGAATACACATGGAGCTAAGGTTAGATTTTAATGTGTGCTGCCTAATTCGGACAGTCCTTTAGCTCGAACATATCCGAGGGAATTAGGAACGGAAACGCGTATGTTAGTGGTGTTAGGTGGGCTTAAAAAACAGAGTACGCATAAAATCATATGAGATAAATGGTGTACTATCACAGGGGCCATTGTATGGGAGCCAATATGCTCAGTCGATGCCAAACTAATTAAGCATAGAATCGACGATTTGTAGTCTTCAACAATACAAGATCGTTGTACAAATCTTTATTTCAACGATGATGATGATGATGATGAGATATGCTTCTTAACTTAGCAATCGTTACATTTAGAAATAAATATATCAATATTGACACGGGAACAGTTTCAACAAAAAGTAGTTCTGTTTGTTTTAAAAATCAAGCACCTGTAATTTTTTGCAGCGACACACAATAACTTTGTTGTCATAGCAAGCTTCCTTTCTGAATAATAACTCACGAATGGCTGAAAGGATCCCGGACCTTATGTGACAACACCAATATCAACATCAAGGTTTTAGCGACACTTAGCGCGCTAGTTATGATCTCAAATGCCACCATAATAAGGCACATAATATTTTTTAAACTGTCGCACAGATCAACGTCTGTGGTCAAAATCCATCGAGTGTTCTGAAACACTAGCAGCAGCAGCAGCAGCTCTACACAATGAACGTACTTTCGTTCATGCGTGCATGCAAAACACAACACGATGTTCATTCATCTTTAGATCTATCGACGGTATAAGCATGCTTATACACTATTGATGAATTTTAAAGATACGTTCTATCATTGCCGTTTCTTACCTATTAAACCTTACCAAATATGGTCCTATGGAGCATGCCTATCCGTTGTACATTTTGTCGTCTATCCGTTATACGTTTTACGAAACACTTGATTGATTTAGTGGAAAAGAAATGCTTGCTATGTCACCCATGAAAGGTCGTACAATTTACAAGTATAACTTAATAGCTTCGATCGCGGCCGCTTGCTCTATTATTGCAAGCCATTCCACAAGGCTTTCGATGCGGCCTACGTTGATTCCTCTAAATTTCTCGTCCTCGGCAAGTTCCACAATGACAACAACCATAGGAAAGCTTACGCAGCATATTTTAAGCGATCTTAATTTGGTACCATACATGGTACCGTACATTAATGCAGAGCAGATTGATGTTCGTTACCTATGTAGGCTCAAAACTTTGCACGAGATACTTACAATTACAACTATCGTCGTCTTTACCCTTCAACAGCAATGTGTTTACCACAAAAGTCATTTGCATTATTATATTCACTATATACTGCAGGATATGAAGCCAGGATCCATGATGTCTCTGGGAAGAGGCGAGTCACGGAGTTTCTTTAGACGCCCAGCTCCAAATGGCAACAACAGACCGCCTGTTCGATTACTTTGCACCAACCTGCACCTGCATTGTGAGGTGTGCTTCTGCCTTTCTAAACCGAGAGAAAGAAAGAAAGGGTTTCGTTAACGTATGACTGTCGTTCGAAACAGGTGAACGATCTACCGTATCAAACACGAAAAAAGCCATTGTCTTCAGTTCCACGAAAAAGGGTGCGTAATAGTAATCTGAGAAAACTAAAGATTGACCTTTTTGGATAATTTAATGTAATAGAAATTGCTCGACAATCCGGGGTAACGCATATGCTCCTCTCGAGAGCATGTTAGAGATCAGTGATCTGCATACAAACTTGTCTGTGCAGTTACTCGTCATTAATTCTACATGTTTCGATGGATGTATACATTTTGTTCCTGTTTGTTACTAAATAATTATATATACCATGTAGAATAAGAACCTAAATATGTGATACGTCTCGGTTGTTATATTGGTTCTTTTTCTCAGGCGTCACTAAAGATTAAAAATGTTTTATCATTTCTCTTTTTTTTTCTTGTAATAAATATTTACATATACACTGAAAATACTGAAATGTTTGCAAAAAATCCATACCATTGCAAAAAACAACGCTCCATTAGTCGCTTCAACTTTTCGATCAACATTTGCTGTTGTAGTATCGACGAGTACTTGGATGTGCCCGTCTTTGCACTATAAAAGGACAGGTTAACAATATAAGCAAAATGGGGGGCCACATAAATAAGCACCGAAAGAGGGATCAACGCTGTGTTTCCTAAACTCTGCTATTAAAGCAGCGCCGAAGTGTGCTTGTGGCGGCAAGCGCGATTTTACGAATCGTGCCTTTGTACGCTGCCGCATGCACTTAACAATCATTTATAATGCGCGACGAGTTGGGGACCGAGTTCTCCGTGTCTGAGGTACTAGGCTTACTGAAAGAACTCGGAACAAGCAAGACATCCGAACCGCACCTGATCCACAATGAGTCCTTGAAGAGTGTATTCGACATTTACCCTCGGTGGACAAGCCTTTTCATTGGTTGCTTACGACATGTGCGTCTATCGACACCTGCGGTGAAGCCCTGTTGAGCATTATACCTCAAGAGAAAACGGTAATCTTCCCGACCTACTTTCATGGAAAACGACTGCAAATAAAAGCTGCTGCTATAAGCATCCGATTCATCTCAACACACGGATCTCATTACACATCGACTGATAAGGTTCGTGTAGGCTTGTTCACGTATTCCGATTCAACAGTATGCATTCAGTATAGGACATTTCACCCTCACAGTATATAACATAATGCATCAGGGCGTACATTGGGTCCAGGCACAGACCAAAACAGGCATTCTTTGCAGTGTTCATGAATTTAAAGTCGACGTTTGATATGGCTCCCAGAAATAAGATTTTTCTAAAGATAGCAGAATGCGGAGTTACATAGGATATGCTGCATCTAGTTATGGCAATACCATAAAAGAACTCAAGCGACCCAGCCGAAGGGGTTCAATGAATTAACTGGCGTTGCACCTTTACTGAACTTGAGCCTTTTGCTGTTCCGTGTCCTGATAAATGACCTGGCACAGGTGCAAAAGTTGCTGTACACCGACAATCTCGTCAGCTTTAGAAGGATTCGGTTTTAAGATCAGCAAGTTCTCACCAGGCCGTCGTGTTACGTGGATGGGCTATTGATCAACTTGAACAAGATAGAAGCTACGGAGGTGCGCCGTGGAAGAAGCTGCGTTGCTTTCGACGCGCTTTACATGGATAGAGCGATCTTGAAGTGTATAAATGGCTTCATGCATCTGGGAATGATCGTGCCCATGGACACCTGAATCGTCGAAGAGCACACTACAGGCAGAGTCTGGCAAGCGATGATTGCGGGTGCGGGAGTAAGTACGTCTTTTAAATTTCCCTTGCGCTCGGCGCTGGCCTTGTCCAAAGTAAAGATTGAAGATAAATTGTCTAACGTAACCTATCGTCGAAAGAGCTTAAAAGGTTGGACCGAGTCAAAACATCAGACGTGTACATTCTATGCCACACACTGTTTTCTATGGAAGATGTGAGACGCAAATTCAAGTTTACTATCGTTGCCCATTTGAAGTTCACCAACGCGTAGGAGAAAAAAAATGGTGGGGGTTGATCCTGACATTTGTAATATGGGACCTGTGACCAATGAAGCCTGGAAAAGACCGAATTTCTATTCGGTACAGACGCGTAGTGATGTGTTTCATAATACATAGGCTTGCACACATCGTATATGAACAGTGGGTTTTCTTTTATTTAGCAGGATTGCGTGCATATTCACAAAGTGACGTGCCACATGCTTCAGATCTTATGTGGCACCGTGCGCCGCTGTGCCATAGTTGAGCAATCTTTCCGTTAAGTCAGACGATCTGAATGTTTTACATTATTCGGTTTACACCATAAGTTTACATAATATAATCGCATTTTTGTAAGTACTATGAAGCTGCTCAATATCTGCGCGGCCGGACTAAAGCACCACCTACGGGCTTCGCCTCGAGCCTGTTCTACTATTAAACACATTTTATTTTGACCTGTGTAGATGTAAAAGGCTAATCTTATATCGATAACAGAAGGGACGTCGAATAATAGCTGGCTATCCCCGCATTTAGTACAATATAGCTGGACACAGCGTTTCATGGTTATCAAGAATATGTTGAGTAGATTTATCGATGCAACACAAATGGAGTATACTATCCACGCAACACAGTTCTGACGTTATGTCAGCGAGCCCGATACTGTTAACTGTCTTGTAAACACTGGCGCGGCGTCGTTTTCAGATATGGTAGCTGCCCTCTACTTACGATTAACCTAATTAACATTATGCTCCATTAAAGAAGCAATTTTTTTTCTCTGCGGAAATAAATCTGGTTCCATTCTCCGCGCCGACGTTTTTAAGGTTAATGCTAGCTACTCACAAAAAATCAACCCAGACAGACTCCTACATTAAGGGATCATTTTAGCTCCGACAGACAAACAAACGTGAGACTTAGAAGCATACCATATATCGATATAGGCCTGTTTTATGTTACTTGTATAACCACTAATGATATTTATAAAAGAGGTAACATCAAATATTGTGTATATGATGTAGTTGTTTGATATCTTCTTTTCGAAAAGCCTTTGCTCATGGTATATTTCTTGTATAGTTATTCAGTTCATTTTTTTAGTTCATTTAATAATTTTTCATCGTATAATTTAATTTTTAGGAGAAATTTACCGTTCCCTTTTTGAGGAGGTATGCCTTACCATAACAGCAAATTTTGACATGACCGACATCTCCCGGGACGTTTTTTCGGATACGTTTGCTCTACGCTGTCAAAGGCTTCAAATATTAGCACGACGTCGATCATTTGCGTTTTCTACCATCTGATCGCTTTCGTAAAAGAGGCAATAAATTTTTTGGCGGAATGAAATCAGCGGAAGACCGCTCTAGACCGATTATTTGCTTCTTCAGATGTTCGGCGGCTGATCGTTCTCGACCATTGTCTTTAACCATGATCATTTTGGTATGATGTGGCTAGTTATTAGGGTACGACCTTAATGGACGCAAAATCTAATAGCGTCTTCCACGATACAGCTTGAACGCAAATAACACCATAACACATTCTAAACGAGCGAACGATGCTGGTGGCTGTAAACGCGGGCGCAGTGTTTCCTTCAAATATGGAAAATGACAATGAATCCTGCTGTTGGTTAATGATCAACCAGATTAACATTACATTCTACTGGAAAAAAACTCTAGCGATTCACAAAAATGTCGCCTAATCGTTTTGAGTCCCCAAAACTTTTCGTAGGATCGATAGACTAAACGGATTGGCGGGCTTCAACCCCGCGCCTGTTTTGCGTCAATTGATTTAACTCAACTAATTTGCTGACGTCACCAACAGTTGTCCTGGTGTCCTTAACCGTTCTTCTTTGGCAGTTACCTTATTAAGCTCTCTAATATGAACTGATTTAGTTCGTCTTATATCTAGCCTAGAAATTCGTTCAAGAAATCGCCTTTCAATCGATTTTTATATGGGTAAATTCCAATCGAATTAAATTCCGCTTAAAAGACCATACCAAGTTTGCCATATAAGGGAAACTATTTTTTAACCCTTTTGACTCCGAAATATTCATTTCGAGTGTATATATATATATATATATATATATATATATATATATATATATATATATAATATTTGACTGCCATTTTGTCAGAAGGGAACAATTTTAAAGTAACCTCACCTTACCAAATCTTACCAAAATGTCGTCTCCATCAGTACCTAAAATATTTGCATAGACACGTATTCCGATTGGCTTCGAAGAAACAACAAAAAAAAGCGATTTTAAAACGGATTTTATAGTCGCTAATTCCCTGATCGATCTCAAGGTCTACATTTAACTTTGTACTAATTGGCAATATTAGTCAGAACAAGTCCTACGAACCGTTCTACTTCAAAGATTAAAATGCTGACCGTTATGTGTTCGACAATAAATTATTGGTATATTAAGATCTTTTAAAGACGCTAGCGGCGTTAGTTGATCTATCAGTCACCTATTTCCGGTCATCAGTTTCTTGCTAATTCGTTTTCTGAGCTTCTTTCGAGTTTGAAGTGACTTCCCGTGCGTATCAAATCGCCCAAATCAGAACAGATGTTTTTAGTTGTATTGTCTTCGTAAAACTCCCACGTAAGACGCACATATTTGTTTTTCAGTTTCAAACGTAACAACTAGAAGTAGTTATGGCACTTGTAATATGCCATCCAACAATAGTAACCACCTTTAGTGACTTAAACCCCACAATGGGGGCAGTCCTATGCATCGCTCTAGAAAAAGTTAGCCGTTCTAGCACCCTCTGCTTGTACGGTCATCCATTTTTTCATCGTCTAACAGTCAGCTGGCGCCGCATGATAATCCTCTTCTTAAACAGAGCCGAATCGAGATGGATTTTTTTCCAGGACGTACATGGAGCACGTGCGCTTGGCTTTGATGACAACAGGACACTTCAGGTCCAGTCATCATCATCACCGATGATGTTGGATTTAGAGATTGGAATGGAATTTCAGTTTGCAATCTGTAATTGGTTCTTTGCTTTAAGCCACGATTGTTTGCAACATAAACGCAGCGAGCAAACATAAACTACAATCACGGGCAATACAAGGAATATTTGTCGCTCGCTCTTTGTAAATCCCGACGTGAAGGTGCCCCAGGCACAATTGATGCGTGATATGTATTTATACTACAATAATTAAAAGTCAAATTCTCGCGAACTTTTTGCATGTTTTTCTTCAGGTATGTCTGTTTTTTTTTAACCTAATTAATAGCGCCTTCTGCGTCCTAGATGAATGCTAGAACAGTATACGAGCTTAGCCTGAATTCGATTCGATCGCTTCGGCTTTTACGTCTAAATCACCCTTGTTCTCGGAATCATTTTTAAACAAAAAGAAATGAGAAATATATGTACGTTCAAAAGCCATTTATTTGAAATGCAGCGCTTCATACTTCTACGAAAATAAAACAAAGTATTAGAGCTGAACAATACTTATGGGGATACCTTATATGACGCCTGTGTTAGATCAACTGTAGTAATGTTTTCTATTTTTCTCTTAGTTAACCATTTGAACTTTATTGGCTAGACAATCAATAGATCTCCAGACACTAATGTCAAAGACTGTGAATTTTTTGGTCGTGACTGACACGTTACGTGACAGTCTTGGCACTTGAATTGAAACATTATACATCCCTCACTGCAATATCATCTGTAGTTTAGTAATGTAATTGAAAACATGTATGAACCCAAATGGCAAGGCCGTCGTTCCACTGTTCACATCATATATTAATCTACTGAGCCTTACAATAGGCGCAGTATTTTTGCTTGTCAATGAATCGTGTGTAGACTTGAGACACTATATCACGCTTTTCTTTCCGATAATTATACAAAAGTTGGTTGGAAATCAATGACTGTGACTATGACCGATCCATTTGCTTTGCGTTAATCGTGCTGGCATTTGTAATATTCTTAGAAATACACACAAGCGAGCGCATAATTCCGAACTTTTTCTGCTATACATTTGAAGACAGTAATTGCACTGCACGAAAGAAATTCTTTCTCTATTCAAGACTATACTGATTGTCCTCAAAGCAATGTAGCTTAAAAGCTAGTTAAGAACTTATGACAATTTGGTCTACTCAGATTACTCGTTTTCAATTAATATTATTATACCAACGGGCAAATGTAGCAGAAAAGGGTTTCTAGGTACCATGTTCTTGATTGAATGTATGTATGAATTGTATTTACGCGTTTCAAAAAGTGAATTATGCACAATGAAGCTGGCATTGTTTGCTTTTAACAAGTGCGCCATTCCTTAAAGATATATCTGGCTACATATTGGCCTTCCATTACCTGTGAGCACATTGAAGATGCTGGCTTCGTCAATCAAGAGCATCCATGGATGGAGGACCAGATTGAATGGCTTGACGACGTGGAACCGGAACGTGGTAATGCTGTAAAGCGTAAAACTGTATCTACCACGGTTTACAAGCTAAATGTGATTTTTAAAATCTAATGCGCATAAGTATGCGGCACCAAAAGTTATAGCTTTAGGCACAAAAAATATTGCCTCGAAATTTGACCTATTAGCTCTGTTCGACTTTATTGTCGCCAACGGTCGATCAGGCGATTACAGGTCGTTCGATGCAGTAATTAGAATACAATTCTATGATAATATTATATATTTACCAGAAACTAAAGATCCCTTCACTGTTGTCTTCTGTACATACTAGAGAAATCATAAGATGTATTTGAGATTTATGAGGTAGTTTTCTGCGTAAATAAGGCACCTAGAAATCACAAAACGGTATATCCATGTATGCTTCATAATGTTCTGTCTTTTTTTGTTGTCTTTAATGGTTCAATCAATATACCAGTGTTTGAGTAAACATATTTGCTGAATTACGCAACAGATGCCCATAATAATACACTAGCCCGTTTATAAATGCACTTTATTATTACGTTTACATGGTTGCATCTTCCTAATGAAGAACTAATTTGAACCTATTAGCGCGCTGTATATAACTACCTACTGGAGATGTGTACAAAGACACTCTCGATGATTTATGATTAGTGATAAATGAGCCCACCCATGTTTATGCTCCTATCGAATATAGGATCGTAAATAATCTGTGAAAGCCTAGTAAGAATATACATCTTAAATATCCTCATGTATTGGACTCTCGTTCAATAGAGGAATATTTGTAGGTGGATTACTATGATCGTCATTGCTCTGCGGGTGAAGAGAGGAAGGCGAAGCTTGAGTGCTACTTAGCTCTCCTCCCGCTCCCATCGAGTTGTCTCCTATACAGTTTACGTCGGCTAGGACTTCAGCCAATGGCTGAGACGCACCCGAAACTTGTTTATCCTGGCTGGAACTAGCGTCTCCCAGCGATGCCTTGTCACGCTTTTTATGCTTTTTATCCTTTTTCTTTTTCTTTTTCTTGTGCTTCGATGACGCACTGCCCGAAGAAGGAACGCCGTCGATTGCAAGCGGAGTACCAAACGGTACGGAACCACCTATCATTGTGGCATCTACCGGAACATCAGATATGGTTTCTGTGGTTGATACTGCAGCCTCTGCTGCTGACCCTATTATATTTCCTGCTGTGGCTAGTGCTACAGAGCTAGATCCGATCGAGGACTGGCCACAGCCGCTGCCAACGCCGCCGCCATTGTCGGATACAGTGTTGGACATTGGTGAGTCGGATCGATGGGGAAACATGGACGCGTCAAAGCCAAGAGGCTGCTTGTCTTGTTGCCCGTCACTTGCTGCAACGCTGATCGGAGGCAGCGAAAATGAATCCGACGAAGTGTGGTCAATCTTAATCCGCTTATGGTCGCCATGTATCGATGGCACGAAGCTATCGACATTAAGGTGATCATCGTGCTCGTTGTCTGCTTGGTTATCAGCAGCGGCAGCCCAACGATCGAAATGTATTGGTGGGCTACTTTGCCCGACCTCGTCCTGACAGGCGATCGTCGAGGCGTTCAATTGGGCTCTCTTTTCACGCAGATTAAATACGACGCCGAGCTCGGGCATCGGGAGGCATTGAGGACGACCTCGCCCGTACAAGACATGGTAGAGGTCGACAAGCGCACAACGAAGCTTTGAATCATGCGAGAACTTGCTGTTCATCATCGTCCACAGGCGTTCAACGAGCTGATCGCTATTAAACGCTGAACTGTGCGTGCCAGATTCGCGCTTTGAAAAAGGCGGATTGGACGTTAATGCACGCAAGACGTGCAGTCTAACCCTGGGAAGCGGATCGTTTTCTACCACATCCAAAAGGTAGTTAAGATCTTCGACATTTCCATCTGTAGACGTATAGTCAACGAGCATCTCAAGTGCTGCCATACGAACGTCTTCGAATTGGTGCACACTCGCATAATCTTGAAATAATCCAGCCGAATTAGGAATGTGACCCATTTTTTGTAGTCGACGAATTGCAAATAGGCAACCGATTGTGCAGACTAATTTATAACCAGGCAGAAGTTTCTCGAGATTCAAGCAACGCGTTACCTCTTCTAGAATGCTTTTCGTTTCCTCCGACATACTCTCAACCATCACCTGCAATCGAAAAATCAACGCACTAATTATCCATTTACATGGCATGAATAAAAGATTTTTAACAACATTCGAATATCTGTACCGATATAAATAATCGAACTAAGCGGTCTAGATTCGACCCTGTCAATTAAATGATGATTTTCGTTTTGTCATACAAATTAGTTAGATGCAAATGGCCCTGTTGAAGCTTACCCATCCATACCTTACTGCTGCTTTGGTTGAGAACAACCGAAACTACAGGCGTCACGGTTTCGGCGAGCGCATCAATCAGCGCTCGTCGATAATAGCAGTCCGAATAGCGATTCTTCGAGTTTTCGTTGTATTTGAACAAATCCAACAGGAAGGCCAACACCTGCATACACACACAGCAATAAAAAATCCGATACAAAAACAAGTAATAATTCAGTAATAAAATGATCACCGAAAAATGTGTACACTTATTATGTGCCACTTACTTGTGTTTACCGTACGAATTTGTTTTACTGCACATTCGGGAGAATTTTGGCAAAATTCATTTCCAGCGAGATGCAGCACTTGCCCACTAACATCCTGATATAACATCCAACCACCCTTTTGAGTGAAAATCATTCAAACAGATGGGTTGGATGAAGCGACTCTATAGTATATCCCTGCACATTTCCCAGACCTGACGCCAACAAACGGAAATCAATTTTTGTGGGAATACTTTAAAGATAAAGTCTATGGCGGGAAACTGACGACACTGGAGTGTTTCAAATGCGCAACTGAGCAAGAGTGTCCCAAATAAAATAGTTGTTGCAGTTTATTAGTCGATAGCTCACCGTTATCAACAGTGCACTGACCAGAATGCTAATCATGAACATCTGCGGCCGGAGGAAGGTTATCTATTTTATGTAGATTCTTTTGCAATTTAGATGTTAACTATGGGTACTAAAAAAACTAAGGTTATGGTTATTCACACTGTATATAAATACATTTTGTGGACAACCTGCACATATACGATGTATGAAGATATTCACTTGTGTTGGCATCAATAAAATAAATCGCCTGTATTTCCCCTGATGCTTATATTTATGGACCTTCTTGCCTACAACAAATTGATTGAGGCCACGTAGTGCGGTCTACACATAACTGATTAACCTGACAAACCATGGTGCATAATCAATTTTCAAAATAAAGCCCTAATGTGATAGTCTAATATCTCATCTAAATGTATAGTACACTTTTTCCATTTATTTTTCCATCTCTGCTACCTCTGGAGGGCAGATTCGATGAACTGTTCTAAGGCCGGCCATCGCTTTAGGAATAGCTTGCTGAAGAAAATACTGCTGGAAATTCGAAAAGTTGTTCTGCTTGACCATCGACGGACTGGCGTAGGATCCATACAACTTACGAAATATTCCAATCATGGCAAGCGGACCAGGCCATGTCTGCATTGTATTAGCCACCTGTCGAAAGGCACCAAGAAAAGATGTTGAAAAAGCAGAAGTGGCATCGCCGATCTTATTTTTCATATAGTTATGATTGCAGCTCTTTAGTGTGATTTTTTAGCCCAAAACGATCAGTTGGTCTTTTTACCGATTATGATACTTCTTATATTATACTTTACGTGGCCAAATACTATTTTCTCCCGTTGCCCACCAAACCACGTTCCTTGATAGGCTGATAAGGCTACTGTAAAGTAGAAATATTTTACGTGAACCTGTTGAAGGCAGAAGGCGGCAGCACAGCGGACTCTGTAGAAACACTGCTCATTCTCGATGATCTCAGTTAGGGCAATGCGGGTATCCTGAGGGTTGTTCAAAATCAAATTATGTAGTGTTGAAGCAGAGATTGTTGACAGATATCGCACTTACTAACCATCGCATTCAAAGTAGCTCTTCGAGCCAGAGAGAATAAAACATTACATATAGTGACACATTTAATGGAGGTATAGATAGATAGATATGAGAGACAGTAAATAATGTAACTATTCTGAATTCGTAACATGAAACTTATTTGATTACTCTTCATGTGTAGGCGTCTTACGTTGCTCGACATTTTGCTGAGTTCTTTGATAGCCAATAGTTGAGCAGTGATATCCCGCTCATAACGGAGTTGGTATCGCCAATGGAAATCCTGTTGATCGACGTGGCCCTGACGAAGGAGCAACATGTCAGGATCGAGCCGTAGCCACAAGACAGGAGAGTCCAAATCCATAGCAGACAAATCCATGTCCACTTCTTCACCTGTAAGTTTAGCAGTTAGCAACATTAACATTTAATTTTTAAATGCTAGACGAAGCAAGCATGATAATGTGGACATGTATCAAATAAGAGCAGGGCTGAAAATGTTTGTTGAAATGTATTATTATTTGGGCGCACTAGTGCTACCACCGTCCGTCGTTTACCTTAGCTTACTACGCTATTTTCATTTATTGAATGCTGTATTCAGAAATTTTAATTTCAATACTCAGCGTTCGTACGACAATATAGTCTATATACTGTGTCGTTACATATATATTCAAAAGTAAACACACTGACCGTAAAAAGTTAACCTATAAACAACGGTCGAAATGTTTCAGAAAAAAAATCAGTTATAGGAAGGAAGCTGAAATGACTGCTAAATCAAACAGTTTATCTACCTGTAGCCAAAGGGATCTTTTTCTTTTTATTTCGGCGCGATTTTGAATGACATGTTATGTCGTGCTTCGAGCTGATTTCTTCAATCTGGAGGGTGTGCCGAAATGTGCCATCCAATTCCTGGATAGCAATAATTAATGGCCCATTGTATTTTTTCACACCCGTCATGCCCACATCGGGCTGCCGAATTTCCAACTCTACTGTATTACGTTTTCTATTAAAGCTAAAATGGCCAACGAACTTAGCGTGTCCTCCTTGCCGAACCCAATGCTCGATGAATGTGCCGATCTCCTTGCCTGTGACGAGAAATACTGCTTTTTGAAACGAGCTGCTTGATACCAACATATTGTCCTGTCCAGCTGTTCCTTTCGTGGCAGACGCGGCCAGTGAGAGTAACTTGTTGAACACCTAAATAGCACAAAGGCACACCCTATTAGCATGCAATCTTGTGTGGCACCAAACTGCTAATTTGAAAGCTTCGGCTATTTCATGGAAGGTTTCATATTTTATCTATGTAAGAAATGGTAGAATATCTGTGAAGACAACGCAAGGTGTCTTGAAATTTAAACTAAATCTTTTAAGGGTTTAAGAAACGAAGCATCTTTGGCCATATGACATCAAAACCTACAAAAGTATCAATTTAGAACTAACTTGGACTTAATGCCGGATGTGATTTGCCCTATATATCATTGGAAAATATATTGTCGTGCCAGAACTGTCTATTCTTTCTCCGTGAAGAATATGAGGATAGGTATATGTAAATTGGGTTAAACCTGCTTTTTGCTGAAATAATCCCATTTCAGCTAATTGGCAATAAATAACTAATATGAGTGAGTCGGAAAAATAGGTTCTAAACAACGAACTGGCAAATTGATTCAGAACATATCGGCACAGCTGCACGTGCCAATTTGGACAATAGGCTTCGTACTTGAGGTATATCCATTAGTTTACAGACTCTGTTGGCTAGAACAAACCATGGAACTCCTAGAAACGTTTCTGGACTTCTACTAATGAGCATTCTTGTCACTGAAATCGTCTTCATTAGCCAAAAACGTGCTTCAAAGTATCAGTCACCCTTTAACTTCAGTGTCAAACCTATGTTTTGATTAACGTTCGCTATCGCAAGAACAAATTGTTGTATCAGCGCATAGCCTTCTTGACAAATTGATTTCATTTCAAGTACGCCCAATGCACTCACTGTGTAGAACAAGTAACACGCTACAGTCCCCAATCTAGGCGAAGCCTGTTTCTGCACTTCGCTGGCATCACTGATGTTTGAATGATACGAAATGAAAGAACAGAGTCGTAGCTTCTTTCGTAGTTCTATGACTTGACAAGTATTAACTTTTAGACTTCAATGATGTACTAGCTATTCACTGAGCTCTATCAACACCTAAGGGACTGACCTCAGCTTTTGGCACACAATCCACATAGCTTTTTCTACCTGTAACAGTAGCTCTTTGCCAAGTCTGTTTTCGAGCATTCGGATGACTAGATGCGCCTTTTTGCGAACAATCTCTAGGAACGTAGGACTCAGCGTATGCAGGTGGTTGACGGGGAAATGAAAATTCACTCCTGGCTGTTCGCTCCCTGATGAGTCAAGCACGACTCCACCATACTCCACCTCGTAGGAGCAGACCTGTATATAAAACAATGTCACAGCTGCATAAGTGTCAACCATCTAAAAATAATAATGCTATTATTATTAGAATTATAGATTGCATACAATCTCTAGAAGAGGCGAGTTAGCGCATAATATCAGTTCCGTAGGATTCATACTACTACTGCAGATGACGTTCAATCTTGTTATAGTGTTTATTTAAGGCCGCACTATTATTGCAATAGATATAATGATCCATTGTGTATACAGGCGATCATATACCCGGTATATTAATATCGTAATTACATTAAATATAATCTATAGGAGCGGGATAAAGTTGGGTAACCGCTGATGATAATAACCCCGGTCTGTTGGGCTGCGGAGTAATATTCCACTACGTACCTCCTCAAGATCTTGCATTAGATGGTATCGATATTCGTTATTTCCAAATGCCTTTCTCGAATATTGCCCAGTCAGATACGAAGTGATGCCGAGCGGTAACCACACATCTGACCAACTAAGGGGCGAAATGAAAGCACCGAAAAATTGCGAGGCCACTGCAGACGCCATTAAGCGACGCGACACATACGTCTGTTCAATGATATGTCGCGTGTGAAGTAGAGATGTGGATAAAATTGACATCGATGAATAGGCGCAAACATCTTCGTATGCCTCAGCCACAAAAACCTGAAAAATTAAGAGAGACCACCAAGTAATTGGAAAATTATTTAAAAGTGACGAAAAAACATAGTTCTTATGCGTTTATTCAACTTTATGAAACTCGTAAGCGTCACATGCTTTTACAAAGTTTACTAAAAGTATTGCGACGCTTTTTTAATTATTGAAAGATTGATTTTGTGACTATCTGTTTTGGAATAAGCGAGATCATGAAAATATTTTGTTATCGCCGTGCTATGTTATTAGCCTAAACTTGTCCTACTGAAATATCTTACCATGCTTTTAGACAGCCTACCTACTTGTTTACCACTTGCGCTTGCCCACAAACAAATCATAGAGGTATTATTCTCTCCGAAAACATAAATGCACTCAACTTCTTTTGCACATGCCTTACCTGCTTATAGCAAGAGTACGGGTATCGCGTAGAAAGTAGCTCTTCGTAGAATTCAAACGCTTCATGCAAGAATGATGTTGACTGCCTGAGCTGCGGAAGTAGCTGTGGCAAACAGAAATGTGTAACTTCGTGCATATTGGGATCGACCAGGATATCAAACGGTCCGATTGCGACAGCGATGTTGGGCGCCGAAGTGGGAATTGTAAGTGAATAATGAAACGTCTTTTTTTTGGTAGACTCCGGCGTAAACACGACCTCGACTAAGTCACCGGGTGCGACCACAGTCAAGTAGGAATCGACCTAGAAATATCAACTAATGCAGTTTATTATACGTGCACGTTTCTATTAAGAAAAACTATGGATATCCACATCCTAAACTAAATTGTACGGCCTTAATACAATCTATGCAATAACCTTATCAATTACCTCTATCACAAGTCGTATTCCTATCGTAAACAATCATACTATATTTTATACGAACGACGGGACAAGGGCAGAAAACGGTACTTGAAATATTACAAGCTGTACTTTGATCACTGCGAAGCAATGTCCAAATCATGTATCGCTCACCGTAAACTCCATCTTCCATGTGCAAGGATCACAAAACGTATCTATACAGGGGAACCAGAGTCGGGATGAGTTATGCCATCCATAGGTGAAGCAGTGAGCTGCTCTCTCCTGTAATGAACCCTCGCCGTCGGGAACTACAAATTGCATTCCCCCGGCAGGCCGTTCGAGGGAGAACTCCACCGCAACACGGAAAGGACAGTCCGCCGTAATCGTCACATCTGACGGAATTCGCACGGACACCTAAGCAGCCGATAAGGAAAGAAAACATACATTTCATTTACAACAGCAGATTTTGTAGAAGCCTGCATAGTCCTGTGAATCTGAACATCATAGCTAGACAAAAAAATATACAAGTATTAATCTTCTTTTTTGTTTAACCCGAATCGCAGCCCATATCTCAATAAATTCGATTTCCATTAAGGTCGACTTCACCTGCATGGACACTGCGTTGACATATACTAACCTCCCCGTACCCTAGTGACCCGTCAACAGCGGACACTGCTGAAAGGTGCGCTTGTGAAAAATAGTCGAGATTTCTTTGCTTGGCCTTTGCTTCGTCCTGGCAGATCTCCATCGTTGGATCGTTATATGTAAACGCTGAATCGTGAACATCGTTGACGCGGATTCTGCGGTGATTGGCAAAGCTTGTTATAATAACAAATAAAGGGATTGGCCAAAGTAAAGCCATTTGCGTTCTAAATCGAAACCTCTGTACGTGGCCCTACCTGTAAATTTTGCACTGCTTACAGTTGAGACGGACCCACCGAACATTATTCTTAATCGGGTTGAGTGTGAGTTCGACTAGACCGATCAGCGACTGACGTTGAAAATTGATAGCGGTAATGCATAAGACCTGTATGAATTGCAATGATTCCAACACAGCAAAAAACATATTTACTAATACCTAATCGCGCTCTATGTTTGGTTAATTTATAGAAAGTCACTTTTAATTGTTCTTACGATAAATGAACTAGATGTCATTAGCGCCCCATATTATATTTCCGAGTTCCTCTGGCACGCTCTCCTATTGAAGTATGGATCTAGCAGTCAATATTTTTCTTTGATGAGAGCAATTAGATATTACTCCAACCTGTTGAAGAAGTTTGTAGGGTCTTTCCCTCTCTGTGACGCGGTTCGAAGTAGCGCTTTCGCTTTTCATCTGCAAATGTCGGCAGTCCAAAAACCAGCATGAATTAAAATCAACTACACAATCGATTTCCACTCCGTACAAAATATCTGTGATAAATGAACACGTACACACCGCCGCCCTCATCGTCGTTGTTGCGTCATTTGTTTGAACAGTGCACAGCACCCCTTCCCCCCACCTCCAACCCTTTTTGTGCAACTTTGATTTGAGTCAGCCGAATTTATATCGGCGATACAAAACGTTATATAAATTCTATATAAGAATTATAGTTGTGTTTCATACCTACTGTATTTAGTAGTATATGAAACCTTCTTATGCGAGATACGGCGTTCTCATTCATCGTAATGGAGAATATGTGTTATGTTACAAGTTATTGTAGAATAGGAATTGGACTAGACAGACTGTCCGCACGTGCATGCTATCATACAAAAAATTGAATTAATGCCACCAGCAGCCTACCATTAGGACGAACCAACTGATGGCCACTGTAAGCTTTTTCAAACCGAGCAAGTTCGCCATTGCTTACTAATCACAACTCATAGCTATCCAAAACTAGCCAGTACCTTCTTCCAATTATTTAAACGACAACCTGATAAACGCTTACCGTAATCAGAGATTTGTCATAAATTGTCAAAGATTTATTTCGACACTATTTCTTACAGATTCAACTTTTCTTTAGCCGAGTGAAAAGCCCATAAAATGAATTTTTTCTATTTTGAACAAGGTTAGCCTCGCGAGAATTGCTTCACTTTCTTTTTTAATTTCTGTAGTATATAGACATAATTTCGGTGCTTAAACCAGAAGCTACAAACGCAATATCTACGAAAAATCTTTGCTACCTACACTTTGGCATTTGGTAATTTTTCCTACAATACGATATCGTAACTCGGATTTCATAACAAATTTCTTTCTTACATACAAATAGATTTTTTCCTATACTGTCTTCCGTTCATAGAAGCTGGCTTGCTTTCTTTGGCTTACATATATGTAGCGTGCTCTCGTTTATTAAAGAGAAAATGAAGTTCCGAATTTTGAAGGCCAGCTTCCAGATGTAATAAATAGCGGTTAACACAGAACGTATTCGACAACGAAACTAGCGATAGCAATTAGCTGATAGATCTTCTTGTACATTTTGCCGTTCTTTGATATGATGCACGTACTCGCCTTGTTGCCGGTAGCGAACTATTGTTGCGTTACATTACCGTTGTTTTTCACAGCGTAAGACAAAAAAGAGTTTGTCGCCGCTATTTTGTTTTTGATGCGATAGTGTTTATGTTTTGTTGGAATGGCTCAACTTTCCGACACTTTGCAACTCTTATTTGCAACGTCTAGGGAAACCGTGGCATACATTATTATTTAACTCACGCTGTACATGTATTCATCTATATATATATATATATATATATACACTAGTTCTGCTATGAATCATTTTGCTTGAGATCCTCTAGAAGTAAGTTTAGCGAGGTCCGTAAAAAGCAACGCATCTGTCGTTTTGCAGGTTGAAGAATACGACGTAGCTGTGGAAATACGGCCGTACTAATTGCTCTCTCGTATAGTCGTGTTGGTTAACCACTCCTGACAAATATAATGGCAATACAAGCATTATTGGACAAAAGCCCATTAATTAGATGCGATATTTAACAAAAATGGGCGGAAAAGCATAAAGTGACTATCTTCCCCAGTAACAACACGCCCTGTTCTATAGATTTAGGCAGGCTGTCATCGAAGAGACAGCTGAGAACTAGCTATTGAAAAATTTCATTGTAGATAGCCGAAAAGGCCCACATAAAGCTGAAAGAATACGTTTAAAGGCCGTGTGGCACCGAGGCTGACCACACTCACTTTTGACTACAGCAGTAGTGTATGTTTAAGAGAATCTAAAAGCTATGATACAGGCAAGAACAAAAATCTTTGAGCACAAACATATACTTTCATTGACTGACCTTCGCATCTCAGAGACTATACACGTTTCGAGAAATGCGAACAAAATGAACTGGACTCGTCTTTAGAAAAAAGCTGAAGGGCAAATGCGTTATGCAAATGGCCAGAATTCACTGTTATTAGCCTTGCACCCACCGGCCGGTCGCCAATACGCTTCTTCTGTTCAGATATGTTTTTTGCCATCGAAAATTAACTAAACGTTGACTTATTCGATAAACCGTATTTTGGATTGACCTCTATCTAACACCATGTAAACAAATGTTATTTCTGCAGAAATCGCGAGAGAACAAAAAAATTAAGCTTAATTAGCCGGTGATAAGGTGGGACTCATTTACTTGGTGACTTATTCAATGAACTGAATTAAACTTTCGTTCTATCATTCCCCAAAATCGTGAATTGCAAATGATGCACAAATATATGTGGTTGATTCTCAGTCTCAGTCTATAATAGCTTAATTTATTTCAAGTATGGTTATCATGAATGTCATTTGATTCGGCAGATTTCAGGTTGTTGGAAGTAAAGGAAACGGGCTTTAATCTAGTTCCGCAATTTCCGCTTAACGCATTTAACAGCGCCTCATGGCAACAATAACAATTCTAGAATAGAAGGAGAAAATTATTTGTACGAGGAGTATTGTTGTAAAATAAGACAATAAAAATATTACAACGAAATTCTATTCTAACAAAAATAAAACTAAAAAATATACATAAATAAGAGTACAAAATAATAACAGAAATCATAGAACAGTGATGATAATAACTCTGCAAGGTGATATCAACCTAGGTTTCCAAAATTCAGGTCACAAATCTTCCGAAAATGGGGTTGCAGACGTCATAAGTATGTCATCAACACATGATATTTTAGTTATTTTTTAAATATGCTATTTATATTCATTAGAAGGGTAGGAGTAAAAAAAAAATAGATTTTCTGGTCTCCGCATTACAAGAGGCTGTCTCTTCATCGGAAGAAATGACGAATTTAAGTCTTGCGTCAATGGCACACCACCGAGCAGTACGATCCTGATGAATTAAGACCCTTTTACTTGAGTTTTGCCAGTCTGTTCTGCTGTTGACAGCCTTTGTGGATATGGCCTACCACAAGCGCCGTTGAGTAGGAATCCAGTGGGAAGTACTTGGACTGAAGCAGTTTTTATGACTATTGAGGGCACTGGAGTTGCCAAGGACAAAGGGGAAAAATAAGACAAAGAGCTGGCATACAGAGGTAGATTCCTTGCTTAGGCATCAATAGGCCGTTGACTCAGTCCACCGTTACAAAACAGGCAGCTCTCTCCCGGCTAGGCAAAACGATTTCGAAAAGCAGTAAACCTGGTCAAATAATGGTCATAATCCTCGGCTTAATTTGTAATCGTAGCAGGCGTTTACAGAAGTGGGCCAAAAAAACGATGCCGATTTCTAAATAGAAAGTGAGCTCAACCTTGGCCTGTGCAGCGACAGGCAGTTGGCATGGTGTCTAGCGACTGCATCCATAACGAGCGTAGAAAGAAATATCTTGATAGCCATCTCTAGAGATTTAAACTCCCTCACACGTTAACTGAAGAACCGGGCTGGGAATGACCTCGAAAGAAGAATAAACGGCTATTCTACTATTACATAATCAGGTAACTAATAATTATGCAGTTATTATTTCTGTCAGTTTTCTACACGAACGGGAGATGTGCCCGTACATTCTGCAACGACGGCGCTACAATGCTGATTATTTGCAGCTTTATCAGTCATCGTAAACTGAACAGTTCCTTATCTGTTAAAATTGCTCGCCTTTATGTTGTGCTAAACACAGCCTATGCATAGTTTTATACGAAGTAATCATGGTTGAGTTTTCCAGCAGTTTTGGCACTATACAGCAGCATACGTAGTTAATATAATTTTTAACAGAGAGCGTCTAGTGTCTGAGGCCTCATACCGAGTACGCTGCGTCTTCACAACGCAACACTACTCACAGAAGCAGCCTAATCACATTGATATCAGCACCCAAGACTCTTCAAGTTTTTTGTTCTTTTTATAATTCCTACATCGGACAGGAAAAATCAACAAATTACGATATTTATGAACAGAATTGACCCAACCTACGATAAATACTTTGACGTGTTATTTCTGTGCCTAAATGTTACGTATGTACCCTTCCAATATAGCCTAGCCGTCGTATCTTACGGTTTCAGGACCCATGTTCCTTATTCAGCATTGCATTCGATAAAGTCGGAGCAAACATAGCAGAACCTGATCTAAAGAGCAGGTTAACAATAAAAATAACGCATCACCATTATAGAATACCGAGCACCTGGTACTGAAATAACTACTAAGCTACTTATCACTCATCTATTATCTAATTATAAGCCTACTTCAGGTTCTACATATTATCGTTTAATATGCATCATTCATCAATCGGCGTCAGAGAAATGAACATGTTATTTCTTCGAAAGTGATTATTCTTTTGATTAATTTAGGCGCCACCATAGCATGGCAGTGGTTAGTAGGTATATTCGTTTTCGCTACATATGTCTCTGCGTTGAATGTGTACAAATGGTTAGTGCGCCCGAACCAGACCCACTGGAGCACTTTCCCTCGCCTAACCATACAAGGAAAGGGACTTTATTTCTCTTTCAGCCCCGGGGCTCGGAACAAGCGCCAGGCCGCTGCTCGATGTAGGATTCCGGCATTTGTCAGCGGCGGGTTTCAAACGTCAGCCCGAAGAACGATTTAGTGTACCTGCTTTAACTATATTCCAGTAATTATAGGACATCGTTATGTGTGTGATACACACTCCAAATGAATTTAGTTTTTTTTATACGTTCAATATTCATTTCTGGGTTACATGTACTGGCGAGTGAAACCTTTAAAGACGACCAGTTGGTTTTCGAGGCAGGAACGTTGTCTATGCAAAGTTTCAAGTAGATATACAGTGCTTTAGTGCAAAAGGATTAAACAACTGTCCGCACCCAGGGCCGCGGTCGTCGGACCTTAATGGATTTGTTACCTGTTTAGATCAAAAAGCTATTGGTTGAAAGCTATAACATTTGTGCTGCGTCGACCGTGATAGGATTGACTGGTCCCAATCCTTGCCTCTTTTTTACTCGTACTGTGCAAGAAGTGTGTTTGCTTCATTCGTTCGTTCAAAATGAGCTTGGAACTGCGAACTGCGACCGTACAGACGTGCAAATACTCAATGGTAAGTACCGTAGTAGAAACTGCTGTACAGAAATGTTCATATAACCATTTCGCTTACAGAAAAAAACTAAGCACTAGGAAATGTTAGTTCCGCAGAAAAATATTTTTATCTATCTGCCATGTATTGGCTAACACTTTTTATCGGTTAGATATTGCATTTTGACTTACATGGTATAAAGAGAGAACGACTGGTACCGAGCCGAATTTATTTATCACTTCATTGCATTCACTGAATTGCGAAATATACGAGAAAGGCGTCAAGTAGTGGCTTAAGGGATTTTAACTTCAACGTTAATCTGCAGTTTTGCAATAGCGAGTAAGCAGCGACAATTTTTTACAATAGTGCATTGAACGGTGATGCTCACAACGTCCGACCATTTCGGCGCATGTGCCTCTGAAAAGAAGTTTTACACTAATCCCATTTCATTTCGCTTGGCTCACTTGTAAGTTAATTTTGCACTGATTTTACCCATACCAATCGCACCAAGACCCAATATCACACTTTGAATGTGTGTCAAATTATTCTATCGATTCTTCTTCTTGTTAACTGTGCACCGTTTGTTGTTTTCCTTGGCAGGGGAAGAAGGCCTTAACCCCCAAGGCTTTCTTCCCGCAGTTTCGTCCGTAAATGACAAACATTTCGGCTAATTATGTTTCGTTCAGAAAAATAGTCCTAATAAGTCACCCCAGCGAAATAAACGATGCTGTACCTGCTAAAATTTCCGTCGAAAAATAATCTCTTATAAGAAAAGGTTTAATTTTTTTTTTACAATTCCACGCTAGACATCTGCACAGCTCATTTGTATGTGATGTTTTCTAATTATAAAACGTAGTAGGTATTCATAATATCTGGATTTTAAGCCGATTAATTTTATCACGTAGTGGATTATACTCAACAACTAAACGCTTGCGGTAACGCATCGCTATGATGGTGTTTAATAAGAGTACACAATTTCGTTCTTTAATCAGACCCAGCGCGGAATAAACAAATGTGTCAACGGTTACATACAGATAATAGCAACGGAATGTACCCTGGAAGATGTCTTATACTATAGTGCGTCGCCAGTGATTACCCATTTAACTTACATTAGTATGTTGCTCTTGCGTAAGACAAACTGTTACATGCCATAATGTGCACTGATTAACTTTTTTTTAAAATTGCCCGGGTAAAAAATCTTCTTAAAAATGTTGTGGTCTTACTAAAAAAATTCTTAAAATGAAGGCGTCATGCGTAACTTTGCAGATCCTGTGTACTTAAAAATACAAACAGACAGACAGACAGACAGACAGATAGATAGATAAAGTAAGTTGCTAACTAGCTATTAAGAAGTGATGTAAACGTTTACGTGGTCACACAGGGGACTAAAATTTGTAGATCTTCCATTTTTATAAAGGGCAACAGTGGTCCTATTTGGTGATTGATAGCGCGAATCAAGTGTGGCAAACTTGCTCTCTTGATGGGCAGATTACAAATTGGAACTGCTTTTTTGAGATTTCATAGCATTAAGCTAAATGATCTAATTAGAATGATGCAGCAACACGATAAAAATCATACTGCCGCGTTTCATCAGTGAGTGGCAAATCCGTTCTCGATGGTCTCCTATTTACGACCCAATTCGGGCGTCGACAGCTTATAATAAAACCTTTGCCCATAATGAGGAGTGCAGCGTAGCAATGCATGGACTACGACATTTTTTCTAGATGATTGTCTCAATATAAAGTTATAGCAAGACAATTTAGCTACACCAACACATGAACTAGCCACGGAAATACTGTGCTCGATAGGGACGAGGTTCCACACTGTCAATTTTCTTTTTCTCAGTGATGGGCCTAAATGGTTTGCACTAACATTATTGATGCTAAACGTTGCCACGATCATTTGTATCAGCTTGTTATGAAAGTGATGGCTTTGATCCTCGAGTACTAGGCTACATCGCTGGAAGTCTTTGTTTTCTGTCTGGCCAGCTGGCTGGCTGGCTGGCTGCTGATGATGTTATTCGTGTGGGTCACAAAATTCTGCTTTTAATTCAAACTTCAGAAATGGGTAGGTCAGATGGTACCGTGAGTCTGGTAAACACGGCGGTAGCGTTCTATACCGATGTCAAAAAGGTCGGTAGGCAACCCAGGAAGTTTGTACTAAATATGCTAAGGATTCCACTTAAAATATATAGATTAGCTGATAATTATCCTCTTTCGAAGACAGTCGCTGTATTAGAGGAATAAAGTGCATTCGTTGGCTTAAAAAAACATGACCCGGCAGACCATTTTGATTTGTATACTCAGTTAGAAAGCCCCCGTCGTGCACGCTGGACTCATGCGAGGTCCTCCTGACAGTCTTTTAACTCGCATGAAGAACAGATGAGCAGTTTGAACCTGATTCCTAATCAGCGCTCATCAGTATAACATGTTAAAAGTATTTGATTCCATTGATCAATAAGGGTTCACTTGCCACTCACAGTTCTTAATCTAGTAACCATTCATTCAACCTGAAGAAATCGCACCGTTCGTGTTGAATGTTTCCAACATTTTGAAATGGCTTCTGTCCACATTGTCGGATTAAAGTTTACCTATTTAGAAACCATCTTCATTGAGTTCCAAAACTATTGTTGACTATGATACTAGAGCAGTTCATATGACTGAGTCACAACTTTATAATATTGAGCCTATTTTTGCCGCTAAAGAGCATCTCTAGGGCACGGTATCCGAGGCAGTGTGTAGATAAAATTGCTTGAATTTTAGCGGACGTTTAACTAACTAACAAAATCTTTCCTCGGCACCCTTGCTGCCACTGTTGATGCTCCTACAAATAGATACAATTTCTCTTGGTCACACTTCAAGCCTGCTGGTTAGCGCTTCCGTTAAGCTCCTTTGTTCAACTGGCCTGTATTTAATACTTACAGAAGATGATTCTAATTTCAAAGAGGTTTATTGTTTGTATTGCAGAGAGAAGTCTTATACATTCAGTGCATTACTATTGTGAGCTGAATTGCATTAAGTATGCACTCATCGTTCTCGCGAAACGACCTACCTTACCTGATAGAATCTCTGAAGCACAATGTTTTGGGGGCTAATACAACCCCAGCGATAGGGCCTTTTTTTCTAAAGCTATTTTACGCGATCGCTCTAGAATGGCTGCATATGACGAGATACAAAAATTACTGATGTGGTCACACCAAGCTTGTGTGCAGTTTTTATTACCAAATGTACATGATCAAAAACACACGTTTCTATCTTTACACCGTTCTAAAATAGTATTACCGCTAAAATTCTTATGTAATAACAAGTCGATGCAGGGCCAATTGCGTGTCAGCAACTAAACATTATTTCTGCTTGGAATAGGCCACCGTAACAACCACCGTTGTTGCTTGCTGAGGCGGCGCTTCGTTGAATGCCATCACTCGGACGTAGTAAACTTTGTGGCAATCTAGTGAATGTTTTGCCATCGTCCTTATTCCAAGATCTAGCCAAGTGCCGTTTTATTTACCGTTTAAGCAAGTTACCGTTAATGCTAAGTAATAGAAGGGATTCGTGCGTTAGTAAGTAACGGGTCCTTGTTGCTTTTTAGTAAAGACAATCACAAAGCGTACCACCTGATGAGTTTGCAAACGCAGCCAGGAAAACCATCTATCTAACTGGTGACTGTACTGGTCATTCATTACACGCTACGGTTAAAACAAACAGTTTTAGAACACATCGAGTCGTCCTTTCCCCAATCATGCTTTCTTTGATTTGTCTTTCGAAAACGAAATCAATATCTACGAATGTCTGTCAGCAGAACTCGCGGTAGTTGCAAAAGGCTGCTGTCCCTTCGCCAACTTACGGCTATGTGTCCTCCTATGATCCCTTCATCCATAAGTCTGGTCCAACATAATACGACCGATAGCTTCTGATCGAGTATTTAGTATTAGAACATGAGAACACACATAGACATTCCGCGAAAACATCTAAGAAATATAGGTATATGTTACATATGATCGTTACACCGAATTTCCATAAAGCGGCCTCCCACTTACCGCAATTCTTCTGGAAGCTGCTTACTTCAACCGCTACCTGACTAAGGCACCCACTGAGAGACAAGGAGAAAATAGGAAGGTGGTCGCGGTGTCAAGAAGTTAACGTGACCCCCTTTGAGCGAGGCTCGTGGACGCGGTAGGCTCCTAAGCGTTGCCTGCACGTTTTCGTTTCAGTGCTTAGAACAGCCGCAGAGTTTATCGAATTCAAGTATTTTGTGGAGGAGGTTGGGAACTGTTCTTGGATATTCCACTCATTTGCTTGTTGACGGCTCCCAACAGGTGACGGCGATAGACAATGACTCTGGCTGCTATCTAGTCTTAATCGAAAATTATAGGCAGGGAAAGGAAAAGTGCGAGTGAGGTGGCTTCGGGTTTGCACTACTGGTAACAAGCACGAGAAAGTCGTTAGTCGGAATTATTTGCTGTGTCTAAGATGGAAAGAATACAGGGAGGAGTAAATTGTTGCTTTCTAGTTAGAGACCTACTCTTTATCGGCTCATAAAATGTAAATTATAAAGTAGGTTGTAAGTGGAGCAACCGCTCCTACATTGGGAGCGGTTTAGTGACCTTCCGAAGTCGCCGTTGTTGCAACCGTGTGGAAGCGCACTATAGCTTTAATAACTTTTACTCGGCCCATAGTTCATTCAGACAAATATATGACAATGGTGAACGCGATGCACTCAAATCATCTTCCAAAAATATTGTGATTGGAAGATGATTGAATATCAGTGGTCTTTAAAGCGATAAACCTACATTTTAGAATTCACTCGTTGTTTTTTCCATTTGGATTCAATATATTTTTTTAAGTAAAGACAAATCAAGCTATCAATTTACTAAATTAAGTAGTACTAGCGGTGTCTGTGCATCGGTTAACCTTTGGGATTCATTTTTCGCCTTTTCGTGGGTTTTAATCCAAAATCTGTTTGTAGGGGCTTTTAGGAATATGTTGTTGAGACTGGAATCGCTGATTTTTTGGTGTGTAGTACTGTCCGGGACTTGTTCTCCTGATCGAATGGTATTCCTTTTTTGTTGCATGGAAACCTATGTAATGGGGTCGTTTTTGGTACTGATCGGAAAGCTCGCGATGAGCTGCAACAAACAGCTAGATGATTTCCTACGTTTAAATTTAGACTTTTACGTCGAAAAATAAACAAAATCTGCAGTAAGCACACCTTGGTTTCCTTAACGACGACGGCGCTGAGAATCACGGTGTTACCGAGGCCGCTACGCCGTTGACTAATAACGTTAATCTATTTCTACCCAGGAGGATGGAGTCAAAGAGAGCTATGTTTTAGTACATATAATTAGAAAAAATATATGTTTCAGAGTTTATACTATATGAGACCGTATAACTATACTGCGCAAAGTCATGTAAATGTTACATAGTTACAAATACGAGGAGTATTATTGCGGTACTAAATACTCTATAACATCGGCGAATGTATATAGCAGTTCACAAGAACATGAGAACAACAAAATCAACGTTTTGTCTAAACTATATTTGAGCGCAATTATTTGATGAAAACGTAGGCTCGAGAAGTGTGAGGTGACTATTCGTAGTCTACGTGATGGCCTTATGGTAATATGTTTGCGTACTGAACTTAAAAACGAATGATTGCCTAATCCGAAAGCGGGCCTAGGAACACTTCGTTCCCTATTGGGAACCAGCTGTTTGAAATACCTTGAATGCCTTCAATATAAAATGTGTGTACCTTGTGTGAAGGCCACATATTGGTGCTGAGATCAACATGGAGTTCTACAAAACTTGCGATTCGAGGTATTGTTTATGATATGTTAAGCAAGCTTTAAATATGCGTATTTCGTGAAGTAAGCATTTGTACCTTGACACCGCTGTAAAATGTCAGCTATTCATAACCCCACAATCGTTCGCTCTAGTATGTCGAAGGGCATGGCCTCACGTTTTTGGGGTACTACAATTAACATAACACTATAACGTAGTACGCCCCTGTGCAACAAGACTGATTCTGAATATTTTCGATGACATAACCATGCTTTTAGTAAAAATCGGTAAATCTTAGGTTTAATAAAACTTTAAAAACGGTAAGATAATAATGTGGAACTAAAGTACATGATTTATTGAAACCGTAAAAGTTTTTTACTATCAGAGTCGGGAATAATCACTATTTGAAAATCGCGCGCATGTACGCCACATCATTTAGTCTCTATGAAATGCTACCGCCTGTTCAGGAAGCAGTGTAAAACCTTATCACTTGTATTTTGAAACAGCACTTGATCTGACACTACGTTTGGTAAAACTCAATTGCTGGTTTTCAAAACTACCTAAAATGGCCCCCATAAACCAAATTCGGTACATACTGACGTTGATCTGTTAGGAATCTTATCGTAGAACTAAACAAAATCAAGCGTGGTCTACCAGTGCTAGCTAATTAGTATCTTCAAAAAAAGTATACGTGATCTGCTACACTACCTTAGCTCATCTCGATATTTTCAATGACCAGTAGCGGTCGAAAGCGGCGATTTGTCGGTGGGTGTAGGCAAACCAAAAACACGCCTGTTGGGTTGTTACTGATGCATTTTGACAGTCGAGGTTTAACATGATTGCTCACGTCTACGGGAAATTCCCTGGCCTTTAAAACATTTTTGTTGCTCTTGCGGGACTGAGCGATTTCTGCTGCTGTTTCCACTCCTACTACGATTAATATTAGCGTGTATGCCATTGCCATTGCATAATATGGTTGGATAATTAATCGTTAGTTTGGGCCTATAAATCATACGGCGCATGGTAGTACGTTTGGTTTGCGTATCTGAAATAGTGTGCGTTTGTGCTTTGTGAACTGAGCGGCAGGCAGAAATCTATGAATGCACTAATGTCGATCAATCGAAAATTCGATTAAGGTCACTCTCACTGGTTGGCTTTACGGATTGGTGGAACGTATCGACTCCAAGTTCATCTCATAGTTCAAACAAGCCCATTAGACTGCTTTCAAATAGCAGATTTTGTGGAACCTGATGTGATAATAAACTCAGTTGATCACTGGCCTGTCTTCAAGAATGCCCTTAATGGATTCCTGTCAAAGGAAATGAAGTTGATTTCTGTAATCGTTAAGCATATGTATTTACTTCCTTCTGTTTGGTAAGGAACCCTTTTTCCGGGTGAGTTCAGGACATTTCAGACAGCATTCCCGTTTAGGGGGGCGAGGGCGATCATTGTGACCTGAACAATTATTGGCCCAGAGCTGTTACAAGCTTCACGAACGTTGTTTTACGAACCAAATTACTGCCTACGTAGGAGAGTCTGACCTTCTTACAAGCGGCCTGTATAGACTCCACAGATCCTGATCCACTGAGAACGAGCTCAATGGATCAGGATCGGAGCATAGCGGAGTTCGTTTTTCAAAAAGCCCCGGGGTGATCATGTTATCACTAACGTCTTGTGCAACGTTTGCGACTCGTCTAATTCGTCGCAAAATAGTATACTAGAATTAATACCTTCTTACGTTGGATAGTACCTGCAGAACGGGTCTCATATATTACAGCTATGTAGGCACAAATAAGAAACGTAAGAAACTCCGTTATCGTAGTATAACGGAGTTACGCTGCAGCCAAACAGGCGTTCCTCGGAGCTCTATGTTTACTACATATGCTAACATTATCTTATTTTTCGTGGACAGCGAATCCCTTTTCTGTAGGCAAACCTCGTTTGCAGAATGATTCCAGAAAAACAGGCACGTAAAAGCAGAATCCGTCCTAAGGCCTATAATATCCTACAGGGTGCTAACAAAACATTTGATTATTTTTGATTGACACTAAGCGAACTTAAAACTAAACCTGTTTTCTTCCAGTCGATTCAATCAAACGTCTGCGTCGATGCCAACGAAGTTGTTCCGAATAATTTACCTTTAGCGCTATCTTAGTCAACACCGATTTTGGATTTGAAAAAGAAATAAAATAGGTAGAGCTATTTGCTTAATTTACGTCTAAGATAATGCTTATCCTATCTTCATAATGTTGGCACCGCTTTATCTGTCTTATCGTGTCTTTATGGAGCCTTCGTTACATTATGATATTGCAGTATAGGGTGGGTCTTACTAGAAAATCACTGGGAAGCTGTAGATCGTTTAAAGTGATACAATTCGAGCCATGTGGGACCTTCATTGGTTATACTTAGTTTCAAAAGCTTGCTTCCAGCACAAACTTCTCAGTATCCACAATCTATTTAGGTATCGAGCAGTAAACAATGTTTCTAAATGGTCTCCTGCGAATTTACCGTTAGGCACTACGACTAACTGGATTTTTCAATCTTACACATAGCAAAAACTCTACATGCAATCGAACGCAAGACTTAGTCACCAAACAAGGCAAATCTGTGTTGGCCTTATATAGCCCAAAATGGGCGGCTTTAATAGCGCCCTTTTAATTTGAAATTTTAATAGTCTCTCTCTAAATCTCAAACAGAGGTTAATGACTACTTTGTGAAACTGTGACCTTTTAGCTGAGGCGGTAAATAAAAAATACTTAGGTAAGGGAGATGCTGAGGGAATGCGTCTCGTGTACCCTTGTACGTTATAACATGTAAAAAGTTCATAAAATACTCAGATTTTGTCGAACGAAATGACTAAAACCGTCAATTACTGGTCATAGAATATACGATCAGGATAACGAATTAGCAAAAACGACTAAATTTAAGTAGAACTTTTACTGTTTATGAATTCGAGCAACCAGTGGTCAGCCTATGGGCTGTAACAGCCATAGCCCCGTAGTTCCTCGAGCTGCTAAAATTACTAAGCAATACGTATGCATTGATAGAAATCTGTTAATCGATGGTTTAAGAGTCATATATATATATATATATATATATATATATATATATAGACAAGCCCGTTTGCAGTCTTATAGCTATACTAATACCTATTAAGCAATATATTCTATTTAGAAAATTGTGACGCGCCCAAAAATGCCCATGTGATTCTGCGACTTGTAACTACATAACACGGCGGTATATCGGTGAGCGACTGCAGATTTTTGTCGGCACTAGGTCCGATAGTAGACAATACCACCAGAGTTAAGAATAGTGAAAATATAACTCTCGCTTGCTTTAGTCCTGAAACTTTTCAAAAGTTTTCCTTTTTTCATGCGAAAAAAAAACTTTTAACTGTAACGAAACCGTTTACAACGGCAATTACGTAAGCAGACGCCGATCCGATCGTAGATGTGAGAAGACGTTACGCAGTAGCTTCCTATTAACGAGTTCACTGCCTTTCAAAATAATTCGGGAAACTAAAAAAAAAACATTATATAGTAAAGATAATATTGCTGAAGTTGTTTTGCCCATTATCACGGTGGGAAGTAGCTAGCGCTAATAAACAAGTGCACTGAAATACGAATTCGTTTGGCTGGACGCAAAACGTCGGCGTATTTCATCAGTGGCCAACACGAGCTAAACACGAGCAATTCTATACCGTTGTTTTAATATATATATATATATATATATATATCCTTGTTGGCCGTTATTTTTTATTTCAGCTAAATTGTTCCTGATATTGATTTTACACCGAAATATCTGGTGCATCACACGCCGGAGTCGTGACGATTTTACCCACGAAAATGTCGTTTGGAATAAGATAATAATTTTAGTTTTTGTCAAAAATTAGAATTGCAACTATTGGCACCCGACAGAGATTTTCGGGCAAGCAGAATATGTTAGAGTTTTACTATCTCTTACAGTTTCGTTTGTGTTTTGCAGGGCCTATCAATAATTGGTTTAATCCTGGTCACGTCTCGGTTAATGGAGGCATCGCGCGAGATTGAGTTCTTACGCGTCGTCGAAGTCGATTGGTTGGGACAATTTGACGAGTTGACTTCAGATGCTGGAGTGTTACGTCATGACTTACATACTTTTATCGGTGAGAAAACATAGAAAGTGAAAGAGCTTTTTTCTACGAGGCAATTCTATTTTTCAAAACAACTTATGCTGTTCTAGCTTGGTCAGAGACAAGCTCACCATTGTGGGTCGGAGAATAGGATCTCTGACACATTCGCGTATTTATAGTTGCGCCAACGCAACGATAGTCAGGCAGGTTTAAATCCAGAGGAAAAACAGGTAGGAGTACTTACAAGGCCCAACTGCATCAACGAAAAGAGTCCTAGGTTTTTTTTTTTTATTTTGTGTCCATTTATGAGCAGATTTTCTATGTCCAGCTTACTGTCAACTCAATCTTTACCTTACGAAGCATCCTGTATTATGGAGTATTTTCAACAGATCTTCAGATGTTGGTTACAGCCGCACTGGTGCATTAGAACGAGACGTCATAATATAACGGACGCACCAACTCTGTACCATAAAGTAATGACCTTTTAAGTTGGTACTTTGGTGCAAAGTCATGGATGATCTTTAGGCTTTCTAAATACAGCGTTCACCTTCAAGGCTATAAATGATCAATAATTGGATAACGATTGTAAAAGTCATTATGTTAGTAAACTGGGATCCAAAGAGCGAAACCATCCCCGCATTGACAAGCTTTGTCTGGAAGCTTCATGAATGTTTAACTTCAAAAGAGCTTTTCAATAGATTATCCACTACTGATATATCAAATTGCCGTGATCCGCTCAACTGGGCAGGCTTTTTTCCTCTGTTTCCTTTAAACAATCGGATTTGAATGAGCCATCATTGTGTATGTTTATGACTTTAGCCCACCAGCTTCAATAATATCTTGTTGGGTTTTGGGAACCGTAACACCATTGCCTTCGCGGGTTAGATCTTATTCGAAGCGAACATGACTTGTAAGCGCAGTAAAAACACTCGGATGAGCGTTTACATTGTGCTAACGAAAGCAATAATTCTATACATGAAAATAAAGAAACTCGCTAACTAATATGTTTTCATCGGACTTATTTAGAAATCTCCTTTAAGTGGAAGCAAGCTTAGCTTTGGAGGCAAATTTAAATAGCTGCAGTACATGGGCACAACGGGCATAATGTGGCTAATGTATTTCATCGCAAAACAATTCTCTAGAAAGGTTGCAGTTAATCGTTTTTTTCCTTCTTACCTCGGAAGATAAGTAGGACTTTGCCCTTTTATGTCCTGGTGGTGAATTGTAAGATTGAGAATAAAACCTTGAGTTAATTTGAGGAAATGGCCTGCCTCTTCAGTATTGTTCCTGTAACTAATTAAGCTGCACCGAATAACTGTCCTCAAATGCAATGGCATCGAATGAGACAACTGTTAACGTCTTTTGTTTATTTTTGTATGTTATTCAAAGCGGGCTGCTCATTTTGAAAAAATACTTTTGTAAAAATTCGACAGGAGATGACTTGTATATATGTTTGTTTTAAATGTTTTTCGTTGATATTCTCAAAAGACTATCGCGCACTATCTGTATTTTGGTGTTTGCCATTTATCTCTCTCTTTAGGTATTCCTGAAGGTATTTAAGGACGGGGCAAACGATAGGGCAGTAAACCCTTCGATATTTTTTTCAATAGACAATAGTTGACAGTTCGCAAAGATTCGATAACGTTCACAATCGTGCGGACACTAGCAACAACAACGACGGCAATAACCGGCCAATAGTGAATTGATTTTCATACACCCGACCAGACACCTCTTCCTGTTTTCTCTATCTACTGAACATTATTGCGTCTTCCTAATGTATGAAGTCATTGGCTGCTGATATTAACTACTGGCGTTGTCTTTCCGCCAGCGAACAATCAATGGAAACCGGCCTGATCTCATAGTTCGATCCGGCATATCGATTCATACATCAGCTACCGTCCTTTCCTGCGTTTCATCGGCTTTTGGCGATAGCATTACTGTTACACGTACAAACGCATGTGACGAAGCAACAGGAATAGCGACAACCGTCGTTTGAGAAGTTGGTCAGTATTCTGAAACTGGGGGAAATGGCCTTCGTAATCATAAAACCGTTAGTCTTATGCTGCTGCGTTTGCTGTTGCTTTTACTCGCCATCGTTGCCGTCGTCACAGTGTGCTGCTCGTCCTGGCCCTAACCGCACAGTTTGCCGACATTTTTCCATGTGGTCGCCGACAGTTCGATAGTGGTGATGGCGACGGCGGCAATAATAGCATCGCATAGATTGGGTCGGCGTCATCATCATATGGCTGGTTCGATCCGGTGTCCGCGTTTCCCTGTGGACGGAAGTCTACCAAAAAAACTTTCTCGGCAGAAAGCATACATCAGTGCCGGCATGAACAGCAGCAGCAACGGGCGAACATGCTGCGGCCGTTTGGGGGCGCTCGGTTCGGGTAATGTGCGCGGACGCAGCCCGAGCGCTCTGGCCCGAAACGTGAACGTCGCATCATCGCGGTGATCCATTCTCCGGTTCGTTCATTCTACTTCTTTCGTTTGCCTGTCTTTCGCATGGCCGAACGATCTAGCCCCTACCGCAGGATCGAAGCGGTGAAATAACAGCAAGTAGCAGAAATGGCAAGTGCTTCAGATAGGCAATGAACGGCTGCGTCGCTGGTATTATCCTATATCTGGGCAAGTTGGGCGTCAAGCAACAACGTTATTTAAGTACCACGAAAACGACACGTGGAGTAGAACATATAAAGCAAGCTGGGAAAAAAATAACATTGATTAATAATTAGTTGACAGGCAGCTATGAAGTAGTTAGCTTCCACCTGTTGACTCTTAAAGTAAGTAGTTACTGGGACGGGTATAAGTTAATAATGATTCCTAAGTATCTTGTGACAAATTTATCTATATCAGATATACCTTATAGCGGTTTACTTTGTTTTATATGAGCCAGATCCATGATTCTGTTTACCGTTTATGAAAGAACATATTGACAGCATAAAAAAGCCTAAGTAGACTCTACATAGAACAATAAAGCACTATGGTGTAACATAAAGCGCGCATACACTTCGCAATATAAAGACATATTAACTTGACTACATTCAACTACAAATATCTTAGGCAGAATAGACGTTTCTCCAATAACGTTTAAACCCCGAATGCAGTTTGTAATGGATTGTCGTGTTTACGCGTCCGCTGCGGTTCCGGCAGAGGGGTAATATTTTCAGTTGTCCTATAGGTTGTAAACGCACCCTTTAGTAATCGATCCTACTTTCACTACATCTTTGCTATTGACGTAACGTTACAGTTTAACTCTTCGATAATTGATTGTTTTTGTTTTGTCCAGACTTAATTTAATCAGAAATTATGACGGCTGGCAAAATTCAGTTCTTGTACCCGATTACGGCCTGTCGTTTAGTTCCGGCAGGTTGCGTGTTATAAGGCCCGGGTAACTCGACGTACTGAGTATTACGTTGGATAGTAGATATGTCTGCCATTGCGTCTGCAGTATCATAGAGAATTACCGTATTACCGCTAGTAGAAATAGTATGACGATGCTAGTTTTCTTCTGAGTGTTGAATGTTTACCGTGATAGTAGTAGCTTATTGCACATCAATGTAACGGGGCGCACACGCATAGTGAGTTGCCTTCGCCATCGAAGTATAGTACAAACGAGTTAACAAATCAAAACAGCTGTGTCCTAGTATAAGGGACCCTAGCTCAGTGGATCAGAAATCACGAGACTATGACGGTTCCATAGGTAGAGAAGAACAAACAATTTTTTCAGTTAATTGACAACGAACCCACGAGGGTTGTGATGATAAAACGAATCCGTGGTACGCAATTTCAATTCTGTATTGCGGGGTTTGATAATAGTGACCATCGGCGTTCTTGAAAGAGACCGGAACCCGTCAAGGAAGCAGATGCAGTAGCAACACACCAGCAAACGCAGTGAAATGGGCTTTTTGTAGTCGCTATCATGCTGGAGGAAAACTTACTGGAAAGGGAAGTTAGCAAGCTAAACGACAGCTGTTTTGATCAACGGAACTTTCCGGATATCCTTCCGTTAAAGCAGCACAAAGCCACTGAAACAGAAACCTCAATAAATGAAGGAGACTGAAAGGGCATGGATCAGTCTCGACATCTCACGTCGGTGGGGTGATGAAATGGGGCGAAGTGATCAAATCAAAAACAACAGATGTAGTCTCATATATTTATCTCTTTTTGTAGAAGTTTGCCTATTTTAATTAGTTCGCACACCCCTAACAAAACAGACTTCGAGCAGCTTCTGCTGCGAGGCAGCTGTTGTATATGCTATGCTTTGCATATTAATCGCAGATCACAACAATAGTTTGATTAAGGACAGACAGGATATGATAAATATCTATCAGGAGCCCTAATTTTCTCCATAGTTAATTCGCTACGGTCCTTTTCTACGTGAACTGGTAGCCACGTGTAGCTTCCTTTTCTAAAGCCTCTTTAGATTGAAGGCTAAATACTAACAATATAAAGAATAGAACAACAGTGAACTCAATCACTGTTTTTTCTATTCCTACCAGGGAACAAATAAATATATGTATGTGACCTGTATCGAACTAATGTCGCCACTGTACATCTACGTGGTGATGTACAGTGGCGACATGCGTGAGAACGTCTACTAAATATTATATACTTGTTTTTAAATTGTTATTAAAAATCGTAGAGTGTTTAGCCTACTCATCTATATTTCAGGCGTGATTCGTATACCTGCGTTCACATAGAGTTCTTAATGTTGTACGCATACTTATGCATATACAATCGGCTTTGTTGTTTGTGTTCCATGCTGCTTTTCTGGAAACCAGACATCGCGTCGAATTATTTACCCTTGAATATCAGGTTTTTTTTAAGATCTCAATAGATTGTGATAGTGTCTCAGGTATTCATTTTAAAGGCCTAACGATTTTGTACCATTTCATGACGTCGATAGATATATTTTGATTCCTGACTAAGAATGTCGTGGGTTGATAGCCTCTTATACAAAGCAAATCCTGTTCTGTTCACGACGGCTGAACAGCGTTTACTGTGACAAAAAAAATGGTCGTCCCAATTTGTACGTAATAACAAAACGGATGATATTGAGTGTTATTGCAACTTAGATGCGTAAGGAGTTGCTTCTGAAAAAAAACTAGCGTTCAGTAAGTAACTGTGGTAGGAAACTTACACTGAAAAAAGTACTAAACAACGGAGTATATTTGTTTGATCCATCTTAGGGTACTTATCGTTAGTTTTGTGGATATAATTAATAAATGTGGGAAAATAATTTTAACCTTTTTAAAAAACCTGTTCTGGATTCGATTCTTTATGGTATTCTTCTTTTACTGCTACGACTGACGTCAATATTACTCCCCGCGCTCCAACTGGGGCACTCCTACCGCAAAAGTGACGGCGTCAAAGGTACGAGATTTCCGTAATGGAATGAAGAATTTTTGTTGTGAATGAATCGTATTTGTTCGGTGCAGCGAGCAGTGGTTTGCGAAGAGGTAAAATTGATATTATTTACCTTTTCTTGCGGATAAAACGACATCGAGAAGCGCTTGACTTCATAATCCTTACATGCTAGAGCAATGATCTGATTGAAAAATTGAACGACGCTCGTGGGGTATTTAGGGCATTTACTAAATGTTTCATCATGGTCAACCCTCGTATAAGTGTTGAATTTATTCCAAACGCATTCTTTATCGCTTGAAACATATCATAGTGACATCTACGACCGTCTCTAGTACGCGAGCTTTGCTTCTTATTAAATATTGCAATGTTACCTTTGCAGGTGAACTCACTGTTTCGCGGACGATTCTTCTGCTTAGCGTCATTTTTTTGCTTGTGTATATTCTCTCATGGTGGTGGATGGTCTTCGCGCTGAAGCAGGCTAAGGATGATGTAAATTTCGTCGATACGATACAATGCTCAGACGGTTCCCTTTCGTCATTAACGCCCCGTTTTAATCAAAATAAATAATTTCTTTTTTTAATTTAATCAAATTACTTAGGCGTTCGAAGCCCTTGACTTGTTCCGTGTCACATCCATAACAATGCTTACTACCTAATATAAGCGAAACACATTATGTAATGTTATGTTACAAGAGCAATATAATGATTTTACTTATATGTGCAATTGGTTCTATGTGAAGTCTACAAGGTTGTATAGGTATACAAGGAAACTCCGTACAATTTTAGCTAAGAAATCGCTAGCTAGAATACAACGGTTACCATGAAAGAGTTTAATTTGTGTAATTATTGTTTCCTACATCTAATTTGATTACTTGTTTGATTTCGGCTTGTGGGATTTACCCAAAGGGCAGCGTTCCTCTCAGGACAATATTGCTCCTTTCTATATTTGCGGCCGTTGACATCGCTGCTAGCACAGGATTTGTTCTGCTTCGCATTATCATGGTAAGTAGAAATAATCGCTTACAATGTGCTTTATGCAGACGACTGAAGCACGGGTCGGCAACACAAACATGGACTATTGACTTCAGAGGTCCAATTGCTGTTAGTTTTACCAACGACATTTTTAATGCACATTTTAACCGGTATGCACTTATACCTGGATTTAGTCACCTACAGGGTGGAAAATAGAAGTCGTTAGACATCTGAGAGCGAAGCCTGGGTTGATAGGTCGATGGCCAGAAATATCTGACCGGTCATTGCTTACATATAGTTCTCTCCGCTCTTTCACCATACCTGTTTTAGGCCATTATCATACCTTCTAGCAGACGTCCGTTGATACTTCGGGCAACGATGACCTTTAGCACTGTTACGGCTAAGTTAAATCGAGCCGACGTTGGCCCAACGAGTCGCGGGTTACTATAGATGAAGTCAGTTCGCAAAACACTTGCAGAAATGAAGCTAAGTGAGACAACTTGAACTGAATACGTGTCGTAGTGGCAAATAATCACTGCATTCACAGAAAAAGAACACAGAACGATGGCGCCAAGGAAGACGTAGAACTATGTTGTAGAAAGCCGCCGTAATATTAATAACAAAAATAATTAGACCGCAGGCTTAGCTGGAATCATTACCTCTACGTACATGGCGCTTAGATAATAATGACTATAATTACCACGATGTGACTGTCTTACCTTGTGTTGAAGTAAAGTAAAATAAAAGTCTATAAAATTTCCGTCATGAAGATGCGATTCCGAAATATAATTTCTGAAAATCGCAGCAGTGGAACTTCTGGGAGTAAGGGAAGAACGTTGAAAGGACTTCAAAATAAATATACCTCAAAGCGTAATGCCTTCTCAGTGTCCTTCAACAATCTAAACATACATAAAAATAGTCTGCATTATTTTAAGCTCTTGGTGCTTAACTAATTCAGCATACGATAATGTTAGTATTTTTTTTTTTTCGTTTAGCCATAGGTGGATCGTCTTACGTTTCCACCTTAATAAATGCGACGCGAATCGCCCTTAGTTTCAGATCCGCGATAAACAGTATCCTGCCGATCTAAGAATACCAGCACCGTCTGAACTTGAGCGCTATCCAGCTATTGCCGCTCTTCGCTTAGTTACACTCAAGGTATACATTTGAATAATATTCTAAGCGAACTTTTAATTTTGTGCACGATTTTATTGTTATTCTGCTTGCTATAATATGTTTTATACCGCTGCATTGATAGAGTTTTCTTTGTAAATAATGGTTGATCTTCTTCCCCTTATATATATATATATATATCCTAAAGAGGTTGAAATTTCTGTCATATATGCTGTTTGCAAAGATCTGGTTGTCAGGATAAAGCTATATGGTAGCTTAAAGTCATGGTCATGTAATTGTGCATTAATTAAAACTAATTCTACACCGACGACAAAAGTAATCAATTTCAATATTGAGACAAAAATTACTCAGCATTTGTTCTCTTCTATTGTGTCGTCTGAAAGCGTCTTAGAACGATTGGAAACTCTGCAACAAATGGTAACTAAAGGCGATGCGTTGCTCCATCTAGTCCTAAAATAAGTCAGTATAGGAGATATGAAGGTCGTAAATAATGATTTTCGGCGAAAAAGCCAAGACTAAAGAAGAACTACGAAAATAACTGCTTTTTGAGAAAAAAAAAAGCTTTTATAACTTTGGTTAGAGTGATTAGCTTCGTAATGTTTATTTAGTAATGTCTAACTGATTGTGACTTTTTGTTTATATAGCATAGGCCTTCATGAAATTCTGTTGTAAAGTGGAAAGCCGGAGGGAGGTTTTGAACGACTCAGACGTCGCGCTTCGGTCGAGCAAATAAGGTTTAGCGTCGCATCATGAAGCCATAGAGCTATCTTCAAAACCTTTCTTTAAGAAAGAGGAAGAATATTCTTTATATGAGTGAACACCGCCAGGATGTGTTAAATGGTCCTCTGAGTGCGGGTCAGACGGGAGTATTATGGATATAAACAGACTTAACCTACTTCACTTTTAGGTTTTGGAGTAAACCAGCTGACGCATGCCAATGGCTGCGAACTAGCGAAATATTAACTTAACCCAATTGAATGGATCAAATCACGATACCGTGTCGTTTTGCTATTCTTCTTTCTTTTGCCCTCATTTCCTTCTAATGTTTATTTGATGCCCTTTTTCTTACGTCTATTTAGCCCCAAAATTACTATACCCCACAATTTAGTGACCTCAAACCTTTAGGTCCATTGGTGCTTATTTTGCCATTTCCTTGATTGCCTTCTTTCTATTCCCTACCGGCTGGGCCTCCTGGTTTGCCCCAGCTCCGCAACGTAACGCAGCGTGTTCTACGTTGTCCTTTTTCTCGGCATCATGAAGATCTATTTCAGTTTTCCCTCCTTCGGGAAGGGTTTGGAATCATCCTCGGCTGGTCAATACCTTTATTGCAGTGTTCCTTTCCGGCCAGCCATATTCGGAGATCTGGCCCACCTTCTAAACATATGCATCTTAAATACACCCCGAGGTAGTAACGCTTCGCAGGCAAAAAGGCTCCCATAAACTTTTAGTCTGTTTCGATAATGACCACACTAAAATGCATAGAATGATCGCAAAAACAGGACCATGGTCGTTTCAGAGTAAACCTGACTGAAGTTAAAGCTTTCGTTTTCAAAAGAGCAAGGAGATACTTTATTTCCTTTTGTGCGCTTTATCATACCCCACAGCCTCAGAATTGTAAAAATGAATTTACTATTTATACGCAAAAGCCATAATACAGAAAATATTATAAGATACTTGAATGAGTCGCAATCTAATCTAACTTAAATTACCGAGTAGCGTGAGATGGTTGATTCTTATTTCAACTTTAATTTCAGTCGTCCACAGCCACGACGGATATTGTCGTATCGATTGTTGTTGGTTTTCTCACCGGTTTACGAGTGTACTCCGTCGCCAATATTATACATTTCTACAAACGATCGAAAAAGGTTAGTAGAAACTAAGTTAAAAGCAGATTTTCACATCCATATATATATGGCATTAGATTGTGACACGTAATTTTACTGCGTAAAAAACCGTATTCCTAGAAATATTCTATTAATGTATATTAAAAATGTTTTCAATGCGTAGTTGTATTGATGTACTTTTGATGACTAAGAAGAAAAGTAAGCTTAATTTATTCTATCAAGTGAGAGACATTTGCTTAATTGCCAAATTATTTTTGTACCTTTTTTTAGCACGTCTAGCATACAATTTTTCGTGCTGTTTTTATTACGTGTCACTGCGCTAGAGTTGATTTAGCTTGGGGTTTCGTTGCTAGGTTCATCCATGGATAATTTTTCCTTTCAACATATGGAATTTTTGACGAGGATCGAGTTAAACGAATTCGGCAGTCTGCACCGCTGAGTTCGTTTAACAGAATAATGCTGAATAATACTTTGAGCGGATGTTAAGAGGTTTTTTTTCGGGACTACTCGAGAATCGAGTGGGAAAAACGCCGTTACACTGGACATGGGTTGAACCGATGTTTTCTAAATTGTCTTATTTTGGCTGATTATCCTGCTTCGCAAAGGCTCCGCTCATTGCGCATTCGCCTGTCTGTAACGTCTCAAGCTAGATTTCTACCAGCGTGCAGCTTTAAATAGTACTGATTGCTGACAGTGGCCGAATTGCCATATGCAATTGTCCCAGTATCCAATCTGAATTTCTAACAATTATGAGAATGTCGCCTTGCAGACTGCAGTCGGACTATATGGCGACTATTCGACAGAAATGTTTGGCGAACGTCTAGAGGAGCTCAAAACGGAACCCCAACCCATGGAAAAAGCTTACTCGACCCTTCCACATCCCCACAAACCAGACGCCCACCAATCTGCCTACCCTCTCAACCACACATCATACATGTAATGCTGTAGTTTCTTCTCTTTCTCATGTTAATATATGTACTTCGCAAAACACGTTTTAACATCATTACGCATATCAAGCTTTGAACGCAGAAACGTGTTAATCGTAAGATCGGCGGGTTAAGCTTGCGTTCATGATGATCGAGTCGCGAAGATAGAGACGGAGCTGTTTTCCGTGTATAGCTATGACATTGGTCTCTATGCCACTGAAGTACGAACACTCATAGGATCCTAATGCCTATCTGCGAACCCGATAAAGGCAGTATATGTTGTCAGCTGTTGCCACACCGCTATCTCCACGTCGTAGAATGACGTCGCCACTGTCGAACAGTCGCATTCTCGATAGAGCTGGACATATACGTAGGGTTTGCGTAGTCGACAGGTCGATCTAGAGGCTCAAACTGTTGTGTCTCTTAGCCGTAGCCATTGTTGTTGTTGTTCGCTTTCTTCAATGTAATGCGTCAATCTCGTTTGAGTAGCGTACTAAGTGACGTTTTCCGCCGGCTTTATGGAAGTGATAAATCCGTTTATGAAGAGATTATTGCTAATTTCAAAGCGTAACCAATATATACATGCTAATTCTTAATCAATAATACATACTATTTCACGCAGTCAATCGACCATTTTCGTGCCTCACGATCGGATGTCTCATCAACATCGAACAATTCGTGCTAATTGATGCTACCCGTATTTTCAGTCGTCGTGAGAAGTGCTCGCGCCAGCAGACCGACAAGTTTTTTTTAGCTGATTTGGTCAAATAATCATCATTCAAAGAGTAATTTTCTCTATGGCTTCTGGGATTGTGCCTACTTTACAACAGCCAGCATAGGCTGGATGACATAGACATGTTTTAGTTTCCAATTTTTTCAATGTTTCTATTTCAATTCCAGTGCATCACCCTTTAACTGGGCTGCATCTGTTCATTCTGCCACGATGCGGATTCAACCCCATCCACCACTTCACGATAGATTTAAAACCGGAGGTATATACGCATTTTACGTTTAACATAACGATACCGCTATAACACTTCAGACTATACAGAGTAGTAGCGAAATTTTGGTGCAAGCTTTAATTTTTTCTAGTGTATATATATATATATATATATATATATATATATATATATATATATATATGCGTGTTTCTACGAGAAAGAACTTTGTTTGACCGGAATTGTCTCGTACGTTACGGCATAGCATCCCGACTTGTCGTACGAATCATCCGTAATATTCAAGGGTGTAAAATAGAAGAACACGACAAATAGTCTAACGCCGATGCTTACGCGAAGGAAATATCGTGCTTCGCATCTTCAAAACGTTTAGTCGCTGAGTAAATATAGCGCATCTCATTCCTATTTGAAGGCGGTATGATAGAGCGCCGTTCTTGGGCACCTCAAAATACAGCGGCATCGGTCATCGACGATCCGCACGCCGGAGCCCAATCAAACGAGGTGCAGCGCAACGACGGAGAGCTCCAAATCCAAGTGAGTAATAAATGTAGCATTATTGAAGTGCCCAGATCAATTCGTTAGCCTGCGAAACGTTGTGGCCTAACCTTCTAGGAGTTCACACTCATGACTCACGGTGAGCCTGTTCTATCTATCGCAGAGACACATTTTTCAGGAAAGGTAGCTATTAACATCATTGGGCGGAATAAGTGTTTCGGCTTCTAATCCCTTGAGCCCAAATAACGGTTAACTGTAGCAGTTCAACAATCCTATAAATTACCTTTGCTATATCACAAATGCAGTTTTGTATATAGTTGGTAAAGGGAAAAGAAGCTGGGCTTCGTTTGGCCATACACGAGAGGTGGGTCGATGCCTCTGTGACTAAAAATGCTGATGCAAAAGCAATGTATGATGAAATTTTGTCGTTCAATATTATTGTTGGCGAACCCATACGCTGCTGACAATAGTAATCTGGTTGAAATAGAGACATATGGCAATGCTTCGAATATTACTGACTTTTATTTCAGGCTGCGGACATGCCTCTGGAGATGCAAAAGACGGCAATGCAATCTGCTCTGCAAGCTATTCGTCTGTACGGTAGCGAAAAACATATTGCAGAAGCTATTAAGCAGGTATTTTAATCTTCTATGATGTTAGCTAGGGTTGTGCAGCCGACTTTATTTAGTTTTAGCAGTACGAAACGGTGTAATGTAGGTGTAAATGTCGATAATTTCGTTCGAATAGAATTTATGATGACTTCATTGGAATACGGCTTAGTCACGTTGCTGCACTGTAACTGTGAGGCCTATTTTCCTGTACGTTTCCTTAGGACTTCGATCAACTGTATTCGCCGACCTGGCACTGCATCGTCGGAAGAAACTGGGGCTCATGTGTTACACACTCAAAAAAATGCTATGTACGGATGCTTTGGAAGGATAACATTACCATACTTCTCTATCGATCAATTTAACAGATTTGTATAAATCTCATTAAAATGTAATAATGCCTTGGAATGAAATCGATTAAATTAAGCTGGTTGAACCTCGAGAGTTCTGTACAACCATAATAATGTTTTCTATACAGTGATAGTTACATAAAAAACACACACGCACGCACACACACTTATATATATATATATATATATATATTAACTGATGCTGCGCAAATTCAATGTATGGCATTTTCTGCTGCTGGCATTAAGCTCCATATCTTATTACGGAAAGTACGTACCGGCAGCAGTTGCCTCACTTCTGGTAAATAGAGCTAAAGAAAAAACAGCGACAATTTCGCGAAGAAGAAGCTTCTTTTTCGTCCCCTTGGATACAACTGCACTGAGACTATGTGATCCCTTCCTAAGGTGGATACATCCTGCAGCTGTCCTTAATTCTAAACGAAGATTGTTTTATTCTTCTCTATATGTGACTTCGCGCCATCTATGTATCATAGTTACATAGTAATAATAAACACCCCTTCATAATACCTAAATGACATTCATGCCGGTCCGTCACTACCATCTGCCTGCCAAACTAGCCGCGCTAAATAATAGCAGAGCCTTGAACAGGTGAGAGACGTTAACTAAAAGGTTCGACAACTTCTACTGCTTCCTTCATGTTCGCCAACTCTAGTCAGCCAAAAGTGTGTGCAGGGGCTGATACTCTTCCTAACGTTAGTCTTTACTTGAGCGCAGTCAAATAAAGTGTCAGTACTTAGCCTAATTAAGGCCTTTCTGTGCTAATGGCCGAGTTGCAATAATGATGATCGTAAAACATTGTTCTCAAATCGAGGAACATGAAGAGGAAGATCGGAAGCCAGAATAGCATCAATAAAGCATCTCCTTGTTAAGACCAGAATACTTCCGGAAAATACCACTAGAATGTATACTACATACATTTTAGGTATAATAGTGTACAATAAGTCATGTATTTATCAACAACTCTGAAACGACTGTGTAAAGTTGGTGAAATAAAGAAAAACAAAATACATTTTGAAGGCTTCATTGAAGTTCCAGCTCTTAATCAATAAATCGATGTTAACGTTGAATATGTCTAGAAGGTCAGTCATAGCTTGCATGTATATTGTTATGCATTCAACTCAAGTAAGTGTATTTGCACCAACAGTAGCAGGATCTGAAGACACCTTACCTTAAGAGAAAAAAGTATTCCTAAGGAAAGTTTTCCTTAAAATACGTGAACACAACATCTAGACTACCTAATACAGAGGGAGTTCGATGAACGCACGTTGCAAACATGTGGCTCCTCTATTTTGTCATAGAGAGCAAGTAATAGACCCAAGGAGTTTGGTTGAAAACTATTTATTCAGTTCATTCCTTCACATGTAGCAAACGTAGTCCTTTTGATGATTCTGTAGGTTAGTATTCACAGTTTGCCACTAGTTGTACTAACATGGAAAGTAACTTAGGTTCGAAAATGGGCTTAGACACATTTCTATCCGCCTGAAAGGAAATAAAAATTATGATTTAAATACAAAATACTCGGTTGTGGTGGCGATTGCTCGCATCAAACCTCGTACAGTATGCGGTCATTGAAGCGTTTCCCCGAACGCCAGTGGCAGCATCGTAGCCGGTGGTGCAAGAGATAACTACCATGTAAAAGCACCGTATTCGATCAAAAACAACGTAGCAAAGTTTTTAAAACAAACCCCAGATGTAACACCAACAAAATACGTTTGGAGATATTTTCTCGTCATGTTTAGCTTTGATTGAATTGTAATAACAGATAATCACTAGTGTCTAGAAATAGTCCTAGTCGAGTGCCTGGGTTCTATCGTGTGGCGTCTTACAATTTGGGAATGACTTCAACTCACTCCAGAGCAGAAAGCCTTTTATGAGAGGGTTTATTTTATAATTGGGGAGAGCTTCCTAGAATCGTTCTACATATATATATATATATATATATCATTTCGCGCGCACTTGAAGATACGTAATTGACATAAAACGTACCCGTTTTCCCTAATAAGTCACTGCGATATGAATGTTTCATGATTCTCCTCTGTGAAATCCGTGTGTTTAGATGTAGATCAGAGCAAGACTGCTTGCTTCGAGATCATAGATTCCAGTTATTAAATAGTGACATCACGACAAATGATTTGGTCAGCAGTTACGTATTATCGCATTGAACGTGTTCGGGCGGAAAATGTCATCAATATATTCGTGTTCCGCTACCCGTAAAAGTAGCTCGCTTCAAACGATCGAGTGCATATATCGGGAAATTGATTTCAACATATGCGATTCCCGGACCGAAACAACATGCTATATTTTACTAGCTCTAGAGTGCTTATGAAACGCACTCTTTTGTATCCGAACGTTAAATCGATTAGCAATACTGGGTATCTATCAGCTTATCACACGTTTCTAGCTTAGAGTAACGTCAAGAGTGAAAGAACCCCATAATAACGAATCACAATACCATACTCTTTCGACAAATGGTAGATCGTAAGAGATCGTTAAATATTTCAGATGTACGAAATTAAAGTTGTTTGGCGACATTCCCACTTTTCTACATGCTGTTGTGACTGTCGTCAGGCCTGTCTATAGCGGAAGTTCATATTTGCCCATATACGCTTGACAGAACTGCGATACAGCTCATTTGCTTGAGCAATTGAAGATACCGTGAAAGTTTACCATTCGTGAAAAATATTCCACTAAAACTGGATAAAAAGATAAGTGTCTCTGCGTACGCGACAAACATTCATGTGTATGAGACGGTACCAAGTAATACCAAATCGCACAAACAGAGCTTTCGAGGCAGAATACGCTCACAAACGTATTTTCTTAGCTGCTTAAAGTGAAATAAATGTGTTTATCATAAGGTTTGAGATACATTGGGAGTTATCGCAAACCTCAAATGTGGTTTTGAGAGAACCTGAAAATGATTTCCATAACGTAAAGCGGGATATCCAAAGTATATATTAAGTTGAAATAATAAAAAAATAGCACCAAAAATTATTTCTGATAATTTCTGATGAAATTCTGATAATACCTGAATTCTGATGTTTAAGTGACAAAGTATGTTCGAGAAAAGAGAAGTTATCGCTGTAGGGTCATTGAGATAATCCCTCACGGTTGACACTTATAATGTGTTCTGCTTAAAACAACATACTTACTAGCCGAGTCATATACGAAAATACAAACTTGTTAGAAAGGCGACCTTTAGCTTTATTTCCTCTATAGATTGTAGGGTCTAAATCTTATGTTAACGGTATACTGCTTATATCTGTGTACTTCCTGCAAATTGTTCATATAAAAATAAAAAAGCAGTTCAAATCACATTATGAGTGAGTTTTTGCACTTCACTTATGTCTAATTACATGAGTCATTCATCCACATCAAATGGCGTCATCATAATAAGACCGCCAAAGCTTGTTACCTAAGCTTAAGTTATTTTAGTTGAAATTGCGTATACGCACGTTCTGTCAGATCGAGCGGAACCTCCTGTTCAGGAGATCGCAGGAGTCATGAAGCGAAGGAAGTCTCAGCAATGAATTGCAATGAAAACTCAGTGAAGCCAAGTTCCATCTGGTCACCTTCTGTGCTTAGTCGTTGAATAGTGCGACAGCGGAGAAAAAGTATACCAGTGCTTTCCTTATTTCCGTGTGACTAGATACAATGCGTTGATCTGCATGGAACTCGCATTGACGAGCTCACCAGAAGAGAAAGGGTTTTGCAAACTAAGGATCACCCTGGAGAAGTGAAGAAAAGGTCTGCTGTCTCTTATGGTAAATGCGAGAGCGGCGCCATCTATGGACTCTGAGGGAAAACTAGCCGTCCGTCGCAGGAATCCGCAAAGGTCACGTGGCCCCCGGCGAGGCTCCGTAGCGCCCCTTATAGCGTCGGTGGGGTATTCGCTGAGAATGGGTCGTAGTCTACTTACATAGGCCGGCGCACTGTTGTGTATTGTCATTAGTAGTCAAGGATCGAAGGAGAGGGAGAGAAACAGAGTCAAGGTGCTGAAGTCAGTTCGAGGCGACCGACGGTACGACACAGCAGTATAGGAAAGGACGAACGGACAGGGGACACACGGCAGCTAGAAGGAACAAGTGGCTAGAAAGCGTGTGTTAGAAATTCAAAGCATACAGCGGTTGGGGACAAGAGGCTAGGGACTAGCGCACCCTAAAACTTGGTTCTAATACGTCTTCAAAACAGAACACGCGACGCTCCAGCATTAGTGTGACGAGGATTTGTTATGTGCAACTGTTTTTGAAAGCGCTCTATTATAGCTGGTGTGAAGTAGAGGTTGGTATAGTGCCACTACGCTTTTGAAAAAACCAATACCTGGCTAGGGATTACAAGACGAAGTGCCTTTCTTCTCCATTGTGGCCATCGAGAGGTTAGCACATCTGGATTTGCCTGTGCAAGGCTGAATCGTTGCTGCATAAAGCTTGCAACTAGTAGTTGGCAGCAAACGTTGCTCGGTAAAGAAGGACGCATAGGATAATTGCAGTGCACTTGTGCTGGGTGGCTACTGAGATGTTTCTCGTTTCGTGTTCGGTCAGTCAGTAGAGGCTCCTTGTTTGTCTCGTAGCAGGAACAACAAGGCGCCCGTCCCCAGCGCTTTCACTGGAACTGACCTTGGAAACTGCATTCACCCGCAACAAGTGACAAAACTTAACCTTCAGCTCCACCTCCTTGCGCTTTCACGGTTATCCAACGGCAGGACAGCAGAGTTCGTATTTCGACGTTTGGCTGTTGCGTCCTTTAGTGCGCGACAACGAGCCAAAAAACGGCCTCTTTACCTGCACTGTCCCTACTAGCAGTTCTACCGAGGGACATCTCGGACTCATCTACGCTGATTATATCAAGCCTGGACTACCGGTAGATTAAAACAGCGAAATCAGGCGAGGGCGACAAGATACGCTTTGTTGCGAAATTTCGTAGGGGAAGGTCACAGAAGAAAAAAACGAGATCATGGAGGCATCGGATCAGTACAGTGCGGCTGCCCCTACAGGTGTACCCGTAGCTACGAATGCAGCCCCTCAGGCTGGTAGCGCTGTGGCTGATGGTGAAATTCAGCTAACAATGTTCGACAAGATGCGAAGGATGGTGTCCACTGATGAAGAGTGGGACGCCATTCTGTTGCAGAAGATGGAGCTCAAGAGGAATCGGGGTACGCTAGTGCAGTCATTCATCATTATCGGCATAATATATGCACAAAGTTGCTATGTAAAATGCCACCTGACCGATCGATTAACTGTCTGTTGAGGCAGTAGCGATTATATTAATTCACACACAAAGTATAATAACTTATTTGAAGAGATCAAACAAAGAATATAAACTATTTTTTTGTTTGTTGAGGATTGTCATTTAGCGCGCTAGAACAAGTCTAGTTGAGTAATTTTTAGTTGTGCGCCAGCTTTCAGCTGTTATGTTTATCCATCTTCCTATATACGATTCTCGTTGTAAATGATATCAAATACTTTTCTATGTTAGGATGCTAGTGAATTTCTTTATAGTAAGGTATATCTCATGCGGTTAAAGATACCCCTAAGAAGAGTTGTCACTACAAGAACACTATTAACATTTAGACAACAAAACTCAGGCCTCGGTAAACGGTCGCTTATTTCATAGAGCAATAATCCAGGCCCCGCTAAGGGATGAGACCGAATCTAGAACCCTATCAGTTTTTCTAGCTGAATACACAGTATTATCTAAAATGGTAGGTCTATTAAACGGATCCAAAGGGACTTCAGAGCTACCCGCAAACGTCGGAAGACATCGCTCATGCAAGAGAGTTGTCATTGGCAAAAGGGCTAAGGCATATAATGACCGAACATGCTATGACAATGCATACTTATAGTCTAAATAGGAAATATAACCACCCGTGCTGTATGCTGTGCTCTATCGTTAATGTGCGATGTTACCATATGACGGAATTCACTACAGAAATTGCGTGGTGCTTCAAGCAGGGCATAGATTTGAAATACCAGTTTTACTTTATTTTGGAAGGCGGTAGATGAGCTCGGATAAGCTAAGTTTATTAGGGGAAACATAGAAGTAGAAGCTATCGTTTCCTATAGATAAAAACAATTCCTGGACTGTCCGATGTAAGTGAGATTTAGCCTTCACTGATCAATTAAAGCCGTATTTTAATAACTTTATTCTGCTGCAAACTGCGGAGGCAGGTGTCGGCCATACGGATTCGCAGTTCGAGGAAGGGTTTACGGCATGACTAGGTAATCTGCTCCACTTCTGATTTCAGCCAACCCAGAATAATGAGATTAAAATATCTGATTGCTTTGAACAACTTCTTTATGCATTTATGCCGATGACATGCAGAACAAGGACTTCCTGATCCGCCTCAGCAGCCCTTCTCCATTGGCGGAGCCGTTGGAAACGTGGGGGCGGCTATTGGAAGCAAGGTAATGAAACAAACACTCTATTCGATACCTCAGAAAATCCGCAAATATATAATTAAATAGTAATTAATTAATTGACCTGATATTTTTAGTGTTATTGTTATAGCGAACACAACATTATAGTTACTATATGAGAAGCAAACTATTAGGCTAGAAAAATATGTCTATCGGCCCTTTTATATTGAGTACACGCGGTAGCAAAATGCTACAGCTTGCACGTTCTAGTAGTTAAGAAACAGGTGTCGTTCGTTTCAGTCTGAGTTCCCCTGATATTAATCCAAGTTAATTAGCCCTCCCTGGAGTCGCTTTCTCATCATGTGGTCTTGAGCAGATTCGCTCGCACATGCTAAATTCATCTTTCATAGCATGCGTCGTTTATGTTCAGTCTCGTCAGCTGAACGTGATCCGAACAATCAATAATTGTTATGGCTCTACTTCACTTCATGGACACGACCTTATTTTGTCAACCCTGTTCATTAAGCCTGAATCATGAAATGGACCTCTCACATGATTACAATGTGCTTTTGTTGTTGTTTTGTAACACTGCGCATGGCCTTTGTTTTCCTGGAGAATATTTGTATTTTCAGCCCTATATCAGCTCAACTGTTCAACTATATACAAGATTATGCTTCGAAATGCTAGTCATGTTGCAACGTTGAAATTAAAACGAGCCAGTTTCCAGACTATGTTTCTCTACTGAGCATGTCCATACACAAAAAAAAAAAAAAAAGAAACGATACAAAAAAAGTTTACATTAGAAGAAAAAATTATTTTTTCTTTTATAAATGTTAAATATGTCATTTTTAAGAACCATTAAGATCAAGAGCGATCTGTAAACCACCAAAAGACTGTTGCCGTATTACTTGCGAGCACTCTTCTATACAAGAAAGCTATGAACCTGAAGAAAAGTAGAATTCACAGACAACATGTTTTCAAGCACCTTCAGTCGCCAATGAATGTGAATTAAACACGAGAAGCGTATCTTTTTAAGAACAATTTCCGAGATGTGACGCGATCCCCGGTTCAGCGGCATTCTATTTTCGTCTCTTCTGTATTTATATATGCGTGTGACTATTCTTCCAGGTGGGTGGGGTCCTGACTAAGGCTAAAGGCGCTATCCCAGTGCAGCTTCCGTCGATGCCTGCTATGCCCAATATTCCGATCCCCGGCCTCAACAAGTCACAACCTTCGGAAACCGTAGGCGACGCTGCAGCGGCTGCTGCGTCGCAAGACTACAGCCAGGTATCCGCCTATCCGTCTGCCTGTCTGTTCAATGCGGACTTTGAAAAAGTCATACGTTTGTGTTACGTTGCGTGATTCGGTGCTCAGTGTCTCAGTAGCCTTAAACAGGCATGAACGTATTCCAAAGAAAGCTTCTATGTATAACTCTAATTTTCACGCAGAACAAAACCAATGTGCTTATTTCTGATAATGTGATAAAAATCGTCCTAAACACATGTGTGATCCCCTTGATCAAATTAGAGACTAAATCCTTGAAATCAATAATATGACATTCAAGTGTTGGCAGATTGATTGGATAGGTTTCCTCTTTGTTCGATGTGGTTTGAACTTGCTGAGCGCTGACTGAGAGCTGATGACTTGCACATAACAGTCATCTCGACACCAGGAAAGTACTGGTTGTGTTTACTATCGTATGTGACGGCAGTTCACCTATTCTCACGTTCCGAAGTATTCTCGCACAATGAAGTCCTCATTTACTGTTCTCATCCGCAGGTGGACTCAACTATCACCCAGCAGTAAAGACAACGACGTTTGTGAAGACGAACGTGGACTGAGATCATTTCATACCGCATACAACACCGTCTTGTCGTGTACCCACAAATGAACATTTGCTCTTCTGTGCGTCATAGGTGAACAAAAATTGCCCCTTTTTTGGGAAAAAGGATCCTTTTCCCTGTCTCGGTACGGCACAGAGGTTTACCAGCCAACCTAATCGAACCACTAATTCGGAATCGACATGCTTATGAAATGCGCTGCCAGCAGAAACATGCTCTCCGTTTGGAATCGGCTTGTTTCACAATCGCTGTAACGTGCTTTTTAGACCACAAACGATTCGTGTGCCCCAGGCCCACTTAGGTGGCTGTGCACCATCGATCGAATTAGTTAATACATAAGCTCTGCTAATTCCACTTATCAAAGGAAACACGATAGCTTAATTTGTAAATTCCGCGACGGCGGCAAAATCAAGATGTTCAGTGTACAAATTCCCTAACATAAATATCCTTTAGGGAAAGGCGGTACCCTCTAGCCAAAGCGTGCATTTCAACAACTCAGCCGCAACAATATATCATTAAAAATGACGAAACCTATGAATTAAGTTATAGATGAAGAAATTAAACAATCTAAATGTGCGCCACTATCTAATACACTCTGGATAGTAATATTTAGAAAAATATACGAAACAATTGTAGCAGCAGCAGCACCAGCCGCCGGAACTTTACTTAGCAACGTCAGGAGCGGAAGATCAACAGGTTAGCAGCCGTGATCAAAAGAGGTCGACGCATATGACTCATACTGGGATATATATACACACACATATACATATATTAACTATGAGAAGCATTATTGCTATTATATTAGCACGCCCTTAAGCGATCGATTGTGGTACGAAATGTTAATGCTGCTATACAACTGCTGCTGCTGCTGCTGCTACAACATCGGCCAATGATCATGGTAACGAAGTAATATAACACGCTATTATTTTATGTGACAACACTTAATAGTGATGCAGAGTATTGTTAGTCGATTATTTTGCTTTCGCATCGCCTACATCTTTCTGTGTAACGATAAAAGCCTTGAGGAGATAAATGCATGAAACAATATTCGCAAACGGATTAGATAAAAAAGAAAAAGCTCCCGCATATAAGCCACCCCGTTTCTTTAGAACGTTCATTTGCAGTATCATGCCCATATGGCCCCAATGTCACTCGAACAAAACAGATGTCAATTTGTCATACGTCATTAGAGGCGAGAGGCGTAGGAACGCAAGTTTAACACTTTACCAGCCCGTTTTTCAGTAATAATATGCACGATGTTAACTTTGTTCCGTGAGATGCTATTCGGTGATGATTCGAAACCTTTTCACCGAATCAATGCATTAGAATCAACGGTAGTAAATCGGGCCGAACCCCATTTTTAGTTTGAATTACTTTTACCGTCGTTTGACCTGTTCGGAGTAGAAAAATAAACCCTAAAATTCCTTAGAACCGAGTTCCATTGTTCGACCAGTTCGGAGCAAAATAAACCCTAAAATTCCTTAGAACCGTTGTACCTGAAGTCAAATTTTCAGAATGCAGTTATTGCAGAATATGATTTTTTTTTCCAACTCTTCACTGGTAAGCGCAAATACGTGCAGCACAAAACACCCCAAAAGGTCGAAATCATCATAATATTCCTCCTAATTGCAAAAGGATAATTGCGCTAGTGAACATACCCTGCTAAAAAAAAACACTTCTATTTAGGTGCAAAGTATGTCGTTCGCATATATATCGGAGTTAATTTGAGATTATAAGCAAGTACTGGTTGTACAAGGTACTCGAACTACGTCGTTATTCCAAGGAGCATTTTGTGGACATATATTAGGTGAAGACACGAGTTACTCCGTTTTTTTTTACCAAACAAAAAACGCGGCGTTCGCTCAAACTCTACCACGAAATGAATTCATTATGTGTTGGGCATGATGACGTTCTTTTATCTGTTAACCAACTGATTTCTTTCTTCTCGCCAAAATGTATTAGGCCTGATGTTGAACAACTCGTCCAATAATGTTTTGAGACTTCGCTATTAAATATGCCATTGCTAAGCATATTTTGTGCTCTGGATGATACATTTAGTGCAACGACATATTCAACCCAGACTCTTACAAGATGACACAATTTTTGCCATGTGCGGCGTCGTCCCATTGAAGGAAGAAACAAGCTGCCTTGTTTATTGGATCTTTTCGGTTCGAAAGCCTTGTTCACTCGATGCAACTAGATTATATTCTGTTCCTTTTAAGCATTTGCCAGTGCATAGGACCCTTCCAGTTCCACTAAATGAAAATTTCTTAAGGCGCACACCTGTCTTGGCCTAACTCTGGGTCTAGCCGTATCTTTCGAAGCTATCCGCTCCTTTCTTCGCTTTATACTGATGGAGGAAATACAATTCCCCGTCACTGGTGACAGCTCTGTGTAGACACTTGTCCATGTGGCTATTCGTCGGTTGGTCAGAGATGACAAGATTCATTCAGACGAGATGTAGGCAGTCAGAAACCGTGTTCCCTTGCGATGTTTAGTCAGTTCGTGAGGCAACCAAGCATCTAATTTTGATCAAATTCCATAGATGTGTTCAAAACTATTAAACTACAGTTCTTTTTCCAATCCTGTTCACGATTTCTTTGCCAACTGTCTTCATTCAAAAATGTTTTCAATCAATCCCTAATGACCTCAGACGGCCGATCAGGGCGGGGTGTATCCTTGAATTTCAAAAGGCCATTCTTGAATTTCACAAACCTGTCGTAAGCAGTCTTTTCAGCTATAAAGTCCTTGCTGCATATGGCACAACAGCTAGAATTTCCATTTTTTGAGCGTGCTCTCAATATAAAATTATTCTTATTAAATTATTAAGTAACAACGGTTTTTCAGAGAAGAGTGAGCACCCTCGAACTTGTATAAATGAACTACTAGAGGAGAGCTGAAAAAAGAGAACTTAAAAACAAAAGGTACTCATGTTTCAACCTAACAGATAAACACTCTAAAGGTATACTCGTTCAAATTTATATATATTCGAGTAACTACTCACTTGCAACCTTGACATCTGTAAAGTCAGCTGAGACTACCTATGCTAAGAAAGCGTTAACTACATTGTACCTTTCGCATGGGTAAAATGGCACATCAAGTTCCCTACAGTGCAATTTCTATGCCGTTGGCGTTGATCCTATCCCGTTCTGCTTTTCAGTATTCTAATTATCAGATTCGCTACCTGTGCCACCGGTGGCGGTATTTGGCTCACATATCTAATATATTCAGCAAGACCGGTTTCGCTAGAACCAAGTAAGTGCTTCGCTACTAGACCTAATAATAGAACAAAAACGTAATTCTAGTTTTAATTCAGACAGTTAGTGGTTTAGTTGTTTCATGTCTGTAATAATATATCTCCTAAACTCCTCCTTTTACTTTAGCTTTAATCAACGCGATTCGTTGACGAGACAACAGGAACCAATAACTGTACGCGTCATATGACCTTAGTCGATGAGCGATGAGTAACATGTGACCTCTCACTCAATTTTTGTCTCTCGAGCTGTATGCTCCTATTCTCTAAAATCTCGTTATTCTCTATTGCATTATGGTCTATTGCAGACACAAAATGCTCACAGGGAGAGCCGCAATAAGAAACTTTCTACGGTGTTACACAATAGACGCGGCAACCAGGAGAAGGTGAAATCATTCCATATCAAACAGCAAATAAATACATATAATTGACACACTCGTACATATACATGATCATTACACTAGAGAACTTCATATCTGTTCTATTCGAAATGTTTTCATCCTGATATCATCGTCAGCAGCAGCAGCAGCAGCCACATAATTTGTTAGGAACAACGTTTTTCACACGCGAAGAGAAATATATACCAAAGAAATTGATATGTTCTTTACAGATAATGCTATCGTCATAATTCACCACTTGCTAATGTGATTTTCTCCCATTACTTAGTCACAATCACTAGCTATTCACTAATGCTTCTCACTTTATATTATCATGCTATCTCTATATAACATGTAATGTATTGCGCCTCAGTCTTTATTATTGGTACCTGAATTATGTGAATCGACGAATACCATCTCAGACGATGCTTCTGACTTGTCTATAGCTACTACTGTTTGCAGAAAATTGGAATCCATTCCAAAATATGTTTATCTATTAATTGCCTGATTTACTAAACAGCATCCATCGAAGGGGCAATCAAACTGATCCGCAAAAGCAAATCGAATTTTCATAATTAGGTACTTGAAAGAAAATATCTGAAAACGAACGCGGTTAAACTTGGCATTATATTGTACTTACATTTTAATTACTACTACAACAATCGTTACGTCACTTCACAAACACAATTCTGCCGTCTTTATCTTCTAGACTTATTTACGTAGACTTCACCTTTATCCATTGCCATATCATTTGAATTATAGTCAATAGAATTATATCAATCTAACTGTTATCACTTTAACCACTGATATGTTGTTTAGTTAATATCACTGTTATCGAGAACGGTACGTCGATACTTGATAGTATTCGTGTGGGGCAATATTTGCCGTAATTACATTACACGTAACAACGACACACTCCTAAAAATGATTTCATTAAGACATATCTGTAAAATTCGTGTACTTGAGTCCTAATGAATAAAATATATACCATGAAAAACGTCCATACACATGTAACCAGAATCCTTTTCATCTGGGTCAAGACCGGTGGGTATGGACCCAAATGCCGTTCGGCGTCTTAGGCAACGCCAAATAAACTGAGGAACAACAGAACCATGCGTTCAATACAAGAAATTAACAGTATAAATAGATTGGATGTTTAAAAATAACGATCTTAGAAATTGTGTGCAACACCCATCAGTCAGTGGAATCAAAGTACCACAGCTGTGAGCATCGATCGAAAAACTGGTTCCAAGTCAACAAAACTGAGAGTGTATAAGCGATCTTAGTATTTTGATTTGTTATTAGTCCGAGAGTTATGCCCGTTAACGCATATCAAATCCCATCAAAGAAAAAGCTGAAATTTTACACTGAATCTACTGCGGATAATGTAAGCAATACGATGGAAGGACCTTCACCATGAGTCATCTATTTCAACTATCATATCTCATGCTCGGTATTCGGTTGTACTTTATTGATGTTTAATAGAAATAATCATCCAATAAACAACATTATTATTGTGTATTTTGTTCAAACCATTGAAACTACGCAAATAGTGTTTTTAGTGTAGTGGTATTTATTCTGCTTATATTATGTAACAATTGTACTATGTTTTGTTTTCTTTGAAGATAGACACTGTTCCTACTGCTCCTCACAGGTTGTAGTGTTTCCCGATAATATCAAAAACGTAACTTCTTCTGTTATAATTAGATGTTTCTTAAATAAGAACGGGGAAAAATTATTCTATTGACGTTCATGACGTAGGGCAATGCGAAGTGCTTATCGTGTTTATCACGTAAATGAAGATACTAAAGTTAACTTAGCGCAAAAGTTTAGCATTTTCATGTATCAGATGATCACCTTTAACTAGATCTGTTTATAGGAGATAATAGGGTTCGTTCACATAAATTTAATTTTCATCAAAATAAAAATAATCTAGTACTTTATTATTATGGTTACTATGACAATAAGAATTATTATTATTGTTGTACAGTGTTTACAGACACGTCCATGTTTTTATATATTTCCATTTTTTTCAAAAATACGCATTCAATGGAATTTTTTTAGTTGTCTATAGTTAATCTATAGTAATCTAAAAATTAACTACATCTATAGTTAATTAATGCCGCACACGAATTACTCCGCAGTCATATCTAATATGAAAATTACGCCGCGATATACACTAATAATGTAAGGTATAGATATTTTATATCTAATGGCTAAAATATTTTAGCCAAAATAAGCAGCGTAAGTCTATTATAGGCTAAACGACTTAAGTCGTATGGAAAGAAACGAGTACAGTGTTCGATGAAGAAATGCATACACTTTCTTACGGATAAATAATACTTAGAGTCATTTAATTAAAGTAGAAAGCTGCAGTAAAACTATAAACTCTGAGATCGACAGTATAACAGAATTATTTTTATTTCAATTCAATCCTTTAGCGTATTCCATATTAACACAAATTAAAAAGCAAGTTGTGTACGTCACAGCAGCACAGGAGATCACGGACAACACATATAATCACTAAACATAGCACGCATGCCAAGACCGCAGTGCTTCTACTTTAATCATTTCAGTGTTTTTACCTAGTTCTTATTTGAAGTAATGCCTTTAGATTATACAATGTCATCTCATCTGATAATTCCAACGTTTCATTTGTTCTGGCATAACTATTGTTGGCGCCTCCATATGTTTCGATTTACCATAGGCCTGCCTCCTCGGCGGGCCCCACGACCTCTCAAAGCCATCCCTGGCCCTCCTGGATGCCCTCCCATCGCTTGAGGTGGCTGCTGTTGTTGTTGCATTTGTTGCTGTTGCTGCTGCCAAGCAGGTGCCTGAATTCGTCGAATTCGTTGACCCTGTAGGACATGATGATTCTGTGGCTGTGGTGGCTGATCCGGAACTGGGAGAAGTGGTTGACCTTCAACTCTTTGAGAAACGCCTGTTTCGAGTTGGGTTGATGGAGTGGTCTCTTCAAGTTCGGCTTCTCCAGATGAGGTTGTTCCGGATCCAGCGCCGGTCGTACCAGTACCGACACTGCCTCTAACAACTACAGAGATGTTTTGTTGGCTCGTCGATGTTGAGGCACTAGAAATACTCGGTACGTTTCTTGCACCCTCAAGGCCCGCCGCATCTTGTTGAGCTCCATCGGTTGATGGACTGTCATCAGCGCCTTCGTTTCCATTAACAGGTTCTACTGCAGCTACTTGATCACCTGGAGGCGGGGATGGAAAGGCGCTAGTGACCGCAACAGCGGCTGGTTGAAAGACAAAAGAAGATGTGCCACCATCCTCACCCCCAACGAGAGTCGGCGTACATGGCACGATGCCGTCATCGGTGCCGCCACTTACAGATACGCTACTACTAGCCTGTGGGACCACAGCATGAGATCCTCTCTGTTGCAACCCATGACCGGCTACTTGCAAATCCATCTGCTGTGTGGGTTGCTGATGTACTACAACAGCCGCTGTTGGCAAAGTGGCATCACTGCTTGCATCGTCATTGGCTAACTCCAGTACAAGTTCATCATCCTCAGCTTCTGTACGGGCGGTGTCGTCATCTCCTTCATCCTCCTCCTCTCCGATTACATCCGCGCCGCCGGCGTCCTCAACGTCGTCCACTACTGCAGCTCGATTATCATTACCTGCCAGGACATAGGACGATGTCGACGGTCCGGCCGCCGTGCTCTCAGTATTCGTCTGGGGCAGGACTAGGACAGCTTCTGTACGCACCCGCTTCACCTCTGTTGGCGTACCGCTACCTGCGAACAGTTTACACTGAGTTAGGCAAGTGTGAAGCAAGATAAACTTGTGCCTGCTGCAATTCTTAAAGCTATCCATGCCATCAAATATTACCACACATTCGAAAAGTTCATTTTAGTCAGCTTTTTAAAAAAAGTGAAAGTTTTCAAAAGTGAAAGAAAAAGTGAAAGAACCCGTTTCAGGTTGAAATGTGCTACCGGCTTGAATCTACTGAGCTTAATAAGGAAATGCAAAATGCCCTTCAATGCCAGTCGTACAAGGTAAAGACTAGAGGAATTCAGGTGACCAAGGGCTAATCAGTAAAAAATATTGAAATGGCTTGCTGCCACATACCGTCGTCAGATTCTGGTAGTAGGGAAGTTGATGCTGACGTCGTTCGTTTGATTCCTTGAGAAGCTTGAGGAGGTGGTTGATATGTTCCTGCCGTAGAAGTGCTTGGGCCGGGGGAAATTCCAGAGGTAGGGATAGGCGTCATAACGACGACATTAGAACTGACTTCTTCTTGAATTGGATGAACTTCGGCTCTCGGAGGCTCAACCATGCGAGTCGCCGGTACAACCGGCTGAGCTACAGCAAGACCTGTCGTTGCCCTGATTGCGCGTTAAAAATTATAAGCAAATTATAAATGTTCTTAAACCTTTAAGATTAAAGCTTAGGTCCAATATTCAAACAATATTCATCAGCATATAAAAAAAACTCAACTCTGTATTCGATAACTAATACTGCCGAGGAGTCGTTTTATGTCTCCGCTCACCTGTGCGCTGTTACCACAGGACGAATCGAGGCTGTTGGAGGCTGCTGTGCAGGAACTGGGCGGACGACTAGAGTGGGCGCACTAGTGGTCTGAGCAGGCGGTGGAGATGCCGATGGAGCACTAGAAGCGGAGTTGTTGCCGGAAACCAGTGAGGCCATACCGCTATCGCCCGACGAGGCTGTATTCGAGTCACCGCCACTTCCACTGGCCGCAGTTGATGAATTGCTTGATCCTGCCTCCGCAAGCTGACTACGCAAGGCCTAAATGTATTCGGCAATCCATTTACAATTAGAACACAAGTCAAATTCCAATAAGAACAATGACAATACAGCCTAGAACAATTCACACGACTGGCCAAACAGCAATTTTTCCAAAATGTATTCATTCTTTAACTAGAAAGTGTACTTAAATACTCCGTGAAAACCACAAGCATCCGCCGGAAATGCCCTCCATAGATCAAGCAGGAGTACAAGGAAGGTAAACAATTCGAACAAAAGAAATATCAGAGGATTCGATACAATAAATATGATCATTTGTTGCCAGGTCAAGGCGACAGGATATATTTCTCCATATTACTACTGCTTGTTTCATTTTATAATCACATGCATATATTTTTTGTAGTGTTTTGCCCGTTGGTTTTAATAATTATGTGAGTTTCGTTGAAATAAATCAACTGGGTAAGCCTTTGCTGAAATCATTGTTCAGGTCCCAAAATATACTTACTGAGTACGCAATTTCGATAATCATAACGGCAAATCCTAATAAACCATAAACAATTTACGTTCGCAAAAAAATATTTGAACTTAGTCAGTCATAATTGCTGCAGTTATTGCTACCGGTACACGCGGTGAATATTCAATGAAAGAGCGCAAATAATGGCATCCTTACTTTGATTTCTTCATCTTGTCGTCTCCATTTTCCTTCGAATTGACTTCGGATGGTATTCTCGCGCAGATGCTGTTCGTGCCGTTGTGCCTCAAGCCTTGCCCTTTCGGCTTCTAGTTCGTTTTGTAGAGTAGCCATCGTGTCCTTAATAGTCACCAATTCCTTCTGTTTCTCCTCTATCTCTTTCACCTTTTCCCCCGTTTCTTTTTCCTTTTCTGTGTATTGTTGTTTGTATTTACGGCCGAGACGCTTCAACTGCAAGAGAAAGAAATGAAATTCTCGTCACTTCCTTAAAACAGTATTCAATTGGATGCCTGGAGGTATAATAACGTAATATTTCTCTACGTACCAAGTAAACACTAAGAAAAAAAAAAATATATAATAAACCTTTCCTATGAGTTTACAAGTGTTCTTGAAGGCGCACTAATTAAAAACAGCAAAACATAATCAACATTTTAGCGCAGTTTTCTGTGTCCCTACCTGCTCAATGATCTCGTCTTTCTTTTTTGCATCTTCTTCGGCTTTGGTTTTGTCTTCTTTAGCCTGTCTCCCTTCGTTCTCCGCTTGCACTGCTCTCTCTTCGGCACGCTTAGCTTTCTCTTCAATTTCTTTAACCAGTACAGCCTGACCAGCTTGCAAGGTTGCCTTCTGCAGCCGCTGCTGCCATGACCTCACTTCACGTTTCAGAATCTCATTCTCTTTAGCTAAAGTCTCAGTCTCTTCGGTTACACTAGACTGTGAAGGCCCTGCTACTGAGTTCGCTCGAGCAGCATCTAACTCCTGACGGAGCAGTCTGTTGCTTTCCTGGTAAACCTGAAATATTATCTAGCACGATGTAGTGATTCCCTATAAATGTACCATGTGTTTGGTTGATGTTAAAGCATTACCACAAAAAAATCGGCATGAATAAATGTCATCCAGTACAAAACATAGTACGCGTACTTAAACTGAGGGAATTGTTAACCTGGGAAAGTTCGACTTTCTTGACAAGCTCTGCGTGCTTTTCGGCCGTAAGGAATACACGGGTATCGGTCTCCTGTGAGGCACGGTCGGCTTCAGCTTTCCGAAGCAACTCTTGCGTCCTCTCACATTTCGTCTTAAGGCGCTCATTTTCAGCACGAAGTTTGTCGAGTTCGGCTACTTTGAGTTTCCCTTCGCTTCTTAAAAAGTCTACGACCGAAGATAGCTCACTTGTTTGGAGCGCTTCCATTGACAACGGCCCGGCAATTCCCAGTGACGCCGTAGTTAGCCGTTTACTATCGTCTGGTGGTCCCAGACGAGCTAATAATCCGTCGTAACGCTTTTGATGCTCTTCAAGGCGCTCAGTCAGAGATGAGTTCTCACTTCGAAGGCGACTCACTTCTTCACGAACCACAAAGATCTCCTGCTCCAATCTAAATAATCATAGGGCGTTAAACTTTCAGACCTTAAACTTTAGACAACCGATAACTAATTTAACTAATAATTAACCAACAAATAACCTTTTTTATACACAAAATTACCAATAGAATACAAATTTTTAATAATCAGTACGTCTGCAAAACCAACATTGTTTTCATACCAAAATTGTTGCAGTAACTTGTATACTTCTATACATGTAGATATATTTTCTACTATGTAACGAATATTAACATTTCAATTGTTTTTTTACTTATGAAAATTACCTGCTCGCGGTGGCTTGTGCTGCTTGTTTTGCCTCCTCCTTGGCCCTTTCGGCCTTCTCAGTTCGTAACCTCATTGCAGCCAAATCTTCAACTGCTTTTCCATGAGCAATTAGCTCAGTTTCCAGACGGGACCTTGTTTCAGCGATTTCTGTTTCGAGGCGCTGAAGTGACTCGCGGTCTGTTGACGTATCTAGAGCCGAACGAACTTCTGCGAGAGTTGACTCCGTTTCCTAAAAATTAAAGCATCTCTATGAATTACCAGTGTCATAGATATAGAAAAAATGTACGGCAGATAAGAATTCAAAAAGAGTAGTTTTCAAGTACCACCAATGACGGCTCAAAAGGAACTCCACACTAATAATACGTAAAACGTTCAACGAAGCTCCCAACCAAATTGGACAGTTATTTCGTTCAGCGAATTCATATATTCTGATAAGGAACTTTATTTCAGCGAACTAACCTTATGAAGAATTTCGAGATCCTTGCACCTCTGTTCCGCTTGCACGGCGTTCTCCTCGGCGGTCTCTTTTTCAGCTTGAAGTCGCGTTGCCCTTGCCTGCGCTTCGGCTACTTCCGCAGATAGCTGTTCGCATAACGTTGCTTTTGCTTCTTGGGAGTCTTTAAGGCATGCCGACAATTCCTTCACCATTTTTTCTAAGCGCGTGCTGTTGTCTTTTTCTGTTGACACTTGATGCTCGAGTGATTTTGTCATCACCTAAAAGTTCCACAGCACCTAATTAGCAACGTGCTACTAGAGAAAGCGACTGGAGAAAACCGTTAAAATTCAGTTATTGCTAAAAACATGACAGTTCCTCATGTACAGCTTGGAAGAGAGTGAATCATTCCCATCGTGAGGAATATTACTTGTGAGTATGAAACCTGTTTTTTTTTATATTTTTTTAGGCAAACCGATTACAGACTCCGAATACGAGCAAAAAGCTGTCTAGAAAATCATATAAAATCTTTTCCTTTTTTGCACGAGTCACAAAATTTCACCGTCAACGCTAATCGAATGGAATCCATGTTAGGTTAGTTATCTTTATCAATATAAATGATGTTGATTGAGGGCTTGATGCACTATACCTGGTATTTCGTTAATTGATCCTTGTATGACACGCAGCAGAGGCCTCCTGGGGAAGTGGTTGGCGTCGGGACAACACTCGCAGGGAGACCTGCAGAGCTGGCAGAAGATTTCTTTGCGTTTGCTAAATCGGCTTCGGCCTTCAATAATTTCTCTTTGAGATTATCGATTTCTTTACGCGCCTCATTTATAAGCTTGTCCTTAGCCTCGATTTGTTCCTTAAGTTGCTTCGAAAGATAGTCTTGCATACCGCCCATTTTATTCTTCATCTCTTGGAACTCCAGAATCACCTGCATGGAATGATAAAAAAAAATAATAAGAAATAATCATAATCTGTGAATAATAAGAAATGTATCATAATGGCCATATATATCCAGAGATCACTGGAAGCGGAGCAAACGAAAAAATGCCTCTTCACTGCAGGCAACTTTCCTATAAATACTCATTTTATGCATTAGGTCGATATATGCGTATGCTACCAACAGATTTTGTAGGGTCTAATGGTCAGTGATGGTGTTAAAGGCCGTTACAAAGGCCTCTCTATGCCTTACAAGCCTGTTGTCAAGCTAATATTGTATCGACTGTATTATAATAATAATAATTCTATTCTGACTTGCAAGTCCTGAAAGGGGGCATATTGTGCATGTTCGAAAGCCACGGAAATTACTCAAAATGCTTGTTCTGCGTAGGGAGTTAAAAGATAAAAACTTACCTAAACTCTTTTAAAGCCATCTTCATTGAATGCAAAAAGCGGACGAATTCTTCAGATCGAAGATGCTATATTCAATTTTAGACTACTCTCAATTATAGGGTTTTCGTCGTAAACGCAACACTTGTTCCGAATTATTTCGAAAGCACTTAGACCTTGATAAAGGGTAAATCGAAACTCTCCAAAAAACTGTATTTCGCCACCCGACATACTTTTGTTCCAAAGTCAAGTATATTCGAACACAACTAACGAACACAAACGGTACACAAAACCAAATGGCAAAGAGGCGTAATAAGCAAAACACATTCGGCAAATACAAGCAGACTAGCTAACGATCGCCTCTTTTTGAATATAACTTACAGATATTTATAAAAATAACTTTGTTCGAATTTTAAGGTTCTAAGTAACAAGCATAAAAGTCAATGACGGTATTTAATGCTAAATATCTCATAAGTACTGCACGCAAAACGAGTCGGTTCTCTCATAATAATAACATAATGGAAAATCTTGTTCAGTATATACAACTTGGCTGTATACAAACCCTTATTAACTATCTTGCTGTTCTCTAGCACTTGCCACTGTATAAAACCCTTTCCGGCCCGGTAAACGCAAATGGTCTTTTTAATGCGGAAGTTTGGCTTGACTGGGAATTTGGCGTACTTCCAGAGCTACCCGTTCCTTTCTTTGTTTATGATTACTTTGAGATACAGTTTCTCATAATTAACCTTGTAATAATTCCGTGTAGAGACTTGCTGTTGCGATTGTGCTTTGTTCGATACCGGGGGAGACGTTAAGAGTCAATTGCAGGCCATATCTCCTTCTGCGATTCACCCAGTTCATTGTAAACATATTGATAAAATTCCACACCCCTAGGATGGTTGATATCAGTCTGGTGTTCGCAGTATATCTTCTCGTGCAATCAACAAATTCTTTGCGGTCTCAGCTTCTCATAGACCAAGAGCGGCCGATAAATATACTGCACATCCATTAGGTCTACGATCCTTTAGAACTTAGCATACCATGTTAAGCACCCTTTTCAACTAAAGAGTTCTCATTGTACACTGCACAAATAGCCCAGACCACTTTGTCCTTGGCGAAAGAAAAAATAAACATTGATTTTTTTTTCATGTAGCTTTATTAGCTAAATAATGTACATATTTTCGCTAACCATACAATGAAATTTCAGTCGAATTATAGAAAAGAGCGAGAAAGCGACGACTTTCGAATGACAATAGACAAGTGACAGAGAGCTAGAAAAGAAAGAAAACAACACGTTCGCAAGTAATAATAAGAAATTAAACACAAATTCAATTAGTTATTTGTAATGATTTTTGGTTCCTCTTACCTCAGTTTGCCGAAGTGAGCTGGCTTCCCGAATATCGCTCTGAGCACTTAAGTTTCTGTAGTTTTCTCGTTGAATTTTCAAGTCGGCTAATGCTTCGAAAAGTTGAGATTCTTTTTGCTGAAGACGCTGAGATCTTTCAGATAATTCTTCCTCAAGTTGTCTCACATTTCGTTCATAACTAGCGATATTAGAGGCCAGGGATACGTTCCGGTCTCGTAGGGATTGAACTTCAACCTAAACGTATACATTAAAGGCATAGAGTAAAAAGACTAGAAGGTTTAGAAATGTTTCAGTGATTACGCTTCACTAACTTTTAAGCTCTATAGAGTCCACCTATTGGGTAACCTTCATATTTTGTAATTGGCTCATTGTACGTTGTGATGTCCACCAAGTTTATTGAACCAGGAAATTTGATAATCGAGAGACTCGACAATCGATATTATCAACATTATACACGATTTCTGGAAAGTGGACAACGCGGCAACAGTAGCTTCTAGTTTTCATATTGCTATAGTTGAACAAATAGTTCGGTATTGGTATTCTTACGTTAGCAAAGTCTTCAATCGAATTGTTGCAAGCTTTGCTTTAAATACAATACAAATCAGATTAATACAGTAGGTACTTCCAGTGAGAGCGAGTTCTAGCTCCAAATAGATATGACTTAAACAACTAACCTGCGCAGTTTTGAGTTGACCTTCCAACTGACGACCTCTCAAAATTTCGCTTTCCAATTTTGCTTTAGAACCTGCCAACTCAATTTTTACTGCACAGTTGCTAGACTGAAGCGCTTCAATCTTACTCTCAAGGCTTGTGGTCCTTGCCGTGCTGTGAGTAGAACGTCATCAGAATTTGCAAACCGTTAAATTTACGCCACTCAATAAGGATCATTGTTCTGAACCTAATTTAATGTAGCTCTTGTTCCATTTCATATTACGTATTTAATCTTCTGCTTATTAAGAAAAGCGCTGTTTAGGAGAGCGAACTGTATCATTTACGTGGCGATAATTAAAAAAAAAACTATACATTTTTCATATATAGCTTCCCCAGAAACTCGGATAAAAATATTTAAGTTACTATTGTTCTTTGCAGTATTTTTTTGCAAAAATATGATAACATTCTATATTATGGATGACAGAGTGAACAGGGAAAATCCTAGAACCTTTCGCTGCGGATTCTTTCAACTTCTTTAGCAAGCCTCTCAGTTTCGAGTCTTGCTTGACGCTTTTCTCTCTCATAACTTGAAGCATCCTCAAGTTCTTCCGGAGTTGCCCCCCCAGCGCCGCTCGATTGTTGTTTTTTTCCAGATCCAGTTGATCCGCTTCTGGCAAGCAAATTTTGAGTGCTACCAGTTTTTAGAGCCGAAACAATTTCAGCTTGACAGTCCTTCTCTGCCATTAGCTGCTCCACTTCGCGCTTAAGGTCCGAAACAAGAGCTTCTAGTTCAAGCGATCGTTTTTCTAAAAAAAAAAAGTACTTATATATATAGAAAATTTGGCATCCAAGCTGCGATAATTGGGAAAGCTATAAAAAAAAAAGCGAGACAGATGCGGTAGTACAGCAAATACCGTCTTTCCAATGGTGCATTAAGAACACGTTTACTTCTTAAACTTACAAACACAAATAATTTAAACTCAGAATCGGGCATAGGCACCCTCATGTTATGCTTAGAATCAACTATCTGGGGTAATACTTAAGGGCAGTCTAAGTTTGTCGCATCCGAAATGTTGATATACACGATACTCATATGAAAATAAGACATATTTCCTAAGAATATGCATTGAATCTGTATGATGAAACCGCGAGGTTTGGATTACCTACATAGTAATCCAAAATAAACTAAATAATCTTAACAATGAAACAGTTCTAATTTTCAAACCTACCATCAGTTTCCCTTTCCTCAATGATGCTCTCGAGTTCCCTAACAGCTCGAAGCAGCTGTGAATTTTTCTCTTGCAGTTCGGTGATTGATGTAAATGTTACCAGACGCCCTGATACCACATCAGCAACCGTCGCCTCTAGGCCCTCTGAACAGCGGATGTCTCGTACTGAAGTATCCCGGCGATTTTCAATCTGCGCCAAGAGAACTTGTACCTACGAAAGTGGCAGCACAGTACAACACGGTCAGGAGTGGGGAACTACTAGAGACGTTAGCCATATTTAAGAGCTTTTATAAAAAGTGATCCACATTACTCATTGTAAATTCTGGCAACTAGAAGAGGCGCTTTTTTTGTACACTTATTCTGTACTATTACTAGATTGTTACACACAATCGTTTTTTATATTTCATATGTGTATTGTGTTGTAAAAAAAATAATTATATGATGCTACTTCCGAAATTATCTTAAATCAGGTAAATACAGGTATGTCCCATTTTTCCTCTAAAAACTCGCCTGTCGAGATAAATCTCCATTATGCTTTTCAAGTCTTTGGGCAGAAAATCTTAACTTGGTTGACTCTCGCACTGCAGTGTCGCGCTCCTCCATAAGGCGGTCTCGCTCATCGTTAAGTACGCCTAGTTGGCGTTCTAGTTTGTCCCGATCTGCCATCATCCGCTTATAAACCGTGTCGTGATGCACAATATTTTCTGTAACCGCTTCCATCTTTCGCAAAAACCAAATACCATTATCAGATTACGCCATAACCGCTAAAAGAGCTCAATTAAAATTACTAACGCAGCAACTAAAAACTGACAGATCCACAGTTCCTACACACATAATTATTAGTTGTAGTATGGAGCTTTAGACAATAGTATTACGTATTATAGCCTGAATTCTTTACTACAGATATTCCATACAAGTTTTCTAATCCACTTGACACGTTTTTTTGATCCACATACTCGCTTTTTTTCTGCGCTTAACAGAAACCCGCGACTGATGATGTAAATGCAAATCACTCTCTTACTTCTTTTGTAAGCTGCCGCACAGTGTGATTCAACATTTGGTTGTCTTTTTGAAGAGCGGCAATTCGGCTGTCAACGGCATTCCTTTCTTGCAGTGCGACGAGCGGATGGCGAGCTTCTTCCTGGCACGCGCCGCCACTGCTGTCAAAGCCACCGGCTCCTGTCGGTGTCGTAACAAGCTCACGTGTTTCGGCCAATTGAGTCTTCAAAGATTCGATTTCGACCTCCTATGAAATGATGCGAGTATAGAGGTAATAACAAAAGGTTACACAAAATAAACGCTAACGTAGCTTTCAGCAGTTACAATATTACGAACTGATTATTACTTGTTGATAGCTTCAAACAGTACATGCTATTTCAGAACCAAGTCGTATGGTAATTATCAATCCGATTTATTTTTTGGGTATTTTTTGAGCAACAATATAAAGTTATTCTTCGACTTGTGAAACACATGTACACATTGGGCGTAAGCTAAAAACAAAATTGGAAACATTGCGTTTCAAGCGTTATCCAAAAATATTAGTACGTTGCAGAGGAAAAACTGAAGATACATTATATCTTTAGTTTTTCCTGTGAGTAGCGCAAATTGTATAATAGCGTATAGTCTATTAACTCATCTGCATGATTTTTTACCCTTTGCTTGAGGTCAGCCTGCAATCCAGCTAGTTTAATCTGAATTTCTTCGTTTTGCTGAGCAAAGTCTGAATTCTCCTTCTGAATGTCAATAGCGGTATCGAGTAGCTGGTTTATTTTCGATTTATATTTCTCTTCACCTAAACGGAAAGCATATCAAGTCCACACACAAAAGTAGGTTATATACTTGTAGATAAGTCAAACCTACGATAAACAGTTACAGAGTAACCATCTAAACGTGAATTGCGTCGTTGAAAAAAAATTTAAAGGCTACACAAAAAACTTTGTTTGACATACCGATCTTGTAAGCCTCGGTTAGTCTCTTTTCAGCACTGAGTTCAGCTTCCCATTGCGTTTCCATTGTCACAAAGTTGGCTTCTGCTCGCTCTTTCTCTGTTATCGCCGACTGGAGATTCGTACGCACCAATGACAGTTCTGTTTTAGTGCGTTCCAGTTCTGCATTTACAGCATCTAGCCTGAAATATTATAGTAATATTAATCTGGGGCTTAACTATTTTCGGATGTTTAGCTTCAGATAATAATACCAAGTACACGGATTTTTTATTAATTTAGAAAAGTTCAACAACAGGATTTCCGGTACACTAATCTTGGCGAATGGATAATCATAGAACACTCAAGCTTTTATTTAAGCCGGTTTTATCTGACCTAGGTTATGAGCAGCGGCGATTATAAGGTACTCACCTTCCATTAAGCTCCTCTTTCTCCCCTTGAAGGGTAGCGATCTCCCTTGCAGAATTGTTACGCGCTTTTAATGCGGAAGAATTCGCAGCGTCCAAATCTTCATTTAAAGCATATACTCGTTTCTCGAGAGCTTGTTGCCCTTGTTCTAGACTAGTGTTTTTGTGTTTAAATGAAGCGATGGTAGTCTCATATTCTTGCGTTCTGAAACATACGTAGCATTAACCGAAAACGCTGAACTTTTTTTGTTTTGGAAGCCTTTTCTGCCAAAGCTGTTCTGGAAGCCGGAAGTTTTCTGGCACAGTGTGAAAGAATAACGTATTACCGCGGAACGATTTTACTGCGGGTTGCACAAGATCGTATCTTTAGGCATTTTGGTTTGCATCTAAAGATAAGCAATACTCAGTTTTTTCTATTGTTGTTACTTGATCCCGTTCCTAATGTAACACTCGATATCGAGAATTCTTCTAACAAAATCGATTTGTCACACTGCAATTCTACCTAACAACCCCAGCTTGATAACGATAAAAAAATTAAACATGGTCATTATCACTAAAGCTGACTAAATACACTAAAGTCTACTACCCTTTCTTACCTGATAATAGCATCCTTCAATTTTCCTTTGGAGTCTTCAGCGTCTTGAGTTACCTTTTGAAGCTCTTCTTCCATAGTTTTGATCTGTTGGTCGAGTTTCTCTTTGATTGACCTAAGTGATTTTAGTTCCTCAAGACTCAAAGAATGTTCCGATTCCATCTGGTTTAGTACGCCGCATAATAATGGTCACCGATACGACGTTACATGATTATTACAAGCCAAACCAACATTGAAATCATAAGAATATTTTTTTTAACAAACCTGCTTGGGGATCAGTCATTTACATATAGGTAAGTACCACCTAATGTAAGTGAATTGAAAAATCGTATGACTTTTACGATCAGTATTGTATCAGTATAGTAAGAACGCAAGACCTACCTTGACCGTTTGGGTTTGAAGACTATGAAGCTGTTGTCGTGCTGACGTAAGCTCATTCTCAGATTGCGTAAAACGCGTTTGAAGAGTTTCGAGCTGCAACTCGGCAGCTGCACGGGCCGCGGTTGCTTCTTCTAGTTCTTGTTCCGACTGAAACTTCAATCGACTCTAACAAATGGACATTCCAACGTGTTTCATTAGTGCCAATACAATGGTCGAAAAGCCGTCAAATTGCCACCAGATACACAGATAAACAAATAATTACTGAAGGGAGTAGCCAAAAAATAACTAGGTAATAAATAGACATGTGAACGCATGGCACACGTTTTAGCTTATTTGTTTTCAATCAATTGATGATAATCCGACAGAATGAAAGACAAAAAAACGTGAGTCATTTGTGGATGCCAAAGGAGTAAACGAATGCAGAGGTGAACAAACCTTGTAGCATTTATATGAGATAGAATTCCTTGTAATTCGACTCTACGAGACTATACAATAGATACATTTTTTTTTTTATAACTTTCGAAGTCGAAAAATATTTAAGATTCTGTACGGCCTTGCCTACGAACGGCGTGCTTATTTTGTTAACTGTCCGCAATTTGCCAACAGGATCATGCATGGATTATATGAAATAACACGAGCATCATTTTGATCCTATAATAACGAAGCCAGAAGACGTATATTTTAAAATGGGTACTTGGCCGCAAGCTGTCAGGTTAGAGGGTCATATTTGTGAAAGAAACATAACTAAAAAAATATTGACACTGACATACTGCCAACTTTTATCTGTAGCACGTTCTTACGAAGGCGACAGATGATGACAACACTGACTAGAAAGTGACGATGTGTTCAAGAACCGGCTATTTATAGACACAAACGGACAATACTATGAAAATATTGGGAGCCAATTAGTTCCACTTGACAATATAAATTTTACTTTCGGAAGTTACAGTCTTTAAAAACAAATAAATGTTCAAGTAAGTAACTTTCCAGAAAAATGCTCTTATTAATTTCCAGAAGAAAAATACGTGTTTTGTTTTTCAAAATGCCGTTGTTGTTAGAAGTTGAAGTTACCGTGCTTCATTTCCGCTCAGATTCTGTGTAAATAGTGTGACATAGATGTGCATGGCCACAAATAACAGTAAAATTTAGAAGTAAATGATTTAAGGTATTTCTTAGCTTACACTGATCATTTATATGAGTTGACAGTTTAATTGTCCATGTGACAGAAGATTACACTAAAAGAAGGCACTAATTTAATACCATTTGCCTATAAAAAAAACTGAGTGCATTCAGTATCAGATTATTCTTTGGTAAACCTCAACAGCTGTGTAGAAGAACAAAAAACGATATTTAGCTATTCAGTTCACTTATTAAATAAAACTTCACCCATGTTGTCGATTCGTCACTTCGCACTTGAAAGTAAATCTTGGTAGAGCCGCGCCAGATAAAAAGTGATTGATTTTAGAGCTTGAAGTCATCATGTTCTAGATAATCCGATATACTCACGTTTCGATTTTAGAAGATCCTGTGCCACTTAAAGCCAAGTTTTACCAAGAAAAAAAAACCCGTAAACATTTTTTCATGGGCTTGAGTCAAACATCACGCAAAAGCTTTACCTGGATGGCTTCTTTTTCAAGAACATGCTGTTTCCATGCCTCCTCAAGTTGAGGTCGCAAACCAACAGGCACTTGTCCCCACAGGTCGTTTCCAAAGAGGTTTTCCATTGCGCCGCCTTTCTGGACAATTTTTTGCTTGGATTAATGTTCAAAAATCTGTAACAAATGCGTCCACACACTGGAAGGTAACGAATACCTGAATACAGTTCATTCACTTTTAAGGTCCGGCACTACGCAGATCTAAAGCTGCCTGCGCAAACAACGGCCCTCTGCGTCGTTTAATCAAAGCTGTTACCGGCAGGATACCCATAACGAAGCTTGTGTATTTGAAAATAAACAAAGCAGCAGACGACAGTTTTGGCGGCCAGGGTTGAATGACGATTTGAATGACACTTGCCGCTATCTCAGAGAATGTCTTCGCTATATGATAATTTTAGGCACGTTGTGAGATATGAAATAGGTGGGTTAGGTTTATGGATTTTCGAATAAAACGCTTCTGTAAAAAATAAACAATGAGTGTAATTAACTCTGCAGACCGAAACGGAGATGTGATAACTTGGTATAACTGGACAAAAAGAAGCTGGATGGGCAGGTCCAGAAATTAAAGGTTTTGTAGCACAAGCTGTACTGGTTTGTTCCCCTGATAGCGCATTAGATGACGCGCTCGCCTATAAGGCTTGAGCATATGTGCTAGGAACCAGCCATCCGAAAGCTTATGCAGCGAACGTAAAATGCAATAAACAAAACTGTATTCGTTTGTTCTCAAAGTAAAAATTGTTTAACAATAAAACAAACAACTAAAAAAAGTTAGTGCTGATGAAAAAAATATGAAGACAAAGGCGCTTTATCGAAAATATGCATTCTGTGTAATTATAAAGAATCGATTATCGCATGAAAATAAGCGTGTTTCAAGTCCATTTTATACTTCTATCTAGTATTCAAACTGAGTGTGTGACCACGGCTGGGGTACTAATATTGACTATTTCTTATTCCTTACAGATAATATAGAAAGAAGTCTACTAAACCTGTATTTCTTATAGTCTCCATTAATGTGGTCCCAGCAAATCTTAACAGGTTAGAGGTGAAGCCCAAATAAGTTATATATATATATATATATAATATCACAGGCAGTGTGAAAGCATGAGACAACGGTACGTAATCTTTAACTCAGCAACGTTCATTCATAACGATGACCAGATAAGGTATCTTTATGTGAATCAAGGTAGAAAACGCACATAAAGTACATCTCCAAATGATTTCTTCTTCTTTCAGGGATAATATGATTATAAAAAATGATGATAGGTATCTTTTGGTTGAAACATATCTAGGAGACGTGTTTTCGAAATGCATTATATCACACAATAGACGAACAAAGAATACACAGAATATTACTACAATTGGAGCCTGTAAAGCCCGATTTAAATAGTATGCTCGTTGTCAGCCTCCAGCAACAAACCTCTCTATGTAGTCACAACATAATATGGGGGATCGGTAAAATATAGCAGATTTCTAGCCGAATACACTGTATATCGAAAACTTCAATTAGATCTTATACGCCTTTAATATGTTACTGCGTTTATGACCTTTAGCCTCCTCAGTGGTGACGTGTCTATAAGCTTTTGTGCATAAGGTAACAAAGGACATAATCAGTTTACTTAAAATAATTATGTTGGTAACAAGTCTCTAGATGCCAGATATTTTGATTGATATTTTACTCAGAACTAATATTCAACCCTGCTCTGAGAAGTGAAATATTTTTCTACAAAAATAAATAAATCAGTCGAAAAGGATGGTTAATATTTCTGATATTATGCTATAAATATCATATATGATAATTAATATGAAACAATTTCAAACTCTCGCCTTTCTTGATAGAAAGATTGGTCAAATCCCAGCATGATTACTCAAGTTGCACTTCAGACTGTAGCATTGGAATAAGTAAGTTATTATCCGAATGGTATAATAGAAAGTAATGGTGCATATTTTACTTTACAAAAAAATTGCATATCTCCGTTTTATGCGTCCTGATACTGCTAGACCAAATAAACGTTTGGACATTGGTTTAAGCTTAAAATATTTGCCATACGTTCATCGAGCGAACGAACCTTTGAGCTTTTTACAACAGGCTTTGTTTAAAAAAGCTGAGAGCAACTACAGTAATGTATAATAATAACAAGTGTAAACGTGAAGTCTGGCAGAAAAGGAGTTATTTCGGTCAAAATTCCTAAATATAATATACTAGATTTAGCAAAATCGATCAAAGCACGTTAGAAAACATTATTGAAAATTCAGTACTTACCATTATGCCCCCTATATGCTGCATAATGCTGCTACCAGATTGATAAAAATATAACTTCACTCTTATGATAGATAGAGAAATGTATGCTGAACATTAACTCGATGCTCAAGCGTTGTGTCTTATTTAAAAAAAAAGTTTTTTTTTTAAATACTACTCTTTTAACATTCTAATACCGTTTGAATAATGCCTAAAGTTTTATCTAGGAAGTAGTATCTGGGCAACATTGGCGCAAGTTGCGACACTTTGCAAGCTAAGTAGTATCTGGGCAACATTGGCGCAAGTTGCGACACTTTGCGAGCTATCTTAGATACAATGGTGTTTACGCACGAGCAAAAAGCATTTTCACTCCCTGAAAGGAACAACGAAGACAAAATTTTGAACATCTAATGTCTTCGAAACTGTACACGACAGCTACTTGGTATTTGTTTGTATCTTCATAGGTGGTAATTTCATATTCCCGTATTATAGCGTTTATTATAAAGTGAAATATATGGCACTGCTATGTATATGCATCGCTTTAATTAATTTATATAATAGAACGTATGCTCAATTTACTAGCTACCTAGGAAGCACTTTTACATAGCTTTATTAAGCATCCTCTTCTTACAATTCAGTAGGCAGATACGCAAAGAGCTTTCCAGCCTGGGAAAGTGCCTAAATGTCGCCTGTTTTAATGTTACCCCAACTCCAACTTAGATCAAATTTGTCTACAACTTATTCCAGTGAACTTGATTGTAGAGACAACGCAAATAACTTACCAAGAGAATTAGTAAAACAAATACAGAGATAACTTTCTGATTTTACATTTAATTATTATACCCAGACAATTTTAATCGAATTCAGGTATTTAGTTGTTCTCAACGCTAAAAGGTATTTTTTATTGCAACTGATGTAATTTATATTCTAGAATTTCAAAATTATCAGGATTATTATTATTATTATTGTTATTGTTATTAATTTTTTAATAATAACACTATAGATGTTTCTAGTATTATTATCCTTGGTAAAACATGCCTCTTTGTGGAAAATTGGAAAATTCCTAAAACGCTAGCGAAAATTTGTTTGAAGTCTGCCCAATTTTCACAAAAGGTAACTAGAACATCTTTTTAAGTTTCTTAAGAAATATTATATATTAGATACATTTTCTAATTACCTTACGAAAAGCTTCATTTCACAGATATCTACAACTACAAAAGTATGCAACTTAGCTACAAATGACAAACGATTTTGTATACTTTTTAAAAAAATTATAATTTCATGTTTATACAAAATATAATTAGTGCTTATCTGGCGTACCTACGGCTCACCTGCGCAGTCTTTATCAGACATATCCAGGCAGAGTGATAAAGCAGCAGTTATATATTTGCCCACTAAACTCAGTGACACGCGACGTAATCAAGATTTATAATCTGGTGTAAATACATATCGTTCCGTGCTGCAGTGCTCAAAAACAATATTGGACGTAAAACTCGATAGATAAATCAATTAGTTACCGACGACATTCCCAGGATGGAGACCAATATTCGCATCTCTTCCCTAATCGGAAACTATTTCACTTTTACCATGTAATATTCCTTCCAATCTAATCAAGATTTTTTGATTAGTGGATTAATAGATATAGGGAAAAGTCATTATTTTAACATGTTACAAATATATAAATACGGCATCGCCAACAATGACACAAATGCTATACAATTTCTTCACACAAAGTTCATCTGATATGCTATGTCCTGTACGATGAAACCCATAGACGCAAACGTCTTTGAGACATGACGTCTTGTACAGTTCATAGCCTTACATGTAACCCGCTAACATGTATAGCCTTTCGAAATTCGTCGTCGACATCCGTTAATATCCGACGGCTAGCTACGCTCAGAATGCATGATATTCTTATGAGAATTAGAAAAACAACTATAATGTCTTTGATTATGGTTGGACTGAATACTTCTTAAAACATCAATAGTTTGGTAAAGAATAAGCGATGCGTTTTCAATGTTCCGGTCACACTATGGATATTAAAAAAAAAAAAAGAGCGCCTAATAACTTCGAAAAGAAATTCCGATTTTTCGAATCTTTACTTACTAGAGGTCACTATCAGCAATGACGCATGGAAGCAGTAGCTACCTGCTCTACCTGCTAGTAATTGTCCGCTGAACAGGCGGTTAAGCAATCAAGTCCTTAAAATCCTATGGTGAAAGATGCATCTGGCTTAGAGATTGCCGCCGCTTGCAAAGTACTTTCGAAAGAAGGGGATGATGGATCTCATTGTTTAATGGCACACGCACCTACGTGAGGATAACTTCTTAATAAAAAAAAAAAAGAACCTGTATTTTCCAATTAGTTGATATGGTGACTTGGTTTTGTGCGCTTGTTACTGCACTTAGATATTTACTATTCGAAATTATTCTCTTCTTCACGGTTTTGCGTGTTTAATGGTGATTACGACGTTGTTATTAACAGCCTTGTTCTGTCGACGCAAATCTGCCCTAATGGCACTAGATCGTCTTGTTATAGCATATTGCAATTTAGCTTTTCTACTAACATTAACTTAATTAGTTGTTACGTCACAGCACTCAATGTTTATGTGACCATTTCTAAAAACTGTCGTTAACATCCAAGTATAATCAATTGAGTCAGTTTCAATGCAGCATTCTAACCAACATAGGTTTAGTTAAAATCATGGTTCTTATTTTTTAAAAGTAAGTACGTCTGAACTGATACGAACATACACAAATTTTGAGGTCGAACTCTACCATCCCGATTGTTAGTGATGCCCAGTATCTTAACGATCATCTCTTGTGTTTATTAACTAACAAATGAGTTGCCATCGCGGGAGTATCCGTCATACCCACACAATCCGTCATCTTCAATAACGTCGCCTGGCTAAAAGATTTGCTAGATTTGAAGCTGTATCATCATACAGTCTACATAGATTAATTAGTTTACTGGCCGAGGCAGAGCTTCGAAAAAAAAGGATTCTAGGAAAAATATTTCATTTGTTTTTTGTCGAACTCGAGCTGTGATCACTTGACCAGAGATTTCTGTTGCTACAAGTGACAGGATTTGTCTTCTGGCATACTAGCTTGAGGACTTTATGGGATAGATTCGTTGTTCTTAAACCTCGTATTGCATTGATGCCTCGTACTTTACAGAACAGAGAAAGAGAACATTCGTAAACCTGAATCAAATGCGCCCGATTGATATCCGCACCCAATTTCATAACTAAATACTGTGTTTTCGCCTTAAAGAATTGGCCTCTCAGTTCATTCAATAAATTAATCCTGTATTAGAACGAAATGTCGCAGTGGCTTCTAAAAGATTTAAGTATTATGTTCCGACGCCTTTGTATTAACTCCACTAACTACGCTAATAAATTTATTTGAGGAGTCACTGCAAGGCAAGGTCCAAATTCGCGTGCTACCTTTGAACTGAACTGAATGATATCTATAATAATAATAATATAGGAAATCGTAGTTAGCTTAAGATTTCATCAGCGCATTTGTACACGACTTCCTTAAATTGATACACGGCTATCATGTCCATATCTGTTTAGCCTTATGGCCTGGAAGGACTTAATCTATCTACTTATATTAGTCACTTATCCGAAACAGTTTCCTATAGGAAGCTACTTATCTACCCTCGACGTACCTCCATTCCCCACAAAACCACTTTAAGTTACCTTCTTATCCTATTATAGGATCTATTTATCCACTATTCGTCATGATTCGACTACTCCATTCGCCTGGCTAACCCTTCTTCCACCATCTTGTCACTTACTCATTGTTATTGAGGCCAAATTGAAAGAAACCAGACAGCCAGCCCCCCTCATGTGCCCTTGATGAGCCCAAAATGCTGGCGAGATGCCATCAAGCAAGTACTTGCTCATATCTGCATCTGAAGAGAGGTGTTTACATAAACCGTATTAATGGAGAACTGTGCTTTCGAAAGTGCCACCTCCGTGCTACCACCGTATCAGAGGTGTGAAGCAGGTGGATAGCGGCTAAATTCGATTATCGGCAAGAACTCTACTTTCCCTATTGGTTTTCGTTTCTTGTCTTGCCTTTCTTACCCCCCCCTCCCCCTCCCCTCCCCCTTCCGGTAGCGAATCCCTGCCGGCATTTCGCCTTCTCTTGTTCAGCCACTCTAACGCCATCATTCCTCGCTTTTCTAATCTAACCCTCTATTATGGCTTATTACTCGGCCTGCGCCTACGTATGCATGCATGTGAGTATGTGGATGGACATGTGTGGGTTTGGCCGTCACTGTAAGCCCACCTCCCTTAGCAGAGCAGTGAACCGACTCGCCCCATCCCCCACCTTGGCTTGGTCCTACGGCCAGCTGCTTCTTTTTCCTCGCCTGGGCCCTCCATCCCTTTCTCGGTCGGCAAGCCAGCGAATGTTCCTGTGCCAGTGGCGTCTCCGTCTTGTTCGGCCATCGAGCTTCAATGGACGACCCCCTTGACATCCGTCGTTCAACTGGCAGGGTGCTGACGGACTGAGAAGACTGAGAAGGCCGTAGCGGATGACGGCTGGGCCGTCAGAAGGGGCTGCAAGTAGCTGATGGGGGAGGCGCTGCAGTAAGCATAGGGCGTAGAACGCTGCCAGCTATGGGCGGGATCTCATTGCTGGTTCACTAGCGCTCTCTATCTTTCGCCCTATCTGCGCCACACTTCCACTTACTCGGCATGTCCCTTTCCTTCATCTTCACCCTCCTCGGTCCTGGCTTTCTCTTTCTCTCTCTCGCTCTAAGTCCCGTTGCTTCAATGTAAATGGCCACTTTCTTCTTCTACTCCCTTGCCCAATTTAGCCACCCTCTCTCCTTAATGTCCTTTCTCTGATTCGAATTCCTTATCCTCCCCTTTAAGTAGTCCCAGATTGCCCCTCAAAGTCCTCTACGCATCATTGCTCCTCCCCTTGCCATTTCCTCCTCCTTCTCGTGACCCCGTTGCCGTGGCAACACGTCCTGCCCCACCCCGCAGGGACAACTCTGCTACGCTATCGAGCCGCCGGCGACAGTGGCGGCGGCAGTGGCGAAGTAAGAACCAACAGCATCCACGTCGAACGAAGACGACAACAACAACAACAACTAAAGCGACAGGAGCACAACCATGCAGCTCACCCTTCTAGCTCGCTCGCCCGCTAAGCAAAGACTCGATTACTACAGCGGAAGCAAGTCGATGGAAGGCAAGGCGACTCTGTGCGCAGACACGAAGGGAGTGGTGGTGGAGGTAAGCACATCACACTTAATCAGGAAACCCCTGATTTTAGCGCAGACATACTCAGTCATGGGCTTCTGCAGAGAGAGAGAGATGGAAGGGTGGTGCTGAGGATTTTCGGGATAGCGACAATGAGGGTGCAACGGAACACGGGGTCATTGAAGAGTAGGAGGAGGAGGAGGGAGAAAGAACGCAAAAAGGAAAGGGTATGGTCATTAGAGAGGACAGCCATTGTTGGGCCGTGGTAGCTGTTGAAAAGAGTTGTCCTAATTGTAGTTTGCAGGCCACCAGTCATAGCACGTAGTTGAAACATAAATCGTCAAAGGGACAGCGATAGATTAACAGGGAAATATTTATTTCTGAAAAACTGTGTTATTATTGCGATTTTTCTATTTGTACAGCTAGGTTTTTGTCAAATCATTTATATCTTGCCAAATTTATAATTGTGACTCCACCATCGAGAACAACCATAGGTTTTTCGACTTGCTTGCCGTTGCAATGCTCTAGATTCTTCTGACATGCCCTAGATCTATTCCAACAATTAGAAACCATGTACAATTAGACATAAATTGCAATGTAAGCTATAGAAATGTTTAAGGTGTAATAATCTGTAAAAAAGTTTACGTAAATCTTTTCATCTGATACAAGACGATGGACGATTCATACAAGAGACGCTTAGAAAATAGATTAGAACCATAGATAAGTTACGTAGGTGAATGCCCTATACGCTCCGAACGCCCTCAAAATATCTATCACTTTTCTAGATGTATTAATTTTTTCTGAAAAAGCTTGTTTATAGACTCAGGACAAACATTGTCGAGTTTCACTTTGAAAAGTTATGCTCGGTGTACCAACTCGGAAGCAGTGTAGAAGTAAATGAGGGGCTATAGCATTATTTCGAATCAGCAAAGATTGGTAGTTACTACGAACCATGTTAAATCCCGAAAGTCCATTAAAGAGTACAAAGTTTCCCGACATTGAACTAACGAGGAAATGTATCTACCAATGAGTTCCAATGGAACAGAGCCTCAAGTGTAAGGTCGCTGTCGTTCAGCTTCTTTGTTCAGTTATTAGAAATCCGACACAAATGGAAAAATCTAATTTAATTTTTACTTGGCAGTGGCCCTTAACTCTATCAATCAATTAACGTACCAGTTTGCCTTTAGGATTTTCACTTAATATGGGCATCTATTATGTACACGCATGTGTACCAGAAGTACAAATTACATAGAATAATTTTCTCAGCTACATAAATTCAATACATGATGATGATGATGCTTTGTTACCGCGAGTAGCTGTACATAGGTACGTAGCTTTTAGATTACTTTTAGATACTTAAAATTAGGGCTAGACGGGTATGCTATGCTGCACGTGGCATCGAACCGTGGAATTTCATCAAACCTCATTAGATGAGCACAATTCTATGTTTTACAGTCATTTTGACTATTTAGTGCTCTATGCCTTCAGTTTACGGCGTCGCCTTTGCCACCTTATCCCAGCTTAACATGCAAATTGCTTCTTAGCACATTGACCCATCGTGGTTTATCTCCCACTAGAAGAGGCGACGTCGCAAACATCCCTGACTATATCAGACACCAGCCTCGGGCAAATGCTACTAATGCTTTCGGAAAGGAACCAACAGAATATATTGCGAGGCGAATGTTTTTTTTGGTACATAGTTAAACATTATAAGCGGCCGTATATATATGTGCAGCTTGCTCTGGGACAAGCTACTAGCAGTTGCTAGAAGCTGGGGTTACGTAAGACTAAACTCGTACCCCGGCTGCTTGGCCTTGCTTAAGGACCTGTTCGTAAAGACCAAACGCTCAGTAAGGGCGATGTAACCCACGTCCCTGCCGACACGCTCTCGTAAACTTTACGGGAAAGGCTTATGTGCAAGCTGTCCACAACTCCTGCAGAAAGGTTACCGATAATGTCCTGGATTCAGCATTCTTTACCACAACTGATGGGAATAACACAAATCGGGTACATAAGAAATGTTCCATCTGATTCTTGGTATGGTGAAATCTTCTACAGGAGCCTATTGCTATGGCTTCTTTCTTTGGAAATGTTACTCATCCCTACTGTAACTCGCACTAATAAATCGGTTTGGATCTGTAAAGATATACGCGTGTCTGTGTCTCTATATCTGTATCATCCAACCTTGGCCACTCGCATTGTGTAGACCCCAGCTGGTCTTGGATAATAATCTTTTGCCCATCCCGGTCTAGTATGGTAGGTATCTGTGTCGCGTGCATATTCCCGGCAAATTTTCGGATGCTCTTGAGAAGGTCATACAAGCAGAGGTCACGCATCTTGGGACCTTAAAAAGAACAGGACGTGCGGGGTATGTTTACGCGTTTAGGGGTTACTCGAAAGAGAACAGGGAGATCTGGGGTAAATCATAAGGCATATGACAGCCACGACACACTATTAAAAGCATCAAAACAATGTATTATTACTATACCTCAACAGGCGTCGTATCGTATAACCTAAACTTAATTTTGATCAATGAATTGAAGCTGCTTTTTTATGTTACGCCAAGTGGAAGCAGTGGTGTCTAGGGCCTAGATAGTTTAAACTGAAGACTTCTACTTAAACTAGAACAGGTATTAGTTATACGGACGATTAATGGGCCAACGAAAGTATTAACATTATCATAAGGAAACATTAAATGTAAAGCACCAATTAATTCATACTGTCGGATTGTATCATTGTACAGCACTGCAGAATTCTAGGTTTTAGGTATTTCTACATTCAAATATAAACAGCGTCACCTTAATTGTCAAAATGTGGTGTCACTGAATCTCTGCCCTGGCCTTGTCCAGATAGGCCTAGCGTTGTTATTGGCTTCCGGTAATTAAACCGTTAAATATTACTTCAGACGGCTGGCTTTCGACACGAAACAAGGTATACCCACTCCCAGATTCGAACCAGTACCACCACGTCTTTTTGAAGTTAGCATGCAAACACGTAACTTAGTACGTTATCACAAGGACGCAGTAAGTTTAATGGAAAGCAACAGTCGCACAGCCATTATGTCGTCTCTTGTTGTTCAAACAGCAATCGTGCGCCACTGCTACCGGCTGGCGCTCAGCAGAGATTAAAGACAAGAGAACCGCTCGCTGGTAAAACCCTCGCTGCTAGTATCCTCCTCGTCACCCCCTCGTCGTTCCCCTCTCTCCTCGTCAACCCCTCATCGTGTCAAGTTACCTATTTGACGATGGAGATAAGACGCTTGAACAAGAAAGGGAAGATAAGCAAATGCTACTGGTGCTTACGAGGTGATTAGATGAGCAGCGTCCGCTATAAAGGGAACGGGAGCGTACAAGATGTTATCAAGCCGAAGTGCTCTAAGAGAGAAGCTTCGAAGGTTTAGCAACATACAAACTGGTCGCAGACTGTGTCTCTTGGCCCGTTTGAGCAAGTGCAACGGACTGAAATAATACGAATAGAAGCCTAAGACATGAGTACTCACCAAGGGGTTCTCCGGCAGCATCGTTACATCAGCAAATAGGAACATTCAAGGGTAGGGAACACTATCCGTTGAAGATAAAATTTGCGGCACTTCTTTAAATTCCTTGAAGATTATCAAATCAGATAGGTATCCGAGGGTGCGTTAAATAACGGTTCTTTCAATAGCCGATTTAGGTTGTCATATTGTGATATTTCAATAGGCTTTGCTAAACGGGTTGATAGTTATTATTTCTCATTACTTACTTTTATTCACCGCTAAACGAATAGGGAAAGATCTAAAATCATTATCATGGCCTTACCAGGCTGACCTTTCATTGTGCAAAAATGCAGTTATGTTTTGCCGCATCATTAATAAGGGCTTCATTTTAGAACTAATCGTTGTTCCCGCGGTCGTCAGGCCGCCATGTCTTTTTCGACCGTTGTTCTTTCGAGGTCACTATCTGTCTCTGTGAGTTTGGTTTTATTGCTTGTAACAACTAAAACGTCTAAGCATCAGTATGGCAGTAACAGGCAGCCATGAGTGCGGTGCAGAGGGAGTGACGCTGGATGACATGACGAACTAAAAGCGTGGTCATATTCACGCTGTTCAAATGTAGGGACGCAGTGAAACTAAGTGTACTTCAAATAGACCTCAAATAGCCGTGAAGCCGTCGCACACTGCCCTACCGAAAGGCCGAAAATTCAATGTGGTTTTGAACATTGTTTACGCTTAATTGAATACAGAAAATCACATTTTAGCTTCGTTGATCCGACGCTATACACACCCCACCACAGCAGTAATGTCGATCTCAACTACTCACTAGTTAATTCGCTAACCTTCCATAGGCGTATAGTTGATTTTATTTAAATTTGTTCTCCGTCCGTCAAAATGCGTAGGACAATAATATATCCTTTATATTTTTGACCATCAATTACCGGATGGCAATCAGCCTACCTGAAGACAGGGATCCCCATTCTATCTGAACAACTCACTGCATTACGTATAGTTTTAACTAAAATTTAGTTTTCTTTTTTTAAATTGTTGTCGCAATGGCGGGATCAACAAATCATGTGTTTTATAGAAATAATATACTGACGTCATACATTGCGTTATCTACATCTGCCCCAAATGTTCTCTTTAGCCGCATCATTATTATAAGCGATCAATCCTGAAGGGGATCCCGAACTAAGCTATGAGTCATTGATGTTAGTTCTCAGAAGCATGCACGTTAGAATACGAAGTACAAAAAGATAGAAATATAGGTTGGACAATGCATATATTTCACTTCAAACTCTCAACCATATTCTTCCGAGCTCTCTATAAGGATTTCTATATAATACCAAGTCGATTAGACAGTACAAGCCCCATCTAGAATGTTTCTACCCATTTTTTTTCTTTGCTCTTACAGTTTTTTTTCCTTCAATCATTGGACCCTATGCGCGTGTATGTGTGATTTCAAGGATCTGTTCGTATCGCTATAGCGCGCGAGATACGCGACGATGTTGTGCTGGCGGCCACTCACCGTCGGTTGCTGTCGAGCTCTTCACCAGAGGCCTATACACTTGCAATACTTGAAGGGCCCGATATTTTTGTATGAGTGTAACGCGTATTTGAATTCCTTATTTTGACACTCTCTTTAATCGGCTTAGCCGACGGCTGGAAAGCCACTCAACTCTATGCGCCCAATAGGACCTCGACACTACCTACATCCTAATCAGCTACCTCAGACAATCGTTCATTTCGACCTCACCCGATGTACATTCTATACCATTGCTGTTTCATGTATTTGCTTGCTTCACCAGTACAACCATAACAACGGCAAGAGAGTATTACATCTTCGTTATGTATTTGCTCTCCGCACATGGGCTATTATATGGACCGATGGTCTATGTCCATGGACCACTAGTTGAACCCTGCATCGCTAGTGAAGCTCAATAAGAGTGAGTGGATGGCGCATAATGTGCGACATATAACGAAAGACATGGCGGGACATTGTTGACTTTCACTTCAAAGCAATGGGTATTTTATCGAAATGAAGCGGACGATGAGCAACTGGGTGCCGTCGAACGAAAACTGGTACGGGGAAAACAGTTGCAGCTACAACGGAGCCGAACAAGCGAGAGAAGGGAAGCATTTGAATAAACCTTCAATATGCATTTCATCTGGCTTTTTTTCGATATCTTGATATCTCTTTTGTGTAGTCACATCCTGAAGATAAGACTCGATCAGACCCCTAGCCATAGTTGGATTTGAGCATTTCACTCATTCTATCTAACAGCATTTTGAGATCGACCATCATCCAAATTCGTTTGCATTATGATGTCGACATGTCGGCCAACGAAATGCTAGATCTGGCTTAAGTCTTCACCTCGCGCATTGCAACCTACTCGAGAAGTCACAAATCAAACAGTTTTTCGAGGATACCTTCGTCGTTTCGGCATCAATCCGGTGCCTTAAACGCTGGAACGTGAAACTCTTGAAGTGGCGAGCTTACAGAAAGCAGCTAATCATGGTATAGGGACGACCGGTCGTCGCAATAGCAACGAGGAGAAGCTAATCTCCACAGTGCACCTATCATAGCCTGATGGCTTAGGACCACCAGCTTAGTCAATCAACTCCGTCCTGCAATCGTTGCTGCTACTGCTGCTTTTGAATGAGTGTCGCTGTTATGTAGGGGCTTGGCCTGGCCGGCGCTGCCACCGTGGGGGTTCTCTGCTGACTGCGGAAAGGAGCAAACAACATAGTTGTCATTGAACACACATTTCTAATGACCTATACATATATTTGATTATATGAGTGCCGCCGATCACTTCCAGAGTCTATTTTGGAGTTTTGGACATAATGTAGTTACGTTAGATTCATTCTATCTCGACCCTAGACCTTTTTAGTATCATGAATCTTTTGTTTACCTGTTACGGCAGCACGGTATCGGTTAGAGAATACTATTCAGTTGTTACATACATTTCTAGGTAAGGCCGAATAACGTAACGTCATAGTTCATTTCGTCTGGCTGATGGCAAAGCAAGGCAATGGTGTATACGTCATATGTTCTTATCCCGAACATACACGTGAACTGTATCTCACTGAAGAATTTACGTGTTAGTCACAAGTGTGTGAAGATCTGAGGTAAGAAACGCTCAGAGGAGGGTGTATATCTTTTTTGGCCTGAGAAAGGCACACTTGACGTGACCTGATATTGATGCAGGACAAGGTGAAAGAAGGTCTGCTTTGTGAGCTAACCCAGTGTGGTTGCAGGCGCAAATAGAAGTTATGAATTGGCACACGGAATGATGACCACGATCTGAGGCACCAAATCGGTAGAAGCGTACAAAGGAAACGAAAGATGTCTCAAAGACCGCTCCATTATGCCACAAGGATACATATGGAGATTGCGTGACTGCAAGACCGAAAACCCTCTTTACAGTTTTCGTCGTTAGAATTTTCTATGCTCAATTCCGGTTTCCCTTAACTCATATCAATGCTAACTACTCCCTACAGGTAATGCTTAGCATAACTTTCAGAAAATTTACAGCAGTCGCATAACAAGGGGTCCGGGGAGACTAACACGAAGAGAACGAGCCCGATTACCAGTAGTCAGGCGTGGCTGCAGATAAGAACATAAATACTGAGATATTGCCCCGTGAGCTTAAAACTTGATCAGAGTATAACCTGATACGTTAACTTACTTTGGGTTCATCCAACAGGAAGTTAAGTCGAATTGCTGTAATACCGTCACGCACACAAATTGCGAAGGAAATTTCGAGAAAAAAAAAAAACAGTAACTCTCAGTTTGTTGACAGGGGATCGACATATGCTGTCTACCAGGATATTGCAGTGGTGGTATCTATACGTGCTAATTTGTACATTGGTGATATCCTCGAGAATAACCTACGAATTATAGACAACGTTCCCTCTTTTCTGACCGACCCTACTGGGCAGGAAATTTGTACAGGTGTACGCACGATGTATGCGAAGCGACCTCGTTGTAGTACAATGATTATGTAGTATGCTAAAAGCCAAAGTCGCTTGGGTTCTTTCTATATTTGTCAAATATATGCAGATTAATAATTCTTCGTGAAGGTGCCATGCTGAAGCTTTTGCTTGTCCTCCATTATAATACGTTGTATGGTTAAGGCCGTCTGCATCGCTTCAAGCAGATCTCCTGCATTTGGTACTGACGCGTGCCGCAGCACATCAGCAGTACGGTTCTATACGTGTATAAAAAATATCATAAAAACGACATTGTGATAACTAACTTCACGCACCTCATTACAATTCACGTCACGACAAACACTGGATGGATTTCTCACCTATTTATCTACACGTTTCATTCTATTAAGTAAGATAATAGAACGGCTAAATTATTAGTGTTACTCGTTGCTTGCGTTGTGAAGTTTGCCAGTATTACGAGCACCTCTACAATGGACTTTACAGCTGTTACAAAATTTGACTACATACGTAATAAGGATGTTTCTCATATAAATCCTGATTTATATATATACATATATTTTTACTATTTGAACCAAGCCTCAATTGTTGGTAGCTTGGTTACTATTACGTAAAAAAATTCCGCAGGTACCCAATATCTCAATCGTTAGCGAGCTGTGATGGTGAACAGATAAGCAGCTACTACGATAAAATATTTTTGCGAAATAGGTGTGCATACGCCTTTAACTATGCGTCTGCAAAATGCTTCATGTTTGCATATATGCGTATATATTATAAAGATGAAAAAAAGATATTATTTAACCAACGATGTATGTAGAATTGGCGCTATGTAAAGTAAAATGATAAGTCATTAATCTTAAAAAAATATACGAAGAAAAAAGAGTTCTGAGCCGAAAAAGGCTCAGAATTTCCTTTGTTGTGCCAGTTGTTGCCATCATTTTGATTTCCTTTATCGACCATAAACATGTCTTATGCAGTACGAAACGACGGTATATCTCAATTTTTTTTTGAAGTTGTTGTTGCAGGTGTTTCGCAGTTGGGCAAACAGGATCTTGTTCCTGATATCCTGACTGCCGTCTTGTCCGAGTATGCACTTGTCCGAGAGCTATTGCAGGATTATCTCCCACTATCGAATCCACCGTTGCATTTCGTCATCAAGTGAATCATGTCATTATCGTTACCGCACACGAAGAAAACGCATAATAGGAAACTAATCCAAAGAGTCAACGAAGAGAAGCAGAATAAACAGAATGAAGAAAGGTTACTTCGTCTCCCTTCCCTGTCATGTAACGATCGCCATCTTGCAGCCTTAGCTAAGCGTTCAATTGCTGTTAGCATAAAGCCATGACCTAGGCAACCCAGTAAAGCCGTGCACGTCTCGGATTGTTTCATCTAGAAACGCAGAGAGACAGGATATTTTAAAATTTGTTGACCGGTTTCAGCTAGCGTAATAAAAAGCTAACTTAATAGAACAGAGTAATTCATTCAACACTGTGTAGTGTGCCCCGCATCGAGGGACTCCAGACTTTAGGGATTATGGTAGCCGTCTACCAAAGCTACTTTATTATTCTTTCACTAATGCTATATCACTACTAAAATACCGCGTTAGTAACTATATCCCAGTAAGGTTTATTGGTCGTTGCTGATATAAATCTATTGAAACACTATAGATTTACTGTATATCTTGTAGAAACTGACCTATGTCCGGAAAAGTTTCCAAGGTCTAGCAGTGATAATCTTTGCCCTATACGAATGGTCTAATGTATAGTTAATTAAGTGTGTGTAATCCCGTCGTGTTTGCCTGTCGACCCGCCCGGCAAGAAGGGGCTACCTGCAGTCAGACGCTTGAGTACCTACTTATCAAAGATCAGTGGGGGACAAGGCAAGCTTGGCGAGAACTCCAATATCAACACCGATGATATCGGCGACACTGGGATGTAATCGCTTTCCTAGTCCTATAAGAAACGAACGTCGGCGAGCAGGCAATAATGATGATAATGTATGAGCATGAGTTGGTGGTGATGGGAGGATGGGGCGACTCGGCACATGGGGCTGTCGCGAATCTTTCCCCCTAGACCGCTTGGCCCCCTCGTCTGACCGCTGCTTGGCCGCCGGTGGTGATGTCTCTTCGATGTAGAAACCGAACGCCAACTAGGTGAATGCAACTTCGGTGGCTTGCAGCAGTATCTGCGTGTGACCTCAGCTGAGCAACCTCATTCATATGCACCCACCCACACTCCATCTACTAAGGCTACATATACTACCCCCCCCCCCCCCTTCTTTATTCAGTACAGCAAAGAACCAGAGAGAACATTGCCGGTACGGCCACTCATCCATTCGTTGCGCCTTCCTCCGCGGCCGCCGAAGCCGATAGCTTCATCGGCAATGTCCTTCTCAATTGTCTCGTTGCATTTCTCGAACTGTGCTCTTTGGTGTGTTTTGCTAGCAGCTATAATCGCCCGAATTTTCCTTTACCTCAAGCAGACGACAAATAGGCAAAAAAATAAAAGCCTAATTGAATAAGTTTAATTAGCAAACATATGAAAATTTGTTACTTACATCAACAAAGTTGAATTTGCGCAAGGAGACGATACGGCGATCACTCAATACTAATAAGAATTACGCGGTTAGTTTAAATATGGACACAGCAGAAACCTAGAAACGCGTTTCCTTAAAATATCTCTAAAATCAAACCATATTTAACGGCCACAATATCGAGCCATATGATATGGCTATCTGATTTTTCCTGAATGAAATACTTGTTAAATAGGAATTTTCATTTTCTTCTATTTGAATTGTTCACAGCTGAACATGTTCTCTATTGGCCTAACCTAGACATGTATAATTTCTATTTGAGACATGTAGGTTATTTATTTGATAAAATAGCGACACACAAAAGACACACCCTTTACCATCGTTGCTGCATTATGACCATATGAGTGGAACATTTTAAGCTTTTCACACCGCCATACCGCGGCTGATGGCCGTTTCAACTTAACTTAAGGTTCTACTAAATAAATACTTGAACTTTGGCAGTAAAATGATGCGCCTTGTCTCATTTGCCTTTTCCAAATAGAGACGAGAACTTGCTTGTACATACGTACTTTTCTACAGCATCGTCGGTGTCCTTTTTGAACAAACGCCCACGTAACGCAAAAGTCTTCTACTGACAGCTGCGATCCTGGACCCAGAGAACAGCTGCGTTTTCAATCAGTTATATTTAGTAAAGTCGTGAACATTGAACACGAAATACATAATTATTTGCATGTTGTTTTTTCATCTTTTTATATAGAGAACGACGGAGTGATAATTGTTAAGCATCGATGGGTCTGAATTTGTAACTATGTTTATTATAAGTTCATTCGTCACACATAAATTGCAGTTCGTAAAACTGAACGCATCTGACCTGAACTTCTCGTATTCATGTTAATGATGGATACAACGACCTTCAACTTTATTTTTAATATTTAGAATTAGTCAATACAAGGTATTCAATACAAGCAGTATCTAAACCTTCGATTTGATTCGGTAAGTCTACAGATACAAATCCAATCCTAATGAAACTAGGCAGGAGAGATCAAAATAATTAATCACCTACAGTAGCAACAATCATCGAAGTATATATCATATATTTTAGATTCAATGGCGCAAACATTCTTTGAAGTCGCTTGAAGGAGGGCAACGACAAGACTATCGTTGGTGTCGATCCATATAGACAAGCACGACGTACGCCACTAGTTTCGCACTGTGTACACTGGCTGGCCTTTTCCTGTTTTTCTACCATTGGCCGTAGCCCAGTCTAGGACACAGGGGACCGTGTGTAGTTCCCGGAGATGGACAACAATAGGTGGAACGCACTCGGCTCCTACAGGATTTGCATGACAAAGGTCCAACCCGTTTCGTCGCTGTCTCCGAGATACGACCCGCACTGCTACGCGACTTAGACTACACTCCGACACTGTTCTCCATACTTCGCAAGGCTGCTCAATGAGACTTTACCCCCTCTCAACTGACGGGACTGCAGAAAGGCCCAAAGTGCTCACGCATACATTTATACAGACCAAGAGAAGCTCACTCTAGAGCATAGCTGTCGGGATGGTTATGCCTGAGAAACGAGAGCAGAATGTGGCCTTGTTTTGGGACTCTTGCATTCGCTGGGACATTAAACTAAATTCACCTAAGCCTTAAGTCTTCTCCAATTTATTGGTAGCGGACGGCGTAGATCCTTAATGGTGAAGATCCTTAAGTTGGTTGAGAAAGCAGTACATCGACGAAACGTGTGTAACATGTTGTTAACTACGTTTTGGTTTCGGTTAACTATTGATAGTCTCTGCTATCGGGTACGGTAAAAGCAAGAATAAGAATATCTGTAATAACTTACTACTCAGTTAGTTAAAACCAATGAAGCACGCAATACAACGTTTGGTGTAGATAGTTAGCAAACGAATAACTTCCAGCTCTGTTCGAGAAATATCCCCTGACGTTTTCGCTAGGTTCATCTCAAAATATTACTATTCATATGACGCCACATGCTCTAAGGCTTCGTGACTCAAAGGGCGAATTTAGAATGATTTTTCTAAAAGTAGGGTCTGGAGCAGGACTCCTTTGGTACGACACCCGTACGTGCGCTACACCTGCCATTGAATATAAGATTTTTTAAATATAGGTCTAGCGTCACGGAAGTGCATCGTTTGTACCGATAAACGTATCCATACGAATGCTTTTATCGCGACTATAATTGTTTTCAGGTGAAATTTTGTTACTATTAAATATTTGCTCAAGTTGATGAAAAGCTTCACCAATACAACTTACCTTAATAGGGGAATACTAATTTGTTTCTCCACTAACTTAGCCTAACTAGCATCTGCATATTTGGCGGCTATCTTAAAAGTTAGCAGTTGATGAATCATCTCGGGACTAGAAACATTGAAATTCGGAGGGTGCTTGAAATCATTCTGTCTTATTACATTAAAAAAACGTTACGCAAAGCATGATAGCTCTACATGAACGCAGAGCCATCGGATGTTAACCTTGTGGGGTTGCATGACCTTACGAGCTCCTTATATCATACCGCTTAGATATGGCCGTTGGTGCTTATCTGAACCACGCAGAAAAGCAGCGCTCTTCAAGAGCGGTGCATATAGACGATTCCGAAAGATCAATACGTCAACTACTGTTTCGCACGTTAACCTATACCCAACTGTGGGTAAAAAAAAAGCACGCTATTTGCTAGCAGGTTCGTTAAATATATGTATCATATTATGTTAGTGTATGTTATACTCGTGTATTTTAGTCAGTCACAAATGAATGTTCTTTTAATCGATTGCACACTCCGGTTTCCATTGTCTTCCAACCGTAACTAGTTACGTTTTCGAATACCCATACAGACCTTAGCAAGTAAGATAGTACCAACCTTGTAAGGGTGTTGCGTGACTGTTAAGAAGTAGAGACCTATTCGCTCAACCCGAGAAAGTTACCGGAAACCTCCGTCAAACGCTAAGTCCAGTCTTCAAAGGCGCTTCTGTTATAAGATCAAACGGGCAGAAAACCCGCCTGTTGAGCGTCAGTCTCCATGTAGCCATTACAATTGTGCCCTTCGTCTTAAAAACACGCGCCCATGTCTGTGTTTTCATCGCCAGGCACCAGCGTTGTGACGTTGTCTAGTCGGTATGTGTATGTATAGGACCATTTGCAGTTTGTTTCTTAGCAGCCTCTGTTTGGAAACTACGAGCTTGGCAAACTTGTCGTTTTTTCACTTGACATAAAGTATTATTTGCTCTAGAAAATTGCGATTTTACAAGCGCGACTTAATCAACGTAAGAAAAGGTTGGCTGTTTCTTCAGCAAATGCCTGTAGATTATCCCCGTGTATATTTTTGTCCTACTTGAGCCCTATTTTTATGGAACGACGATTTGCAAACAGCATGAGTCTCTGTCATGTCGTCCGGTACAGCGAGTATCCTTTAGGGCTTCCTCTAACAACCAGTCGATTTATCGACTTGTTGTAGTGGAAGCTTATCAATTTGTTATTGTTTTAGTTATTTGTTCAATTCAATAGGTTATTTGTTTTGCCTCTTTGTCTTATTGTCGCGTCCGGAGATTTGGCCGCCATGTCGTCTTGTTCATGGATTTCGCACTCTGCGCCGACGCTATAGTTCATTTCTCTTCAAGTTGCCGTTGTTGGCGTCGCCTGCGCGTGCTTTGTTGCATGAGTGTGGCCGTTCGGGGGAGCGAGATACAGACTCAGACGTCCATTAATTCATTCAGTCATTCATCGTTTCGAAGCTTCGTCGCGGGATATACCGAGAGCGCGTGCGTCTGTTGGTTTATGTCTTTGCGCAGTTGGGCGTCGGTCACTCACTTGGGCATTCACTATACATAGAAAGAGGAAGAGAAACGAGGGAGAGGCTCGTTCATGGGGTGGTGGCACCTCGCCCCTGTGATGAGCCCTCTTTGGAAAGAACATTCATGTGAGGCTAAAAGGGCCCGTACACACTGCACTCATATGTGTTATAAAACCTTGCCCCCATTAAAGCTGCGCCCGCAAGATGGCAAAGTGATTACTTGCGTGTAGATATCTTTTAATTTCGACACACACATGAGACAGTTGGCTGACTTGTCTTTTTCTTATGTTTTGACGAAGCCACGGTCTGAAAGCAGCTCAATGTCGTCGACTGTAGAGCTACAACGGTCCGATGAACAGTCTGCGTCGCCTGCTGTTGGATTCTATGCAATATATGCTTCAGTGCGGCTCCAATGGGCCTTCGGCACAGTAACGCTCGGCCGTCTAGCTTCGAGTGTAGACTTGGCACGCGACATCTCGCTATGCTCACTCACCAATGGTATAACGGTGGCGGAAGCTGCTCTTACCCTCATCGAAGGAGAAGAGCCACCGGCGATAGGCCAGCGAAAACGTGGCCGGAAGTGGGGTCATAGTCCCGTGCTCGCAGGCTGCATGCCTGAAGTCATCATCCTTCGTATCAACATGAGAGCAGATATACACACGGGTACACTGTACTTGCCCTACTGCTCCAACGGCCGCGTCCGTCACTAACATGACCGATTTTAATTGCACACTTCCGTTTGCTGAGCGTCCCCGAACGCTTGAGTTTCTTTGCAAGAGCCCCACAGCAGTGAGACACGTCGGCTGCTTTTGGCAAGGACGAAATTCTCCGTGTAAAAATGCACACACTTCCCTTTAACTGTTATACGACATTTGCAGCTGTTACATGTTTTTGTGTTTGTCTCATCTTTTTGGCCAGCATGATATTCCCTAAGCGTTTTTTTTACCATTTTAATGACGACAAAAATAAAAGCATGCTCGGAAGCTTATTCTCTATCAAATGGAGATACAGAATACATGTAGTAACTTAGTTTTATCAGTGTGTTTGCTATTGATGTGCAGAAATAATTAACGCAGTGCCAAGGCTAAATTACTTCAGTGATTTTGCGTTATTTCGATGCTATGCCGCGTTATACATCAATGGGTCTTGCATCAAATTTATAATTAATTCAAATTAATATATTGCAAACTTTTTAAGTTACTTTCGTCTATATCGTAATACCTGTGCTACATAAGAGACACAAATCATGCCTGGCAACTTCGAACTCATTGCGCTGTCATAGACACAATGAGTAGTCAGGTTGTTTATACTTCACTCCGATGTTCCCAAGACAATGTGTGTGGCATCAGACTTCCTTGAGGTTTGGAGTCCGCAAGACTTTTAGCTAGCGAGCGAGTGATACATATAATAGGCTGAGATATGGCTCAAAGTAGGCTGTACATACAGCTTTTGTGGTCGGCCTTGTGCATTAGCGTGGTCGTCGTTGTCGCAATCGTAGAGAGAGAGAGCGAGAGAGAGAGGGCGGGGGGGGGGGGGCTGAAAGCAATGCACTTCGTCAATAAGGGGAGAGGTAGTGGCGCATTGCTACCCCAAGCAACGCCGCTGCCTCTTCAATCTGGCCTCTATCGTAGCGGAAGGGGCCGGACTGTAGCAAAGAGGGGTAGCCATTCAACTCCCGCATACGGCCGATGCTGACGCCGACCAAGGAAAGCAATAGCGAACATCAAAGCAAGTAAGCCACAAGTCTCAATGAAGAAGGCATGCCACACGGCCGCATTAGGGACCGAAATACACATAAATAAATCATTAATATAATAATAATATAGAAGAGGAGCATTAGGAAATAATGGCCAAGTAAGCAAACGAGCCCAGCCGAAGAGTTCTAGGGGGGAAGCACTGCTCCGGTTTACAATCGCTATAAAGAGTACGTGGATTTGAATTTACTTAGCCTTTGTGCTAACAATAATCGTATGACCGCAATAATTAGCAGTGCTAACAATATGCTCACTATTACTTTTTTAGTTAAAAATACTGATAGGCAAAACCCAACTGCATACTTTACAGACCCTATATCCAATCGATACAATCATTGGCAGTGGTCCAAAGGTAGACTCTAAATTGAATTTTCATAACCCAGTATTACACGACCCAATAAGGAATAAAATGCATAGTTGGCCACATTTTTAGTATAAAAATCTTCTATAATCATAAAATGAAAAAAACCTACTCGAACGGTATGTAAATATTATGGAATATTCGGCATTCGATCTTAAACGATCAATGTCTTATGATTATTTTGGTTAATTCCTGACACACGTCAACTTCTACGTGTCGTGCACAGCTGGCGACACAATTTTGTATTTTACTTATTCTACCGACTGGGTTGAATATAGCATATTGTAATCCTTCAGTACCACATTTATTCTGAACTATAAAAAAAAAAACTATGAATAGCACAATATCCAACAATCATACAATTGAACTAAAGCATTAATTGGCATGACAATTTTATAAAGTAAGACCTGGCTGTACAGTATCAGCAAATATAATTGCAGAAGTTACTCCTGCATCCTTTTTTCTGGCCCTCTACATCGTTGTTGTCCGCTCGTTTCGCGCACGCTCATGATTTATGCAGACGGACAGACCGAAGCATAAAGGAAGATGCAAGCAACGGGCCGGCAAACTATCGCAGTGAATCTGAAATTCTTCAATCCAAAACCGCTTTTTATGTTTTTTTGTCAAAAGACTACTGCAAATTTCCTCATGTGTTTGCCCTAGCTCCGATCTGGCTGACGTCCATCTCTGACCTCGGCTTTTTTGGCCCCGCCAGCCCCTTGAATACGCTTACGTACATACGACGGCATTTGTATCTCCGCACGCACGTTTATACATCGAGAGATACAACCTCCACTGTTGTTGTAGCGCGTAAAATAATTGTCTCGCCCTGGATATGCCGTTAGTACAGATGGAAACAGCCAAGTCGCTTTGTATGGCTTAAGCAGATTTTATACGTAAGAGTCCCTCGTGTTTTCCGGGGATCCGTTTCTATAATACAATGGATTGATGTATTTCGTAAGTGTTCTTTGCACGTTGCTTTTTTTCCTGTTATGCTTGTACTTTTAGCCTCGGCGGGCAAGTAGGAGCCATATGGAGGAAAGTCGACCTTTTTTCCTATATCAGATGACGCTAAAAAGAAGAAGGATGTTTTGCCCGGTCTTCTGCAATGGCTAAGCTTAAACGACTCGAAAAACTGCCGTCAAAATGAAGGGTCCGTCGGAGTAGGTTTCGTCCGTCTTGCAAAAGACTCGCATTTCTCAAACGAGAGCTTATAGTCGTACTCATGTGTCTACGAGAGGGTCCTATTTTTGCCAAGCATGGCCTCTTCTGCGTGGTATATGTAGCCTACGCAAGATGAACGCCGACGCCGCTTCTAGAATCGCTCAGCTGCTTGTTGCAAACTCTACCAGTGAATGAATTACGCTTCGAAAACGTTATCTATTTACTTTTCGTCTAATCTTCGTCGTCTTCGACAGACTCAGATAAAATATATATTTTTAAATATTTGAACAAACCATTTGGGAACTTTAGTCAAATATACAAGCCATAGAAAGCCATATCAGGTCAAGTAACCTGCGATAATATCCATTGACGCTATATGCATTAAATACAATGAACACTACTTATAAGAAAAATGTACTGATAATAATGAGAGCACTGCCCACGCGGCATAATAGAGCTTGCTTTGAACGAATCAATGTATGGTTCCGAACGTGTCGGATGTGTTAGATTGTGAGAAGTGCTAGATGTGTTAGGTCGGTAAGTACAGATCATAACTCGGTAAGCTCCAACGTTTCAAGTGTTTTTTTACAGGCTGAATTATCTATGACCGTTTATCATTTAAATGATAACTTATTCATCCCACTGGTGTAGAAAACTAAGATACGAGTATTTAGAAAGCCTCCAAAGGCGATTTCGACATGTTGAAATTCGAATAACTTTTTTGTTGGGAAGCGGGCGAGATTTTGAAAAACACCTAATGGTTATTTTTGGAAACAATGTCTGGCGCCTATAATGGACGGATGGCTGAAACTCTCTAATCGTAACTCGTCATGTAATCGGTTTTGTAAAGATAGGTGAAGCGTTGTGAGTACCCATTTATCCCCTATATTTTACCTTAATAATTTGATCGAGACGAACGCGTATGGTATTCTTATATACTACAGTTTTATATGCTGAAAGCTCACATCCGTGCATTTTGAACCGCCTTGACTTATACGTTAATCGTGAATATTTCGCTACATGCGCTTGTGCATGGGGCGTTTTACGAGATTCACTTTTCATTGTAAAATTTCTTTCCTTCCATTTCCAGACCCAACGGCTTTCGGTGCTTCTAGTAGTACGACCTCTACCGAACCCGAGCTATACATGGCTATATATTCCCGAGTCGAATTTGTATTTGTATTAAATTGTATAACTACTCAGATTCTTTGATCTTTCCGTGCTTCACAGTAATTTGTTTGCTAAAAACGCAAATTATAATATTCGGATGAATGGTCTTAAACTTTAAAATGTACTTTAGGCGGAAAAAGTGTCTTCAACTATTGCATCAGTACAAAACAATGTTATTTCGAAATACAAGACAGATGTCCACCGTGTTTCATACTCAACGACCTAATAGAACAGCTCTGTTAGCAGTTCGGCTTTTGTAAGGCTAAGCCAGTGTTTTTGTATAATAACTTCTTCGAGAAGGTCAAAAAGGTCTACGATAAACCGATTTAACAGGTCGCTAGAGTCGTACATGGGAATGATCAGAGTTTTATGTCTTTTACGCATGAATTTATCGAAATAGTATTTGTAGGTTTTGGTGACTATTGGATCGCCATATCAGACTGTCTAGTGATATATGGTTAGGTGCCTTCCGCATATCGGATGGGACATAAGTGCTAATAATAGGCTGGACTAAATTTGGTTTCTGAATTAACCAGAGCTCGTGCGTAGATACTTTTACCTGTAACAGCCTGATTTGTGCCAGCTCTACTTAAGACGCTTTTTTTAAGAAGTTTTTTTTTCCCACTGCGGTACGACGAATCACTTAACTTACAACGGATTGCATTACAGCTTTCCTCTATGATTATTGAGTATGCATATGACAGCGTATAACTACGTTGAGAATTGTAAGTTTTCCACTTCGTCGCACTCTACTATTTTTTTTTGATGCCACAGTTACAGTGGGGGAAGGGTGGCAGCTTTTTTTTTATTGGTCGGACAATCCAGTTATGAGGAAACATACACGTAGTGAAGACCTATTACATTACCGCGAAAACAGTCCACAATTAGGGACGTATAAAAGCAAACGTTCGTTTGTTCGTTCGATTGATTTGACCGCTTATAACATAACGTCAAACGAATCTAACGCCAGAGATTGCCAGACGTAAACTGCCACAATGATGTCGGTACTTTGACTGGGCCTATAAGCTTTTCCAATGCACTGGAGCGTCCGGCAACGTATTGCAAATGGTCGGCTGAGGGTCAATCGTCGGGGGGTCGGCGCCAGTATACTTGGTGCTATAGTTCCACAGAACGAGATCGCCGCGGGTACAGCAGGACTAGCAGCCGCGTCCACAACCAGCTTCTGCGCGGAGAGGGTCGTTAACTTTCCTCGCCCTTACCATCTACAAAGCCTCGTTCCAATCTTTCGTCCGATTCTTTCTTACACGTGTCCCCCTTTCTTTTTCCCTAGCTAGGCCCCATTTGCCGTCACGGTCCTCTTCCTGCTGGCTCGGGGGCAAAGCTTTTCCTTCTTCCGTTTTGAGACTGCTCAATCTCGGTCGCACTTCACGTCGCCGCATCCCATCCTCTGCTATGTAAGGCCCGACGTGGGGGGTTAGTCGCCCGTAGGTCATAGCAGAGACTTTGGGGATTCACTTTTCAACGTCTTTATCCCTGAGTGCGCTGTCGAGAGCTACCATCTTGGTGGCTGTTTCAGCCCGCCTAAGCTACAGGGTGAGAAAGAGGGGCAGAGGAGCCGTTACTGGCACGGAACTTTCGCTTGCGGAACACCATTGCTACTACTATACGATAGCGGAGTGAGCTGTCCATCCCATAACTGACAGGGATACAAGCGAGCACTGCTGCGCCATAGTGAGGGAAGACGACGCCAAAGATAGCTGCCGAAGTGCAGAGCCTTTGCTATGGCGGCGCCGGTGCTGCTATTGTTATTCGCTTCGTTTCGTTGAACTGGCAACTTTCGCCGCATCGACGCCGCTGCTCTTACCGTAAAAAGAACCCTGAACCGACTGAATCCCGATAGATCTTAGCAGCTGCCCTTTGCCCCTTTAGACACATCCAAGCCCCATGGTAGCGTCTGTTTATGTTTCTGTTCTTTGCTGCACTTCTGTTTCCAGCTTAACCCTCTCCCTTTATGTATGCGTATAGATAACTTGTGGTCATTTACGCGCCCTTTACTCCTTCGTAGCAGACTGGCAGGGCCTGATAAACTGTGTATTCTATGCCCTGAACGCCATCTCCACGCTGGGCGATATGTGATTGAATTGGTGAGACACGCAAAAATATTTATCCTGACACAGAAATCCAATATAATTCATCATGAATGGTAACGGCATGAGCTATAGTTCATAACGACGACCAACACTGCAAAGGACAGCATTGTCCGAGAAGAGATCTTCGATAAGATCGTCGGAGTATCTATAAGCTAGCTTTAGAAAAACGAGAGATGTTTAGACTATGGGATGTTTTAGTATTTGTCTACTTTGTTTTAATTCGTCTCATTTATAATGTAAAATATAACAACAAATAATAAAGTAAAAGACAATGCTTATTTAGACCTACGTTATTTACACGTCGTTTACGATTCTTCTGTTCAAGTGAAATAGCCTTATTATACCTTGAAACGTAAAAATGATCAAGAGTGGATGTATCCGTATCAGCTGGCAGTGTCATACGCCATTTTCGCTATTACTACAGACGGCCTCCAATTATTAGTTTATGACACCTCAGAAGCTGTGCGAATCGAGTACGTAAACTGAAAAGCGTTACCGACCCAATTTACGTTCACGTGTTGGGTTTTTTGCAATTATCGTTTTTGGTCACTCCTGGCGCAATCGACGTGGTGTCAAATAGTAAAAAAGACAAACATTTAATCGTGACAGAGTCTTGCTAAATTAATTCAACGCAGTATCCAGTAGAAAATATGGGTCATGTTTTTTTTTTCGTTTTTGATGATCGTTGCACAGTGGTATCTCAACGATATAAGAGTCGCTAGTGGCAATTTAAAATCACCCAAAAACACATGTGTAAATGAACGCACAAACGTACTTTTCGCCTTTTAGTATAGGTTAGTTATTACAAACGCTGTGGGGCACGTGTGAATCCTGATTTTCTATAATTACTTCCTTACAGAGTGAAGTCAATTGAAAATGATCTGTTATCAGTGGCTAATGTATGCGTTTATAAAGTTATCATTGTTGTATATTTGTTGTAGAACGTCCTCAGTCTATTGTGGATTGGCTTTCAGTGGTACGCGAGACCAGGCTGGCCTCGAACCGACGCTTACTAACACCCGCGTGTCAGGTAGGAAAGGGGTCAGATACTTAGGGCCGTTACCAAACGCCGTAATTACATACGGAATGTTGTCATATCGAGGCATAGTTCAATGCATACTTTATAAGGAGCTGATTCTGATCGACGGTTCACTACTTCATCAGAAGGACGCCAATGACGTGGACAATTTTAGTGAAATTTCGGCTTCTCTTCGGTTAAGGACTGGAAACGTTGATTTTGAAATTGCCATCTACATTTATATTACTTAAACATTATGTCTAAATTTTGCTGTTTGTTCGTTTGTATTGAGAATGGTTTCGCTGAGCGAAGGACGGAATTGATTCAGTAAATTCGTTCGGAAAGTAACTTCTTTCCCTCCTAGAAAAAGCCATCAATTTCAGCAAATGGGCCGCAAAAAAATTCTTTCTTGTCCCAATTCGTTTGATTTTGAGGAATTTTTTTTAATTTCTCACATTTTTCCAAGCTAGCAATTAAATGGTGATTTTTGCGAAAGCGGGTTTCATATGATAACAACAGTAAAATCAATTGAAATTGAAGGTGGCAAGGTCTGAGCAACTTTCCAATAGGAGAGTACGAATGGATAAAATCTCAGATTGACGCCACGTACACGGTCAGTGGTTATCTTTGCACGCATAGATCATACGGGCTATCTCGATCTTGGGCTTAGCTAGGTAACAATGTTGTGCGCTAGTGAACTACTTGTAACGCAGTAACTATTTCGAAAGTTGTCATGCCCAAATAACAGAAATCGAACGCGTTGAGAACAAGTAAGGCTGTAGGAACATTGAAATGAAGGAACGTTACAGGATCGATCTGCAATCATGTTAGATTCGATATAAAGTACACCAGCTCATATTGAAACAGATTTATCAGACGAATGCAAAATATCGTTGACGTATGCTAGGTCGGTAGTTCCTAGGTCCATCGCCAAGGGATCAGGTTAGATAAATTCAATCAGCGACAAAAACGCGCAGGGTAATATTGGTTTAACATGCTTCTAAGAATTTGCTAGAGGTTCAATAATACCTTGCTACGAATAAGCACACGTCCATCTACCTACTCGACACCTAAAATAGTTGTTAATTTTCTTCGTGGCGTTACTGTTGCTGCTAATAAAGAGAAAAAGCACCGACTGGGTCGCGACGCACCGACAATGATGCCGACAATTTCGAGGGACTATCGACTACCTAGCAATGATTTGTCTTCAAAACTGAGTAACCGCTGACTTCTTTGACAAACTTTTTCAGCAATAGCTTCGATCGTCGTCCGGTCCGGCGTTCGTGTCCTTTTAACATTGCTATTGGAGAAGGTGAAGCTCGACGGCAAGTTGTGAGCGAGAGATTCGGCCGACTGATGCCGCTGCAAGTGACCGACTATTGATGGATCCGATCCTTTCGTTTCTTTGACCTTCGTTTAATTAGACAGTGACAAGCAACAACCAGACCGCATTCGTTGGTCGTGAAGGCAGGAAATCTTGTGCAACCCCGGACACCTCGTTCGTTGTCGGACAGCGAATCGATCATGCACGCGTAGCGTTATTTTGTTTGACGAGGCTGCCTTTTCAGCGGACGGACGAGGGTTTTATTTAACCAGTACTTTCACTTCGAACACGGACAGAGTTGAACGAGACTGTGGCAATTTTTGTAACGAACCGCATGGCCTATTTGGCCCGCGGTCAGACGGGAATAGAACAACAGGGGCTTTTTCGTCTGACAGCTATGGTTTTTGCCCACACCAGACAAGAGTCTCTTGCGTCTTCTTATGCACATGCTTTTAATAGAAAAAATATGGAATCGATGGTCGCTTGCCCGCCGGCGCAGGCCCCTGGCTGACAATGTCGAACTGTGTGGATAGGATCAATACATACAAACCGCTCGCGAGCGACACAAATTGATTTTCGAGTGATTTTTATTTGCTTCCGGGGCGAAAAAACAGACAGAACTTGGGGGAAAAGGGCAAACTGTCCTAAATTATGCTAAGAACGTCGAACTGAAAGCTCCGAATAGGACTACACGATGCGCTCAATTTGGAGGCCCAGTAACAGTGGATTATACGAAAAGATCTATACATATTTCATTTGACTTCATTGGAAAGAAAAAGCGCACTTGATCGCCATTTTAACAGAAAGTTGAGTTAACGACGATGATGGCTGTCCATTATATTTTCAAGTATTGTGAGGAAACATAGACTATTTGGTGAAGCTAAAAAATAGAGTGAATAATGGCGCCAGCCGTAATGACGGCGCCTATAGCCTTCACCTATCCATGGCGGGCATTGAGTGACAGAGAGTTGACGAGCGAAAAGAACATCAGGTTCCGTGTGGCCGTGTCACAAGTCTAGAGCTTCTTTTATTAATCCCTATTAAAATCACGCAATTCTGGTATTAGACGTGAGCCTAAAATGAAAGAAAGCAAATTTCGAAATCGACTCTCCAAAGCAAAGAAACGCTAAAGATCTGAACGTCGTTGGGAGATTTAAAATTAGCAGACGACGTAATAATATCAAGGTATTATGTATATGTACTAAAACGACCGGGTTTCAACACGGCGAAACGTAGCAAAAAGTGGCTAGCGTCTGTACGACTCTTGTTCCCAAAAATTAGCGTTATTGTACCACTTAAAACTAGACCATTACGGCGCAATGCCTTATGAGAAGTTAAGTCTATCAGTGAATCGGGAAAGTGGGTCTGTACTATCTAATGTATACATGACACAATGCTTTCGGAGTTTGTGGGCACATTTGTGCGTGCCTGTATGCCGCGCATAGTACTATATGTAAATAGATAAGCGAGAGTGAACGATTGTTGTCGACCCACGTACCCAGTCAGCCATTCAGCCTGTTAAGCAGCAATTCATCCCCAGATGTCCGTGTTGATCGTGTGTCTGTTCGCCAGGTGCGACCATAACAGCTCGCTGGACCGTCAGCCTTGACTGGCGGCAGGCAACATTAGGTAAAAGTGAGTGTGCATACGTATATGTACAACAATTGCTTTCAGGCAGCATCGTACATAATATCCCTTATCGACTATTACGTGCTTCGTTGGTGGGCGACAACGTGAGCGGATAACAGAAAAAATTATTGGAACCTGAGTCATAATACGAGTTAAGTTCAGAGACAAACTTTATCTGAAGTTACGGACCGATGCAACAACGAAGCATTAAGTTAGAGCGGTTGCATAGTGGCCAGGTTGACATTCGTTCAGTATCAGGTGTTAAACATATTGTTGTGATTGTTTCAAAGATGGACGAGTACGAAGATAGAAACAGCTTAAACTTATTTGCCGGCAAGAAAATACAGCTGTTTTCGCGGCCGAGTCTAGCTGAGGTAAGTTCATACACGATTGTGTTTGAACTATGAAGAATTGAGCGGTTTGCCTCCGAGGAAATGAACCACTTCATCTAGTCCTTTGAGGTAAGTCTCCAACGGGTCACTATATCATTTCAAATATCGAACGTTTAGAAACGTGGAAGCCATAGGCGAATCAATGCAGCCTTATACCTGCTGATTTATTTTATTATTATTTTTTAGTACTATAAGGGGTGGATATATATATTGTGAAGGAAACGCCCAACCTAAATGAAGAGTGGCAATTCGAAATCACAGCGGAAACAAGCGACAGTTTACGCTTCTGACACATATGGATTTGCCAATTGTACGCTGCTGGTGACTCACGCAATCAGATTTAAATATCAATCTAGCTGGAACGCCACGCATTATTCACGCTCCCGTGCACGCATACAATTCCGGAGTAGACCATGAGCGTCGTAAAATGATAAATGGATTTCATTATGGAACTGATAGAATAAAAAAGCAAACAATTATTATTTAGCCTAGTTTACTGTAAAATAAGTGAACAGCCTATTACGTACGAGAAGGTCGAGTACGTGTAGTGATGAGAGGCGATACGATCCTGGTAGCTATTGTATACTCATATTCATATTAAGTTGGAATAGTAAGTTGTTAGTGAAGTAACAACAAAGGTAGAATTTAGGGAGACCAGAATACAGCCTGATAGACATTCGTGTGACGGCCTTTAAAAGCCTTGTGAAGAATATCTTAATTTTTTGTTGTAATAAAAGCTAAAGCCCATTGGGTCGCAGGACGGAGCTAATCGAAACAGCGCCTATTTTGGATAGATTGTCGTTGATACCGCTGGTGCTTCTCTACTCGTCGTTGTCGTTAGCGGTTGTTGTGTTATAGCCATCGTCGTGCTGTTATCGTTGTTGATGTCCAAGCGGCCCATAGAAGCCCGGCGGCGTTCAGGCAACCAAATCGGTCGCATCTCGGTTAGATTGTCACGATGGCATCAGGCCTGTGGGAGGCGGGGGGCGTAGCGACGTAGCTGCTGCCGCCGGCGTTGAATGTTCGTCCATCGACAGTTGTGATTTTCGATTAGCACCCCATCAAACCCCTGCGGGTTACAGACAGGGAGAGGACCGCTCCTAACAGGGTGACAACTGACTATAACAGGGCTGCCAATCGACAATCGGCGGAAAGAGGAGTGTCAGACAGCGTGCGGTGGTGTGACACGAATACACTCAGATACTTTTGGACCAAAAACCACCGATTCATACACGCACCCTCGATCGTTTGCCTTGTATTCGAGCTGCCATAAGACTACTTCAATGATAGGGCGATCCTTCTAGTGTTGATATGAGATCCCAGGATAACATGTACCTGGCAACAGACACAGAAGGGGATAAACTTCAGACAACAGGTTGTTGTTTCTGATAAACTTACAGAACTTCAATCCTGTAAAGTGGACTGTTCAAGTGGACTGTTCAGCGATTACGAGACACGATGGAGCTGACCTGAAATTTGATTAAATTGACGGAAACAAATCACTAACACTAAGAAAAATAAGTGCAAAAGAACAGTAGGAGTCTACGGACTGCCTCAAAAGTGTCTCCTACTAGCAAGTCGCGCTTTTCCACAGACACCGGCCTCGTTCCTATTTTCTAACAATCTTAGTTTGGGTTCTGCTCGTTGTCGGAACGAACGTCGAATCCGGTTATGAAGCGTAATATTAACTGTACATTATATGAAGGATATTTTTTGAACTCTCAAAATGTCGACCCAGGCTCAACATGTCCGTATTGAACATTGCTTATTATATATTCTCATTCGATCTAGGACCCGTGCTCGTTTCAGCTCTCGGTGGACTTTTGAAGGATATTTGTGTTGCTCGAAAACCAGTAACAATACCATGACTCTTTGATAGCCGTTGTCCTTAATGGGACAAAGCGACTGCCTGACGACTCTTAGACGGATTAGAGTAGCACAATAAGCAAAGATACAGACTATCAAACTGCCAAAATGGCGATGCGACTCATTAAGGTACGTTTTTTTTTGTCTTATTTGTCGCAGCTCTGTTGACTGTGAACTCTTTTTTAACGTATATCTCGAAACACATCATTTGATACGGTGTCAAAAAAAAAGTGTGCAATATTCAGCAACGCAACAAAGTAAAGTGGGGCTTCGTCCTATGCGGCATGTTTCGGCTTCATTGCAAGAGTCTACGGTGAGGTGCATGACAGTAGCGGGCGTATGATTGGTGAGTAAGCGGTGTCACGAATGAGGTTGATGAGCGAAACTGAAGGCACGCTCATCACGAGCTACATGTATGTATATATAAACGCTTCGAAAAGAGGTAGTGGGATGGCTATAGGCTCCTTTAGACACAAACACACGCCACTGCTGTTCCTCGACTCAGGTGGGTGTGGTCGATATTTCAATACTTCAGTACTTTAACATGTTGATGGCTAGCTTAGTTTGTTGGTAGACACTTCACTAAGGTCGTACGAGGAGATTCTTCTTCCCTGTGAATTCACCGCTCATGTCTTATATTTATTATATAACTCTCTTTCCTGTTACAAATGGGCACGCCCGGAATGGCAAAGCCATACACAGTAGCTCAAATAGAATTTTGGTTAAATTGTATTGAAGTTGCTGGCTAAACACGACATATATGTCTAGCGTTTCTAAACGATTGTATTTTTGCGGCTCATGGCCATGTTTATCGCCCATACTGGGCGGAAGAAGGGCACAGTTCAGAGCACTAAAATCATTCTGTCATTATGAGTAAATGAGCCGTCCTCGGTCGAGACGGCTCACGCTGTCGTGTCTTACGGAGTACGAAGGAGTAGTAGATATGTGCCCGCAAGATCGATTTTTGGCTAGATATAGTATCGGCTCTTTGGGTTCATTCCCTGTTCCATTCGCTCAGCGTTCAGCAAGCAATCTGCTTTCGTAGGCGTAACTGCTCAGACATGGACTTATATAGAGATATCCGCCCGTGAAAATCGAGCTATTTACGCGATATCGTATTGTCATTTAGCACCTGGTCATCATTGCCGAGCACTATCAGCCACATCACCATTATAGCAACGAGGTGGTATCGATTTGATGTTAATCCAACTTTAATATGTACTCGTACAGGACTCGAAGGGAGGCTTAGACGATTTGTTTTTTTCCAGAATTTGTTCGACAACGCTCGCAGTGAATGTTTCTCTTCATGATAGCATGGTAGACATCTGCATTCTGTGCAACCAGAATGCCCTAGTGGAGAGCCAAACCTAAGGTTGATTGACCCCTTTTATAATAATGATTCGGATTCAATTTCTGGATATGACTTATAAGTGACTTATGGCTCTGCAGAAGCAGGACAGATCAGATGTCCTTGTCTTAGATAATTAAAGTTTGGGCGAGCTACTTTACCGGTCAGCTATATGCTTTGCATTGGCGTATCGTATAGCAGGTACTCGACATCCGGAAGGATGTAGGTTAACCATAGGGGATTTGGCTCGTAACTGTTCAAATGAGCCATCAAATGAAGAAGCACCTATTATATGCTGAAGCATCATGTAACAACATTTATCTATTTCGAGAACATTTCCTTTTCTTTTACTACCCGATCGCCGATTTACGCTCGTGTAGGTTACAGATTGTTGCCAGGTTAAATAACGATCAGGGACCTTATCTAGTATGTTTCTGAGTGAAAAAGCTTTTCAGAGATGGACGTATGAGAATTCAAAATGTTTCTTAACAAAAATTTTGTTAGACACGTTACCCGCCGCTGCATGTTTGAGTTTAGTCTAGATCGTACTACATTTACCTCAAGATACATTCAAGAGAGACTGTGACTTGCGAGAGGAATAGAGACAAGGCGCTGACAAAAACTTTAACTCGGCATCTATACGGAAACAAGCTTGATACTGAAAAGGGGATACGATACTGATGCTGTACGGCTATATGAGTAAAACGGTAATCTGTTAAGCGAACTAAGACGAAATCAGCCGACGGAGACGAGTCAATGAGGCGTGTGCTCAACGCCTCCCAGTGAAGAACGCAGAATAGAAACTTAGAACGGTTAACTTTAACCGGCATCAACCACGATACAAATGATTACCGAACATTTGAAATGCGTTTGGAAGGCAGAGCCATCGAGACATAAAAGGTAGCGGTAATAATAACAACAACAGCAGTACGCCTGCCAGTCGGCCGATTGTCCAATCGAAATCATTATTTTTATTATTGTGTTGTCCTTCAAGCTGCTACTGTAGTTGGGATATACAAGTACTGATACGCCCGGTTGTTATGCTGAGAGCATATGGGCAGAAGGATGTCTTAAATATGTCCTGAATAAGTTGTATCAATGGTTGTCGAATATCCTGTAAAAGTGGGATTGAAAACCCAGCACACGCAGGTGCGGTGCAGATAACTCTATTTCTTCGGGCAAATATCAGCATCAACTCCAGTATAAGCTTTTAATGAAGCCGTTGGCTTTCGACCGTTCGGTCGCGATCCCCGCGTGGTAGCCATATACGTAGCCTTAAGTAGGTGGCTGCTGTGAGATAACAAGGCGGAAAGTGCCCTCCGACGACCGATTAAATTTTGCGTAAAATGCGCCATTATGACAACGATAACCATTTACAATGTAGTCCATTTTGGCAGTGGGGCCGTTTAGCGTTGTGTTGCAAAACCATTCTCCTTACAACGAAGGGCGCAACCCTATTCTGTCGTAAAGAGGAAATGGAGACAAAAACTACACCTTGTTCATTCATTAGATGAAGCCACTCGGAATGAAGGACACCCCAAAGAAGACTGGCGATACTTCATCAAACAACAGACCGCAGGGATAGATCAGTTGCTGAGAGGTGACGTAGTCACCGACATACTAGTTCGGGCACCAAAGCACATGAAACGGACAGAAAGAAAGTTGATTGTCTAAATGATAACTTCTATTAACTCCAATTGAACGCACAGAAACACAATATTAACTTTAATTTAATCTCATAAACATTTCGGATCCAGCAATCGGATTCAACTATTTTACATTGGTGCTGAACAATTCAAACAGAATTTTTTCTATTAGCTATTAATCAGTATTACACGGAAGGTCTGCGTCGTTCTTTTATCGTGAAGTCACATTTTGGATGCTCTGAAAAGTTTTGTTTGGACCTGTCAATTTCAAATAGACGTTTTCTTTTATATGTATTAGGTTATAGAGGTTATAGGTTAGCAAGTTCACATTCTTCGGACCCCAAACTATTGCCGTATTCTACATTTGTAAACGGAGAGCAATAAAGATTAGTAACAGCGGTAACTTCGATGAGTGCTAGCATAGCTCTACAATTAAGCTATTAGGTTGTACGTGTAAACTCCATATGGTGTCCGTAACCGCACATAAGCGCACGATACCTAAAATGTGGTAACTATACGCACTAGCAATTTGTAAGACCTCAAATTACGCAAGCCATTAGAATATTAACATGTCAAAGACCCCATTCGTTCCCTTTGGGCTTCAACAATTAACCAACGTACTTCATGCTACCCCAGTTCTGCTTTGTCCATTCATCCATCGTAACATCCAAAAAACCATTTTCTTCAAGTGACGCTACTATGTTTTGCTCGAAAGCGGCAATCGTCTATTACGTTAACGAAATCGGGTTTAATTTTTTTCCTAACTGTTCCAGCAGCGCAACTCAGTAAACACGGCTTAATTGGCTAACGAATACCAAGATGGCTATGACCAACCATTTAGACGGCGGCACGACAGCAGATCCCCTTTACAGGGGAGAAATTACACTCAACGTCTAGCTCGAGGTATAGACCATACATACTATACAATGGATGGAAACCAAATCAATTTCCTTTCGTTCAAAGTCGTACCGATCTACCGACCGACCGACCGACCTAGTTGTTGAAAAATGCTGGCTTGTAATTAACCTTTCGTGAGCTCGAATAGAAATGTCCTTCGAGCTTTAATAGGCATTTCAGGACCAGAAACAAGTTCATAGAACTTATAACCATTTCTATACGAAATGTCTATATCGATAGATCAGACGGATAGTAAGGGTTTCGCCTTCAACCGAACGTCGCCGCCATTAATTAAAACTACGCAGCTCGCACGTCGATGAACACCGCAGCCTCCCAACGCATCTATGTCAGAATACATCTACCCTGTATTGCAACGCATAGGCAAGAGAACTGGTAAGATGGTAAAGAACGACGCAGCTGGAAGTTGTTGTGCAGGGAATGTTGATTACATACCTCATTCACAGTGAAGTACTACTAAGCACCTTATCTGATGCTGCTGATTTTGTTGAGGCATTAGTACCTGGTTTCTCTCCTTTCCGCCACAGCGTTATATAAAAAGGGAGACACGGCTGTCGCTACTTATGCTATCTTACGGCGAAAATAACAGCTTATTGAAAGTGGCTGCCGTTTGACCAGCTGGTGGAACCCAATGGCCCGATTTTAGGAATGAAAAACGAGTAGATGGACGTTGTTACTTGCCTTGCGTGTGGCTGCCTTCTTCCTTGTCCTCAATGTGACTTCGCAGGCAGGACCTCTGAAAGACTTAGCCATTGTGAAATATGTATATATATATATATATATATATATATACAGACCGAATGGCTTTCCTTATATGAACAAGTGCAATTTGCCTTCACTGGGCCACGATCAAATGGTACGTATCTAGTTTCGTTTCAAGGAGATTGCGTTCGAGCACAGAACACATTGTGGCCTGTTGGAAAAGGCATTACAAATCTAAGACCCGCGTCTGCAAGAGAACGTCTCGTTATATTGTACCTGATATGAGGATGCACGGATCGAATTGTTCCAGGATTTACTCAATCTGACTCATACAATATTTTGATTTTTCCATTACCAGTGAGTTGGTTTTAGCCATCTACGTAACACAGCAGTCGTTATCTGCCATACGAAGCCTTATTAATTTCCCTATTAGTACGTTTTTTCTATGACAAAAACTGAATGGCACACTCAGTGCATTATGTATTTGGGGGATCTCCCGCTCTCATATATATGCGCATTGATGGTTGTTACGCTACATCAGTCGTTGTTAGGAATATCTCAGGAACCTTTACGGGTCCTGTAACGTTTCTCAGTAAGATTTTGTTACATCAACCATTTTTAAATGTTATTCCGAGCTTAAGCTCAGAAATCGTCAGACATATAGCTCGAGCTCAGAGATTGCTTCGAGCTTCTTGCAGTAGGTCTGTCCTATCTAGTTGAAAGTAATATAACGGCGCTTAAGACAAAATTCTATTGTTGGAATATAAAAAGTATCGTTTACTATAAAGTTTTAAAGGCAAAGAAGTTTTAAATCCTATCGGCACTATTGACGCCTTTGTATGACTACCTACACTTAGAATAACCATTGCCAAGAAACGGGTTTTTATCCATGGCCACCATGAACATGCCTTCAACACTGACATGACAACTTAATAACGGAAGAGCTCCATCTGTAGTTTCTACCACTCCTCCTTCATTACGATCTAATTGCGGATCGCTTTCTTTAAGGAAAATTTAACAAAGAAAGTTTTTGTGTGTCTGCATAAGGTTAGGCTATCTTTTTAGTAGTACGGCGACTTAGTTGGACTAAGGTAGAGCGGGGGACAGTTGTTTGTCTGGTAAACGGCGAACGCATTAGGAATATTGTTACCCAAGTGTTTGGTAGCGAATAAATAAACAAACGCCAGATTTACTTTGGGAAGCTAACTAGCATATTAAAACGAAATAGAATAAATCATGATAGTGTAGGGATCCCCTTTAGAGTTATAGCTGTTAGGTTTTTTATACAGTCGCAGATTACATTATGCCTCAGCCGCCGATAGACGTAGGGAACCTAAAGTTTCCGTAATTCACCTATTTCATAAGAGACAACAAAGATCATCAATTCGATTAGTAAAAACTCCCTAGGCTGATGTCTGCTTACTTTAGCTTTCGTCAAAGGAACTCTGTGGCCCGGCGTTAACATTAGATGATCGGAAGCTCAAAATTGATGCGGAGCCCAGCGTCCGGAAAGCCGAAGGAAGAAGGCAGCGGCGCGAGAAGTGCGTGACCGAGTTGAGACGATACGCTACTTTTTGCTAAGCTATAATAGTATGTGTATAGTGCTATCGAATGGCTTTAATGGTAGTCTCTTTTAATGAAGGAGACGAAGAAGCAAAAAGCCATCGGAAAAGGTTCTTATGATGGCAGCAATGGACCCGTGATAAAGAAAACTTTAACCGACATTGTGCACCTCCCTATTCAATTGAGACAATGATATCTATCAGAAAGACTTGACCATGTATTTATCTATAGAGTAGGCGGACAGTTGTCCTTTCAGAACTTCAACTTAAGGTAGATATACATATATGTAATACAAAATAACTAATAAGAAAGCTATAGATGTTACCTTAGAGTAAAAAGGGTGTTGGCACTCGGATTTGATTTACGGCTCTTCGCTCAGTAATTTTGAATCGTCCTAAAGTTTAATAATGACCTATACAATAGAATCGATCATATCTTGTCATGATACGGTGAAGAGAAACGGGGCTCTGAGCTAAGACTTTGATGACACGACGTTACAGCACTGTGTAACTCCTATATATGTATGTATTTTATCCTTTTATTAAAATATCACTGATATTAAATCTGCAAAAAAATCCACGTAAAATATGTGATTCTTTCCCTTACCATAGATGTTTAAAGTGACTACCGTTCTGGTCTACCAACCTCTTATAGTGGAAGGCTATCGATTCATAAACTCAATGTTGGCTTCGAAATTTCACAGTATCGTTAATTTTCTGAGGTTTTTAAAGTATTTCCACAAAAGAAAACCGTTACCGCCACATCTGACAGAATAGGCAGGGTACGCTGAGAAGCCTCCCGAATGCGCGGTGAAACACATTCTTGCAGTAAACCCAGTTTAATTAACACGAGTCCTTGTACCGCCAAAAAGAAGACAGTCCCATTAAATGACAATGTATATTTTTTTGACATTTTTTGGCACACCCTGTACATGTATGCAAACGAGCGCATTTCATCTTGGAGGGGCTGTGTGCACATATATATGTTTATATATGTATGTACTAAGAAGTTGGTCCCGCAAGCTTAGTCAATCGCTCAGGGCAGCGCTCTGTCGTTGCGGTACGCAGGCCAAGTTGTTGAAGTAATTGTCTTTTCATTAGAGGGCGGCTTGTGAGGGCGCGATGCGAAAGGAAGTAAAATTCGTCGTCACTTGGCTCATTAGCCTATTCATAGGGTTCGCTTTTGTCCTTCTAACGGTCATTGTCCTCCCTGTAGTACTCCGCATCGTCGCCTTGCTCAGCACTTCCGACCAACACGGCTTCTGCCCCCCATGTGCTATCAGCACTGCTATTGCTGTTGCTTATGGCTAGGAAAGTGGCGCGTTCACACGAGCGTGTGTGAGCGGGGAAGCATACGGAAAGCTAACTACGCTTTGAGCTTTGTCCTGCTTCTCTATCTTGCCATTTCATCTCTTCGCGTTGCCTGTTCCTTCGTTGCACCAATGGACAAAATCGACAAGCACGTGCATGGGCCTTGCAATGGGACGTTAGTCACCAGAGGGCTTCACTCGACGGACAACACTTTTGAGCCCTTGAAGACTGTGTAACGCACCTACCAAACCAGCACCAGGTAAGCAAAAATACATAGATTCTATCCAGTTTATTAGTTGCCATTACTAATTACCTAGGACAGATACAGTAGGTGGTACACAACTCAGTTAAATTTGGGAAGTTCATAGAACTCTCGTTACTTAATAGTAGAACAGCTTAGAAGTAAAAACATTGAAGAACACCTTTTACTAACATGCAGTTGCCGTTTTAGGAACTGTTTTTGCAAATCATGCCTAAACTTGTCATGATGATACGCGCAAGGGTTCAGTTTATGCTAAAATGTTCGATGAGCTTCTAAATGACAAGAAGCAAGCCATATCTACGACCACCTTTGTCATCGTGAAAGGTACTCCATAGTCATAGCTGACTTGTTGGCTTATAGAACTCGCTGCTTATGATGAGAGAATCTTGTTGAATTAACCAAAAGCAAAAAGCAACAAGGATATGCTGCTATAATAATAATAATAATAGTGCTGCTACCTGTGAACACGTCCTTTCATCTTTCCTCCTCATCATAATCATCTTCCGTTAAGAAAGCCGCAGAACCTTCCCACCTCTCTCGGACGATCTTCTCATCAGCTCAAATCGTCGTCATGAACAAACCTGATCATTGGCTGCCTGTCTGGCGCCACGGATGTTTCCGTCATCAACAGATGAAGTGTTTGAATCCCTTTCTCGTCATCGGCATCCTAACAAAAGGGTGCCACTACCAGAACGACGCCGGTAACAACGACAACAGTAGTAGCAGCAGCAGCAGCGATTCTGATGCTGTGGCCGAATCAACAGCATCTAAGCAACGGCGATTGAATCGATTTGATTAGCACTTCATTTCCCCATTGAATACACTGACAATGATAGGCCCTGCCAAATAACTATGCTAGAGCAGATACCCCCCCCCCCCCTCCTCTAAGGTACATCTTGGATGACCATCTCGGATCACATCGACACACAAGTTTTTCTTAACTTTTACACCTTAAGGTGTCACCTTGTTTTTATGACCTTCGACCTCTGTAGGACTCGATCATCTCTTGTCGTTGTTGTTTTCCCTAGTATAGTCTATATTACAGCAGATTCGTCGATAACGCTACTGGCGTAATCTCGTAAAATCACATGATTTTCGAGGATCACTCGATTACGAAGGGTGTTAGCGTGCGGTTCATTCACAGGCCCTGCTAGCGAACTAGAATAATATCATTTTGAGACCTTCAAGGTTGTGGTCCTTTTGAATGTGTTCAGATGCCGTTTGTAGGATGCGATTCGACAAGAGAGCTGCATCTGGTCTCGTGGAAGCTAATGTACCGAGGCTTAGCTAGACACCTTCGTGCCGTATAATCTCGTTTTTCGGGACGACGTCCAGCTGTTAACGTTCGACATTCAAAATGGAGTAATTTTTTTTGTACGAGATTTACTGGAAACGCCACTTGGTCCTGCTAGGTTATTGCGGAAGTTTTCAAAGAATTCACTCCTGTCGCCACCAGTAGAATACTAACTACGGTTTAACGAAGCTCGACGAAATCGGAATCTGTAAATAGATATCTGTGAAACGCAAATAGTCCCAGCTTTAAGCTAAACTATAAGGTCACTCTATCAAAAATGGGTGGGAAATTCTAGCGTAGTTCTTGCATGCGTTTAGAGCGTTATTGAACAAAGAACAAAAACATCTTTAGTCGTATCTAAATATATGATTAAAGTTCTATAAATATGTCTTTTGTTCGTAGTAGATGACAACGTTCCTTAGGTATGGCCTGCAGATTTTCGTAGCGTTCTTTTGCATGCCTGAATCCGTTCGTGTATTATCGTGCATATTTAAGTTTATGCTAATCAAGCTCTTTTTATTTGGCAAGGGCAGAGTTACCTTTATTTCAAAGTCTGTCCGATGTTTTGCTGATCCCTCCTCGGTCCCCTCTGATTATTCTCTGCTAAATGTCCCACTTCGCACTCCGGCCACGTCGTCAACGAATTACCTCTATACTTCTAATTTTTCGGAATATACCCCCTCCCTTTCCCGCCACTGACCTACATTTCGTGTCAGTTGCACAACTCCCTTTTAACAGTCCATATTGGTCCTATTTTTCTGTTCAGGTGTCAAAATCTACACATACACAATAAATAGCACGCAGATATCCTACATGTGCGCCAATAAATGCTTCCGAAAAATTTAGGCGTGTTGCAGGCCTAAAAGGTTCAAAGCAAGAACGCGTCGTCATTTTGTTGAACTACTCAAACGAAGTGATCGCTTTCGAGTCTTAAACATTGTTATGGATCAGCGGAACTTCTGCTTTAGAGATCAGGGCTTCCATTTTACCCTCCTATAGCAAAGAGTGTACACCCGCTGAGTCCGCCATTGATCTGGTGCTAATGCTGTACAGGCTAAATACGCATAGTACTGCGTCGATATACACAGAACCGGTAGCTATGCTACCACTTCCGCATATCGTAGTGCGCAAACGAAATGAGCCTTTTGTTAGATTCGACCCATCCGAGGAGATCAGTTCTACATTTTTTTTTTCTGCTTACTTACTTCCAGCTGAATCCTGTATTAGATTTCACCGAAAACGTACAATATTATTGGCGTTCGTAAATAAATCTGCTGTATTACCTAACACTCTACAGCGATAATCAAGAAACGCGCAAAATTAAGGAAAAAGAGAAAATGGCCTAACTTATTAAGTTGTTGAAATTACAGCATAGAGAGGAAATAGAAAAGATTTATACTGAAGCGCCACAAAAGGATTAGCTGATAACTGATATGTTAATTATCCGAAATAATGAGATTTTTTTTGAGAAACAGGCTGATTATATGAATTTGGTAATTTGCACCTAAATATAGCGATTAGTTTTCGGGGTAAAGTAAGGAGAGTTAGCGGTGCTCGAAAGCTTACACGATTAAGCAAAGGAGCACGCACCAAAGGGAGTTAGTACAATGCCGGATAGGAGATTCTGATGCCGGATGGATTTCTTGGTACAGAATTAGAAGAATACCAACAGAAAGTAACGGAAGAGCATAAGTGAGAAAGATGAAGATGAAAAACTTCGGAAATGACGTGCTGGGTATTATTGTTTTCCTTTTTTTGAGGTTATTCTTCTTCGCAGCTATGACTACCGAAATCAGCTCTCTCTACAGAGGGGACTTCAACGCCTGCGAATAGCTGACTTATTATAGTACTCGATATATAGGTTCCGTCACCAATATGTTGTCAATCTCATATAAGTTTTATCTATATGGGATTTGTTTCTCAAAATTCTGTTTTGGTTCATCTTTACAATGTTCTGAAGAGTAATTGGGAACGATTCAAAGGCAAAAAATTGTTTATACAAGAACGGCGAGGTAGCAAATTTTGTGCAATAACGCGCCAGTAACAATCAGTTTCCCGTACGGTCACTAGAATAGTTAGTACGAAAAGGAAAGGAGTATTCAACCAAGGGTATCCTTACGGATTCAGAAAAACTTCCTGTTCAAAAAAGCGATTAATAATAAAGGAACGTAACAAAGCTATCGTATGTATATCGTAACTAATAACTCACGATGCGTTATGCCACTGTCCAATTAGATCAATCATCGGCATACAGAGATGTGTGTTGTCATCGAGGTGAACATATATAACTTACATTTAAGATGGACGATGAGTTCTGAGATAGGAAGAGGGAATTAGACCAGTCTCACAGCAGCTACAGCAGCGGCGACGACGACGACGACGACGACGGCAAGGACATCGAATAAGCCACCCCATTCACTGCCTCAATGAAGCCATTTTCTCATAGAAACACATTCGTCATCATGACAGGCGATTACGTTTAACAGCTGTGTAGCTGCTTAGCGATAGAAGCACAGTTGTTAACATTAATGCCTTACGGAGACCACTTACTCGTCATTCAGCACTTACGCCCGTTGTTGTTGTTGTGGGTTCGCTTCACTAACTGTGGCCGACTCAACGCAGCTCACCCTAGCGGCTGGCCAGAGCCCGTGGACGTTCAAGTGGGCCAAGCCTGCGCTGACCGTGTGTGCCACAAGTTACGTATAACAGGGAGTCTACTAGCAGCCTGAACCGGCGTTCATGAGCACCACAACAGACGGAGCCCGAAAAAAAGGTAAGAGGGCCCCGATTGCTGTAGGAAAACATCAGACAGGAAACCCGGGACATATCTGAGGCTACGTCAACATCATATTCAAAATGGACGACCAGCCGACCCTTTTTCTAACTTGTTCCTTTTCTTTGCTGTTCTTTTCGAGAGGGAACGCATTTAAAATATTCCCACTAGTGCTTTGAATAATCCATTTCTACATATTGTTGGTCGCGCGGTGTGAACACGTTATGGGTCGCGCGACATCGCATCGTAAGTTCAAAATCGGCAGGCTCATCACAGAAAAACGTATGTGTGTGTGTGTGTGTGTCAGAGGAGCGGAAAAAAAATCAAAAAGGCACTAGAATCAGTGGGAAGGTAATCGTAGTAAATACATATTGGTGGTAGCAATAGTTGTTGTTGTCAGTTGTTGTCGTTGTGATGTAACGGCGGCAGCCACGATGTCAGCGACGCCCGACAACGGTGCTCGGTCGACTGACGATCGCGTTGATACGTTGCGCCACAGACGTGATCCACCACTACAGCCATCAGCAGCAGCAAAAGCAGGAGGCGGAGAAGGACTGAGGCGCCGATAGTAGGACCACCCGTATGATACTTTGAGGGCGAATTTCTGCCTGAGAAATGTGGGGACCTGAAAGCAGCCGACTGGCAAATTAAGTTTCTTATCAACAACAGTACCGCCATGACAAACGGAGGCGACAACTGGCCAAAACGGAGCAAAGACGCAACAGATTGGACTGGTACTAAGTAGAGCTAACTTAGTAGAGAGCAAATATGAAAAAGCCTTCTCAGGCAGCAAACGTAACGATGAAAATGTCAGGGTTAAAGAAGGAGGAAGAGCTGCTGCTGCTGCTGCTGTTGCTGTGGTAACACCGTCTGTATTGGCAATATACCACTACCATTTGTGTTACTAGCGTCACGTCTATCATAGAGCGGAGGCCAGAAACGCCGTTCGTGTGTCTCAAGTTTAAGGCTTGTGGCTTCTGACCGGCTGTTTTTCTACTAGAAAAAAAAATATCCATATAGACCAAGGCGAAGCCATTTAGCAGCCTTACGATCGCAATTACGAGCCGGTGATTGTTGCCCGGCTCGATCCCCTATGTTAAACGCCGACTTCAATTCTCTGTTGCCGATGACCTATCCATTCTATTCTAATAGCGTATTATCTGCAGAAGATGTAGAGAACGGGAATTCATGTACACGGCCGGAAATGCGATACATTTTGTCATAGATCCAGTTGTATTGTTAACAAACACAGGTAGCACTTCGTACGACGGAACACTATCGCCACACGCATGGGTAATTTAGAACGTAACTTAATAAAATAGTGCTAATTGATTCTGTTGTTTACTAATTTAATCAAGATCAAGTTAGTTATACTGCTAAGTTATATCTGTATGCTGCTCCTAATGCATTAATATTCCGATTGGATAGAGTGGCACTATCGGATCTCGGTAGATGGATCCGTCAACGAATATCTATAACGTCCATCTGGTTAATAAATAAAACAGATGCACGACTAACCCCATATAATGAGCACATACATAGATTGTTGCCAACGCAAAAATGAATCGTTACTCGATAGACTTCCTGGTGAGCAAATATATGTACGTGTACATAACGCTTTGAGCTAAGCTATACTTTTCACAAGCGTAGCATCATAATTGTTTTTTTCTAAAAAAAAAAAAAAAGATCGATTAATTGTGCTTTCTCTACTCGAAGTTGTTGATCGTCTATCAGCAGCTATAAAAATTGAGTATTGGTTGGTTTTTTCTAAGTGAATAGACAACGTTTACCTAAACCAGTCAATTTTGCTACTGCTCAAATTGGCCTGCCGTAGGCAAAGCTAAAAGAGCCGATCGGCACTAGAAACCTTTCTGGAGAAAATTATTGGGTATTACAGCCCCGAGAATATCCGGCTCAGCCAACAAAAAATCCTCATATATATATATACAATGAAAGAGAGCGGTGGCTGTCAGTCCGCGAGAGTACGACTACACTGCGTACTTGGGTGCCTGTGTTCAGCTTGGCAGGAAAGACAGTCCGTCAGCATACATTGTAGCACTAACTGGCATGCCTTTGGTCCTTCATGATGTCCTGATTAGGTTTACAACGAAGCAAGGGCACCATCACGATCCATTCTCGATAACAACTTTGCAAGTGTGTGACAAGTGGTCTCAGGTTTGTAGGTGCTAACATTGGCCGCCAATGTTGCTCGCGGCTTCGTGCATTGTTGCTAACGCGTGTGAGCTAGTTCTACGGTGGATTTTGTGCATGGGAGCGTGGCTATTTCTGCGGCAGCTAGCTTCATGGAGGCCCCTTGATGTGTCCGCGTGCCTTGGATGTGTCAACGCCGCCGCCGCCGCCGCCGTTGCTGCTGGACACAGTCCTTACCATACAGTGACTATCGTCCAACTGGATGAGTTCTTGATCGTTCCTCAACCCTGAAGCCCTTTACTTCGGTCCCGGTAGCAGCGGCAAGTTGTGATCAAAGTTGTTCCCGATACTCTGTCGTATAGCAATCTGCGCGCCCGTCCGCCTTCACTTAGAAATAGTCCTTCTTTTTTTTTTGTCTTCTTGTTCGTTGCGGCTTTCCTTCTCCATTTATATATAAATATTCTGGGTCTTGCGCTTCTTCCCCTAAATTGAGACAAGAAAATTACGGGTGTCTCGCCCTACTCACATCGTCGGTCACTTCAACGGAGATACACCAACGCGCACGAACACGCGCAGATGCATAGAACTCTGTAGAGGCTCTGGCGTCAGATTTGACCCTACTGCCGCTAGCGACAGTTAGAAGTCGCGGCCGTAGGGCCGTTTGATGAACTGCGGATTCACTCAGTAGCAGCGATGGAGAATAGTACTGCTTTTGCTGTTGGTGCTTACAAATAACGATGATGTGATGATGATGTAATGACAATGCAGGCAGCAGTTCAGGCCCAAAGAGGAATCGAAAACACGGACAATTATTGCTTCCGAATGCATTAATTAATTTTAGGTCGCTTATTAAAAAGTCACACGGTTGACCATTTGGCGTTATGCATTGGTTTAATGGTCTTCTAGGCTCAGGGACTACTTAGGCCCTTCTTCCACGGTGTCTCCAAGAGATCGGAAATGAAAGCATTCGCTGATACAATGCTCAGCAATTATGATTAATTAAATGTAGATTTACTGTTGCGAGGTCATCATTGGACAATTGCCGCCACTGCAGGCAACGAGAAAGGGTGGGCAACGTAGATTGATTAGGGTCGCAGTATATCGAGTTCCGTTGACTCGCGCTTTCGGACCATAATTATCTTTAAGTGTAACGCACGGATTGTCGAAGGAAGTGAAAGACGACTGATATCGTCAAAGGACAATAAAATAGAGTAGATTTACAGGGAGCTAAATCGGAACGACGAATCATTCGATCCGGCCACCTCTGAAAACTGCTACTCAATGTGAAGCCCGCCTAAATTGAAATAGTTGGAATAGAAAGTTAAGGGCTGGACGTTCTTATTGGTAGGATTGGAAAGTCTCAAAAAAAAAAACATCAGCAACACGAAACCTTGTCCACAACGGTAATTGTTCGCTGAATTGAACATGAATGATTAGAATGTAAATAATTATTTTGATAATAAGTTATTAGGTTAGTTTCAATAGATAAAAATGGCCAAGAAAAAGATTCGGGATCGAACCAAGAGTGTACTCAACGGCGATCGTATAGCTCAACGCTACATCGCTACAACTTTACACACGACAGATATGACCTTAAAATATAGAATCCATTATGTAGATACGCATAGTTTAGTCAATAAGTCGACATCATAATATGGTCTAAATAGTTGTAATTATTCATGGCCCTTCAATGTTGCGGCCACAAGCAAAATAGCCGAAAAAAATTATTTAATTCCTGTTTGTTTCATACCAGCTTAATGCTAATGAGCTACGGCTAACGCGGTTAGCGCCTTTTCTTTGCCTAGCGCCTGCAAGCGGGGAGGCTACATCCTTTAGAAAGCAGTGTTCTTTGAATATGTGTCTCGTGAGGATTGACTCACTCGTCTGGTTCTGTCTGGTTCTAGATTCTGTTCGCGATTGACTTTCGCGAACGGTATACATACCGGCCTCGAGTACCCTCTCAACACGTCAGAGAAATGTACCCTGCTAGAATTGTTCCTAACAGTAAGCTTTATTAATAAAACAATGGTACAGTTCGATAGCTTAGGCCAACTAACCAGCTTTTAGCCAATAGGTACGTCCAGCGGATCAGTTAGTGTTACCGAAATAATTGCAGCGGACGCGGAACAACTCCGAAACATTAGTGAACCGCGTACTGAGCGTAAAGGTCAATAGGGATTTATCATACAGCAAATTCACTATATCGATTACGGGTTTTATATTTACGGTTTTTTTTTTTTTTTTTTATATAAATCTAAAAATGCACTACGCACCGATAAATTTAAAGATTGTATAAAAAAAAAATTACTATTCATACGGCCCTGATAGATGATGAAATACATCACAAAATCTAGCGTGTCGCACCTACTTACAAAACATTTTACCCGATCCGTTTGGCCTCAAGGTTAATGAAATTTGTTAGCTCGTTAAACCTATTTAGAGACACTACGTAGAGAAAAATACGCACGAAGCAAACTCCACTTCTGTTTTTTTTACCCACTTATTCCATTGGGTAGAGCTTTACGGGGTCTGTTTCTGGTTTGAACGGAAAAGGACGAATAGGAAATACAAACCCTAAATTTCATTGCTAAAGTCCGACATTAATTTGGAACCTTTTAAAACTTATCGCTTAAAAATTCATAACATTTAAGACAATGACATGTAGCTTTGGAAACATAGCTTGAAAACACTTTCTTTAGAATATGTCTTGCTTGTAATATAATTTTTCTTAATCTTCACTGCAAATTCATACAAGTCGATCCTAGCGATCATTCTGCGAGCTTGCCTAAGGTATAAATAAGCTTTCTCTAAGTAAATATCTTACTGCTTTAATTATTCCTTTTCATGTTTATATATATATATATATATATATATATATATATATATATACCGCAGCACGAAACTACATTTCGGTTTATCTAACTAGCCTTTCCTTTAAATAAAAATGGGTGGACTAAAAATGGAGTCTAAAGGTTAGGACAAATCCTGGCGGCCATTGAATTCGCAACAGGGTCGAATACATAAGTGAAATTGCAATTAGAAAATCATCATTCATTACGTCTTCCAGTTATAAATTCAATAATAGCGACATGGCCCATTCGTGTTAACTGCACTAACTTTAACTCAACAGAGCCGTTGAGGGACTTAAGGAAGGCCGAAGGCATTGCTTGCGGGGATTAAGTAAAATCTGCTTGAAACTGATACTTCAAATTTCGCGCTCGAACTTGCGATAACTCGTTTCGTGAATCGGGTTCACAGAATTGACTTAAACCCTACAAGTCTTCTGGGTGCAAAATTGAATTCCGTACATTGACAAACTGGCCAGACATCCCCATCGTGAGCGGCTAGATGTTCCACGCAGTGTAGGGCCGCTTTCGTAGAAGTCATGGCTCAACGCACTACCACATTAAATCCTTTAGAGCTGGGCTGGCTATCCATGCCCATCAAACAGTCGAGCCTGGGTATTTTTGTCAGCTAGTGGAAAATCGTTCATCTAAGTAAATTCTAGCTGCACGTTGCATGTGGCTGACGGCCGTACCGTTTGGTTGATGCCAGCACTGAAGTCCACAATAGCCGTCAACGTAATCCTATAAGCATCAGCTTAAATGGCCGCGTGGGTGGTATCTGACTTCGTAGAATACCTTAAATCCTTGTTTCTATATCTGGACGAATAAACTGTACGCGTATCTGGACCAACGAATCATGAACGTCTGCCGAGTGTGATTTGATATCGTCCATCAGATTAGCTATCACACAACTGTTCATAATCAGTAAGCGAAAATTATTTAAAAAAAAAAAAACCTTCAGTCTATCTATATTACAAAGCAGATGGCCGAACGTTCCTCTTCTTCTTCTTGGGTGCTATTCCATACGTTTTTAAATGATTTGTCACTTGAATTCTTTATGGACTTCTAACATGTAGTATGAGCAATAACAGATAATAGAGAAGAACTGGCATCCAAATTATGCTCATATCGATTTCCTTCAATATGTATGTGGACAAGTTTCATTTCAAATAGAATGTATTGGAGTCAAGTCATTTGAAGCCCAACACCTTATTTTACAGGAACTTCGCAGACACAAGTTAATAAAAACAGCGAGAAGCTCGCCTGTTTTCAACGACGGAATGTTTCGAGCCTTCGATATCTAGCCGATTGTTACAGTTCTACGCGGACAACCATGTGCCACTCAAGCGGGTCTCGCAGACGTGTTACGTTCTCTTTTGCTACAACGTACGTGTGAAGTAAAGAAATTTTTTTTAATATCGCCTGCAAATCGAACTTATGATACTAAAATGGACCTTATATCTGCTGGCCTAGTAGCTAACGTTCCGAGAAGCGAGCTAAAAAAAAACGTTTTCTATCGACTGAAGGTATTAATATATGCTACTTAATAGCTTCCGCTGTATACTCGGCATATTGTGTGGCATCATGTGCGGTAGCAAGACGGTGACGCGCTCAACAAGACCCAGAATTTCGTCTAACTTCAATGTCAACATCTGCGCTTTAAACTTGTCATTAATGTATTTTTTTTTAGACCTGTATAGTATCATGTACACTAGTTACATCGAAACGATTGCTGCAGTTTTTGATTCTATCGAACGGACGGAATGAGATATTGATTATTAAGATATTATGTTGATAGAACATTGGTGCCCCGCCACCCAGCTATCGCTGAGGAAGGCTTGCTTGAATACCCGCTACCGATCGTAACCAAAGTCATTAAGATTTCCAGAACACGTATCTAACTGGCGCCACAGAAGCATCACCCTGGCGTCAAACACTTCAATCGAGATCCTCTGCTCGACACAAATAATAAAACCAGAGACCGAGTCTTCTTTAACGAAGAGGTGCGAAGAGGGGCCCCACAGGTGGGGACTGGTCGTTTTCATCGAAATCATGGCCAGAAGTTGTCTTCTCACTTTCATTGCAGTTTCTAGAATGAATAGACGCTGCAAGAGGAAAACTATCGGAATTGAATGAAATTTTCGAACTTCAGTCTTCCTGAAGACAAAGTGGCGCACTAGCGACTCTGAATTCAAATACATCTGGTCTTTTCCTTTTTGATTTAATAAAACGTATATGAATTCGATGAATTCTTGCCCCTTCTTCTCTCTCATCTCAGCTAGGGGAAGGCGGCATGTTTGGCTTATCTTCAAAAGATCAATTAGCTGAACTCGCCAAACCTCTTCGTTGTCTTCAACTTGCATGAAATCACACAAATCGGCCAAGTGATACTTTAAGGTCAATGACACTGAACCAACATGATTCCGAATATGGCGAAGCTGAGAAATCTGTTAATTGGTAATTTGCAACACGCTATCTGCCTGAGTTGTACTGGCAGTGAAATCTAGCACAGGCTGTACCATGTATGAATATTAGATCTGCTGATGATGATAGTAGTGATGCGGAATCGTAGCGAGTCAAGCTTGTATCATTTTTAACACTGTAGTTTTAAGATGTCAAAGGAGAGACGTCAAGCGGTCTACCTGTTGAGTGTCTAGTGACACAGTCGAGCTATGAAACGCGTATTCTGGCTCGTTTTCGAATCTTCCCGCGATAAATTAGTTGGTCGACATAGCTAGTGAGAACAATCGATTCAAAATTCGGACATGTCTACACTGACAAAGAGGCTAGCCATATTAGAGTATTTTCAAATAGTCTTCACCCGTTGACTAAATATAGAAGCTGAACGAATGTACTTGTGGAGGCCATTTTGAGCGAACATCACGAGTATTATTGACATATAATTATCATTGTGACGAGACGATGATTTACACAGGAACTTCACGAGCAAAATTCCAATAAATTGACGACATTTTCATCTAGTCTATAGGTGTTCACCAGTGGCGGGGTCAAAAACGACCCCATTGTAACGATGTGCATTAATAGAAAGAAAAGTAAAATATGTATCGAACCCTCAAGCCCATTGACATTCAGCTATAATTTACCCCATCGGGGAGCTACAGCACAAATGGACATCAGTTTCGCGTCCATGGAAAACGGGCAATTTTCAATCGGACACCCGCAAAGTTCGCGCATCATTTTGGTAGCCGAATTCGACAACAGGTCAAATCTAATCTACTTCTCCGCGTCTTCCGTCGACGATCACCCCGCAACTAGCCCCTCAGTCCAGCTATCACCTGTTTCAAGTAGCGACGGAACTGCCGCTCACGGCGCGCTGTGAACAAGAGTCATCCAGACGCGAACATTCACCCCTCACGAAAAAACTACTTGTAATAATAATCATATAAAAAAAAAAAAGTGTGGGTGGATGAATGATGAATAAAGGCGGGTACATGGAAAGTGGGCTCCCGCTGAACTTAAGCATCAAAAGTTCATCCTTGTCAAAATGTGCTATATTTCAAGAATAGAATCGAAAACTGTAGTAATAAGTAGTATCCTTTAGACGGTAGCGACCCGCTGAGCGTTCTACTACGAAGATGTCAGCGTAATACTATGTAGACAATATTATACCATTGAAAAGTGGTCGCCATTTACCCAACAATATATGATATCGTATTCAAGTAAATATTATAGTTAATCATTAAATGTCGAAAGGGCCCCTACACTTGCCTGATCATTTTCTGCTCTGTGATATCTTTGTGGGTATCAGCCGATATTTATGAACCGCGAAAATAAATAGCCAACAAAATAGGACCGACGTTTTTCGTACGGTAAAAAATCTCAATATTTCTGCTATTGTGGGCGGGAAACAGACGATCCCTTCCAGATAGACTGGACTTTTTTTTTGTTTCGAAAGCCCATTTTTCGTTCGCCTATGCTGTGCATTCAACCTTGGTGAGCTCCTCAACTCGGACAACAACAGTCTCTTGCAGCTGTTGGCTGTAATGCCAACCATGTTCAAATCATCGCTGAAAGATAAGAATCTATCTACTGAATAGCTATTGTAGCAATACCTAACAGTGTTTATTAACTGTTTCTCTCATTATTTTTTTTATCTGGCCAACATTGAACAGTTCCCAATTCATATTTGATTATAAAATTGATGTGGCAGTACCACCACCAATGGTTACATACTTTGTCTAAAAGCTGTGACCGAACGAGGCAATTGGCCTTTGACTATTGCATGCAACTACGCGCACGAAAACGCGTATCTGCCAGGTCACGCCCGTAAACAGAGATAGAGAACTGGCGGAAGTTGTGGTCGCAATCAAAATGAATTGGACAAAAGAACTTTAGTCGGACAGCTTGAACACGTACATATGCTAATATGTTACCTGGATGAGTTGGTTGTTGTAGCCTTAAACTTTATTTAAACAGTGCTTTATTGAAGCGTCAGACATTCTTCTACAAGGCGGAAAATACGCGTTGGCGCTTCTAGTACTATATATTCTTCATCCTTACAATTGCCTCAAGTTATTCTTTACGATGTACGTAGCCAGCTTACAAACACGAATTCTGGTAGATAAGAATCACTGAAAAACTGTGACGCACGCCTGTCGAATTTTGGAAGTTCACAAGTTCGTGTAGAGACGCAAATAGCTACGTTTGGTTGCTATTATTAGCCTATAGCAATTAACAACTTAAGTTATAAGGTTGTTGTTGTTGTTGCCAACGGCGATAACGGTGACGCGGTGTCAAGCGATATCAGTCTCCAATAGTTAACCCAGTTACGCTTACAAACACATCGTTTGTGACAGTTGTTTGGTTATGGCGACGATCTGTCTCTTGTTGATCTGCCGGCGACCCATCTAGTCTACCCAGCTTCAATTAAGCGGTGTTATATTGTCGGGACACGCCGCATGCGTTTCCATGGCGTCTAGTGTAGTTGTTGTATGATGTAGCGGCTATTCAACGCATGACTCGAGCTGGTTTAACAGTTAATTTACTTCACTAGAATCAACAATCTGTTTGTTTCCCAGGGGCCTGCAGATACCGACGCCACAAAAATAAGATATAGAAAAAAAAAAACATTAATGACCGTAAATTTTACATTTTCGAAATTGTCTAGTAATGTGTGTGTATAAACAAACATACCGTTGCGCTTTTTAAAGCTACGATCGCGAAGAATCGACTTCCTTGTACTATAATCTAGCTAGCTTCATGTAACTGAATAGATATCTGTACGCGACGCTGCATAGAAACGATAATAAAAATTCATATTTTACTTTACACGTGCTTGACTTTCAATGGACGAAGCATAATTTCAAATCGAACTATGCCAAATGACAAATTTCCAGGTCACTTCGATACTCATACCATAGTTAGTTGCAGTGTTCTGTATGAATGTGATTTGGTTTAATTTTTGGAATACTAAATTTTTTTTCATGAACTTTTCATCCATACTGCCAATTCGGAGACGTCCGACTATGTCGGCACGAAGGACGAGACCCATCGAACAAAGGTTCCAGGTAAAAATTGAGGTGGAAACACATTAGAATGTAAAAAAAAAACTCTATCCATAAGAGTCATGGCAAACGAAAAAAACTTATAGCGGAAATGACGCTTGCAAAACCGCCAAAGCATAACTCGAAGCCAAGAACTAGTCTAGCTTACAATAGTATAACAAGCGCTAAAAACTATAAGTATATTGAAATTATGTTCCATATCACGCGATACATAAGGATCGCAAATCTTAATATGCACTAGTAAGAAATTCATATGATAAAATGATTAGACAGACAATAAGCGAATCGAGACAGTATAGCAAGTCCTCTTCTGTTAATGCCAGAAAAAGCAAGTCGTGACGACCGTGAAAGTCAAATTCCGGAGTATGACCGAAATCATCAAGCTGGGGAATAGCGTACCCCACCCCTAACTAAGTTCGTTGCTTGCCCCGACTCTGTAGTTCGAGATACTGTTCAGCGGTACGTGAGCTAAAGAACATCCGGGAACGGTTCACATCACATAAATGATTCACGGTTTCCGAGGACCGAGGTCTCTATTTTCCCGTCTAATATAACAGCACGAAAATACTAGACAAAAAGTAAACCTTAAGACATTTACTTTTTGTCTTGTATTCTCTAAAATAAAGAACTCTATAGCGTATCAAAAACATTTAATGAATAATTTCCGATTACGTCGACATCGAAAATTAGCGGATATCTTAAAAACGGAAGTATATGCTTCCTGTAGGGTTGTGTTAGTATTCCCAGACGTTTGAAATGAAGGCTATTTAGTCCTATTTGCTTTCCTGCACCTCCTGGAATTGTCCTAAATCCTAGTTTTCTAACCGCTGATACTTATACCTCTTCGATTTGGTTGCATGGACGTTTTTTTAATGAGATTCTAATCAAAAGATAGGTACAATAATACCGCATTAACTGCAGCCGCTCTACGTAGTATCAAGAATGAGATTAGCGAAAATAAGTTATCGGATCTAATGGCAGCTACATTTACGCGAAGCTCAGAATTATGAGACCGCCATGGATCTCGCCTAAAGAACAGTTAGAGCTAAAGATCGTTGTACATGGTACGCATGTCTAAAATGTGAGATAATACACTAGAGACATCATTTTCTTCCGCTGTTACTTCTCACTCGTTCTCTAGATAGTGTAACATTAACAAATTTCCAGCCGGCCAAGCTTATCTTAATTTTCGCAATTACTTCTAAACGTGCAGGATTAAAACATCGTTATTAAGCGCTAAAACTGTAGATAACAGCAGCGGCCACAAGGACCAACCAGCGAAGTTGAAATAAGTTTGCAACCTCAGCCGACAACGTCGGATTCGTTCGGACCAGACAACATGCAGATGTACCGTTGCTGCTCTATCGTCAGCTGTATCTAAGAAGCGGTAGCGGTGGATCGCGAACCGGCCAAAAGAAGCTAGTTCCAAGCGGCAATCATAAGCGCTGCACATGCTATTTAGTTGTTCTTAGTTCGTCACACAGTCCCCAGTGCCCCCTTGGCCGGTAGCCGTGGCAGTGGTGATAGGGGGTGGGCAGCGGTTTTGGCGGTGGTTACATCTACCACCAGCACTATTACCAGCTTCTTTTTCTCGTCTTCCTCTCGCCTGTGCGCGGCGCTCGCGGCTCGACTCGTCGACTCTTTAATTCGACTTGACGCTTCATACATCCCTCTCCCAGTGAAGCCGAATGTCTGCCACTCGCTTTGCGTGGAAGCCACCCAGCGGCGCGATGAAGGGATCGAACGTTCGTGTTCGCTTGCAGCGCCCTCACGATGGCCCTGCAGCAGCAGCGACGGCGACGGCGGCGGCCGTCGTCGCTCAGATGGGTGGAGCCTGTGATGGCGCTGCGCCCGCCTCCTCGTTACCGGTAGCCACACGAGAGCAGTGTATCGGGTTGGCTAGGGACTCCTGCGCCATGGGGCGGTCCCCGACTCCGGCCCGGTGTTCCCCCGTCTCTAAACATTTACCTTAGCTCCCACACGAGAGAAGCAAAGAAGAGAAGCTTTTAGAAGCTACTGAGCGATCTTTTAGTCAGTTGAGTGAATCGCTCATAGCGAGCGTTTAGACCGACGAGCCGCTTACCGTCGGGCGCACCGAGCTAGGGATCAACGACAGCGCAGTGACTCTGGCCAGCGCAGTGAGTGTTTGTTCTACGCACTCGATAACGCCAGCGGTGAGCCAAGCAGTCAAACGCGCTAACAAAGAAAGCAGCGACAACGCTACCACTGCTTCTGATACGTAACAAACGACATGGCAGTCTCGCACAGTGCCCATTTCAGTGTCATGGCTAGGGAGTGCGCATGAGCCGCTCTACGAGATTCGATCCGGAAGAAACAAGACGAGAGGAATCATTATAGGAAATACACGAATGATATTCAAGTAACAGCGGACGTGTCTACGTCAGTAAATAGTGCTTCTGTGCGATGATACTGTTGTTTTGTATTCTGTTATGTGCTGCTGTGTTCTGATCCTATGATACGTATTGCATGTATTTACGAACGTACGTACGCCAGGAAGACAAATTTAAGGTAGTAAATAGCCAAACAGCTGACTGCGTAAGCTAAAGGCTAAATGACAGATCAGTTACCCCCCCCCCCCTTACGTTGGTTGGCGAAAGTGTGCACTGTGTCCAGGAACCGAAAGACCGAAAACAAATTTGTTAGTGTCCGGCTCTTTTCGGTGGATCTATTGTGCTATCTATACCTCCACACTTCTCGGCTTTGAAAGCAGTTCTACCAATGCAACAACAATTTCAAATTAGTACAACTTATGAAGTCACCGCTTGATCAAGTTATTGACGTTAGCAGGTGAGCAGTTGTTATAACAAATGGAACGCTAGGGACGGGCCGATCCACTCGACGGTGATGAACTGAATACGAAAATTACACCATTTTATCAAGTTATTTACTAACATTGTCTCGTATATTGATGGAAGTTTTGTAATGGGACAACGAGGCAGACAATAACATCTATAGGAAGAACGGCCTGGAACCATTACTTAGCCAGCCCCTTGATCTGCTGCGCCCTAACCTTACTCCGGACTATGTGCGCTACCTTAAATATCGATCGCGCACCTAATCCCACCTAGTGCCCTACTCGAATGCCCGAACTCTTTTCGGTGTATTCGTGTGCAACAACTACCTCAAGTGCAGTTTCAGAAATATACAGAATCACGTTAAGCATCGGAAAAGCTGGTCAGTGATTATCGTTTTTCGTTATTTGTGCGGCAATAGTTCTCAACGGAAATTGACCGCAGCAGGCCTAGCTCCAGAATCCCAAATAGTGCGCCCTGAAGTGCGCGCACGACACGAAGCACCAGTAAGGCAAGTTGGGACCCTGGCGACCTCCGGCTTCGGTTGGTAGACGACACTACACACAGTGGACTAATAGTCCTGACAGTTTGGGTCCTATTGTAAACGTCAACAAAATGCTAACAATGTCGTCGCCCGGCCGTTCGCCGCCTCCGAAAGGTGTTGCCACATCGGTGGTCGGCGCGGCTGCCCCTCACTCATCCTTCCTAATTAGGGACATATTGAACTCGGCCGCTACTGCGACGGGCGCTGACCCGACAGGCGCCACTCCAACGAGCGCTGCGCACCCTGACCATTTACCACCGTCAGCGGCCTCAGCTCAAGCAGCTGCCCTATTCGCTGCCAACCAGCTAGCAGTGCAACAGCAACTAGCTGCCCTTGGCAGCTTGCCGGGCGGCCCCCTAAGCGCATTAGGTGGCGCATTAGCAGGCGGTCTCGGAGCATCGCCTTTGGCTAGCGGTTCAACGATCAGTAGTCTGGCCACTAGACGGACACCTTTATTTCTGCCGGAAAGTGGGCCCCACACAAGGCCTGAATCGCCTACCGATAGTTTTGATCGAGATGTAGGATCTGACCATGACGATCGTGATGACGGTAAGCATCTATACACACGTTTAGGTAACGCCTAGCAAATACGCCACATTACCAAGATACAACACATGTGCATGCATCGGCCGTGCTGGGATATCCAGTTGATAGTTGCTGTGACCACCTGATACCTCACTATAGCAGACCTGTGATTGGGAAATATTCGATGAAGAAGGGGTCTACCGGGATGAAGGCGACGATGGACAACAGCAAACAACCTCCAATTGTGCGAATATTGTCATTTTGATTGCCTCTTAATATGCGCAATCGATAACAGTTTGTTGTTGGCGGATGCCGTCAACAAGTAGTTCTACTCGCGCGACGCTCATCTGCAATCAGATCAAGATCAGAATGACAGTAGCAATTGTCGTATGGTCAGATAGTGTAGCAGTAGCAATAAAACGTAGCGAGGGCGTGGCTAGCCGACATAGGGGCGCACAGGACACATGTGTCAGTCATATCATCAACAAATTGCTAAAACAGATCAAAATAGTACGCTACAATTTAAATAGCGGCAATTATATGCACATGGTCATAGTCACCCATTGAACGATAAAAGCTCTATCGCTCTAGCCGAACAGAATACAAATGACCTATTTGTTTAGACTCTCGTAAGAGAACCATGGTGTCTAAATCGATCGACAGAATAAACAGCTTCGATGTCCCGGTCCGCAACACTTCACTACCGTAATAGTATTACACAGCCCCTATCCTGCCCATAGTGAATTCTATTGACTCATATGTTTTAATCCTTACAGCAGCAGACAACTCATACGAGTACCCATGTTTTGACGATTTCGTTCTTCTATAGAAATCGTGAGTTACGAACTTATGTTGTATTGTCTAGACGATTGCCAAATAAATTGCTATCTATTCGTCCGCTATTCTGTGTATCTGTGTGCAGATACAATCGCGTTTGTTTGGACAACAATGAGAAAGAATACCTGCAGCATTTACCCCAGTGAAATCCAAGTTAATCATCGCAGTCAATAACCCCAGGCGTAAGGCCTAATAATACACTAATCTCTGATAGTAACATCCGCGTTATCGCCATGCCTTCAGTGGTATAGATATCCTTTTCATTCAGTTCAACTGTCAGGCAAGGACGTCCCTGTTTTCCGCGAGCGTATTTGACGATTACGTCTGCCGTTCTATTATCCTGCCCATTATACGTAGTACTATTATTATATTATAGTATTATAGTATTTCTACTACAAAAATATTGACACGTGCATATAGGTTAGGTGGCACCGCGTATAATACCTGCTGAAGAACGTATTATACAATATATACAATGAGCCAAACTGCTTCCAGCAACAAACGTAGATGTTAAGCAATACCGAAATGCGTGCCGCTACCTGTATCGCTTCTCGTGCACGCGGTTCAGACACTCGACGAACTCAGTAAACGGAACGTGCAATATACATTATCATGCACCACTGCTGCTGGTGCTGCGTACAGGGGCTCACCTTCGAATCAGTACCGCTATCACTGTCTTACATATGGCCGCCCATGTTGCGGCTAACAGATATAGTACGCTATAAATTATCATCATAGACGCCGTCAGCATCATCAGCAACATCGTCACGATCATCTTTCTCATACACACGAGCGTCATTTTCATCATTGCGCCCACGGCTACTAAGTCAGCTATTGTTGCGGTGGATGTTTTTTTCTGCTACAAATTTGTGGGAACTTTTTCTCGTTTTTATCTTTCTCTGTTACGGCTACTCGACATCCTCCGTGGTTATTACCGTCTTCCCGTTTTGTGACTGTTGTCGGCATTAACACTGCGGCCGTTGATGTCTCTGTCGTCGTCGTCGTCGTCGTGGTGGTTTTCATTTTTTAGCAGGACCGCGTGTGTGCCTATTCGTTCCACGTGATATCATGTCTATCTCTCCATATATATATATATAGACACATGTATATCTGCCTGAGCACTTATTCTTATCGTTACTGAGCCTCTATTATTAATATTATTTCACTCCTTTCTTTACTTGAACATGCGAATTCAAATGAACGTATCGTATTTGTTTGTTTTGAAGATTTTCGAGGCAAAACTAGAAATTTACCGACATTTGTCATCTGCAATACTAAAGATCGAGAATTACGTATAACGGGATAATCTTACTTAAGTACGGACAACACTTAATTAATGCCAACTCCGTTAAGAATCGTCACTTCAAGAAGAAACTGGCGGTACCAATTCATGTTAGAAGTCAAACTCACATAGATCTACTTACAGATACACACGAGCAGGCCCCCCACAGATACAAACATAAACGCCTTTAAAAATGGTTTTCAATAAAAGAAGGCGCCAATTGGCCACATCAGCCGGTCGATGAGTTGTTTCAGGCTAATACTGAATAGCTAAAACCTTTGAAGAAATAGATGAAGAGAAGCTCTCTAGGTATCTTTGTAAATACGTAGTAGTATGTCTGCTAGCTGACTCTCGATGTTTTAAGTCAGAGCAAAGGGGGTCTATTGGTAACAAATGCTACCTGATCAGTGTTCTTTCGACATTTTTAACATGATTCGTGCTATCACCGTTGTTGTCGTCCGGTCCTGAAGTCGAAAGAGACCTTGTCCGTCCCTTCGTGGCCGCTATCTCGTTGTTGTGGTTAAGGTGCTAGTGACTTCCGTTTAGCTTGTTACTGTCACTGCGATGTTCGACCAGCCTTTTCTCGTGGCCGCGTGGAGATGTCGTTGTATGGCATTAGCGAAGTACATTTGAAGAGACGTTCTGAAGTCAGGTGTTATGACGATTTACAACAAATATTTGCTCATTATTCAGTCGACTCAGTGACGCCCATAGTTCTAGCAATTGCAGGACTGCTAGTATCAGCGGTTGAAGTAACAACTAGAAGAAAAACGTATAACACGATGAAGTATCATCCTGATGCAGCCTTCGTGAAACTTGAAAAGCTGCATCTTTCAATGTTCGTATAACGGCTGCCGCTTTGTCGGTGAGGAGCGATAACAACAGGCGGCACAAATGCATATACGGGCACAGACGCATAGCCACAAAAGTACCCAGTGGTCGAGCAAAAATCCGGCAGATGCTACCTGCTCTCCCAGCCGTTATTGTACGTGACAATCCACTGATGGGTGTCGATCACCCAGCCAATTGGTGTCAATCAATTATCCAATACAATAGTCTATGATGTACATTAATGCAAGTACAATATTACATTATTGAGCAGGATATGAAGGTGTTGGTGGATAATCGATGCTCATTGGGTAGAGTAGGGAATACTGTAGAATTGAGGCTTGAAGACGCTGACGTCGGTGATGATAGCAATAGCTCCTGCGATTTCATTTATAATAATCGTATGCGCTGAGTGGTCTAGGCAAAGTTTCAGCAGCAAAAAAAAAAACGAAAAATTTTGCTCCCGTGCAAACGCAACGTACGCCTACATTTATTAGCCTTCCTATGGGGTAGATCAGAGAAAGGAACACTGATGCAGTTCATCTAAACCATAGCCACCCTTTCCTCTACATACGAGCAAAGGAAGTGTGGCCGAATTTCTACACCATGCCTACGTAGAGATAACTGTTGAATTGTCCGGGCTAGTAATTGTCGACTCTGATAGAGGAAACAAATATAATATTTCCATAACAAGCAGTCGGGCTATCTCTCTTGAAATGCCGCGTGTCATGTATATCTTGATGGACGGAAAGGTGATATGAGGTCACTGTGTATCAGAAAGTAAATATCGTCCGATCGATCACCCCATCGATCGGGTACGGTATTTGGCCGCATCCTCCCGAAAGGCTTACTTACAAATTCGATCAGGCGACGTTCGAGCGTATTCGCTTATGCAGATGAGCAGCACTACTTGTTGAATGTTCACGGTTCGCCCCTATCGTCCGCCTCCCTGATAATGGTGTTCATTAATGTCGTCCTTTGTCCGCCACCTCGAAATAGCTTAAGGCACAAGTGAGTGCTTCGGTCGATTCTTGGGTTAGAAGCGGGTTGCGTCCCGTCAACGCTTTTATGTGCCGTTGTGCTCATTTCGACAACTTACACAAAAATATACAGACACTGTACTGAGGGGACACGATCATTTCATCTGCCTAAACTAACGCATAGAAGTAGGCACGGAAAGGTACGCTTTTTGCATGTGGGACCCCTTTCGACGACACAATGTCTAGGGCGGTGTCTGGAACATAATTACAAAGGAGCAATAAACATCGGCCGTCGAATATCAGAACGACGCTTAAAATATTACCACGGCCACGGTGACGGACTATTGACTAAATCATGATTATAAGCGCATCTCGTCGCACGTCTCTTTTTGCCGCCGTTTTTCTCCCGCCACCGCCGATACTAGCGCTACCCCCCGAACGACGAAGACCCCTATCGTAGCCTAACCACACGCCGTAATGTCTTCGTGGGCCGCGGTGTTTGTTCGTAAGCCTGACTTGGCTCGCTATAATACGGCGGCACTCATAACACAGTGGGCCTGTTGACGTTGTGTGTCATAACCTATACGAGTGAGTCCAGTGGAAGGCGTTCCTGTGGCCTTAATTCTTCCCAGCCACCGATCGAGGCGAAGTCTATTTCGTCCTTATTGTTGCTGTTGTCGTTTGTAACCTGTCAGATTGATGGCTAACTTCGGCTTTCTAACGTCGTGGCGATTGCCAATCGTCGACAGTTTGTGTCGGCTTTATGTTGTCGGTAATAAGCGTCGTGGCAAGCGGCGGATCAAATTCAGCATCAGCCGCAGCAGTGACGAAGCCGATAAGAAACGTAACTCGTTTTTGATACGCTCAATTCTTGTACGCTCGAAGGCAGTAAGTGCCCTGTTTCAACTAATAAAAGTTTTTTTCATGTGTCCCACAGTTGTTAGCTTGACTTTGATGGTCTCTGATTGACACTCAGTGCTCGTGCATGCATAGAAAAAAAATTGGATCGGTATTAAAGGTACGAACTTTTTGAAGAAACTGTGGCTGCTTATCGAAGTCAATTGATGTCGCAATGACATTCAATTATATCAAGATCATCGCAGTATGATGCAATGCGAGACAAATGAATCTCAAGAAAGACTAATCGCCAAGTTGGTTAGAAGCAAGTTTTAAGCGAAAATGTACGACTGTTGGACCTGTAACAGTTTCGGCCTGAGTCTTTGGGGGTTGTGAAGCATTGATTGAAGCGTAGACGTTTATGATGATGGTTAGCCTTTGACGAGTCTTTCGTTCGCCTTTGTCTTCCGCCGTAGAAGGTTTCAATGAAGGTTCTCATGCTTTATATTACAGCGCTCTGACACTTCGTCGTAAATGGCAAAGGCTGAACTTCAGCCAAACGTTAGTTAGCGGTAAAACGACTAGTGCTAATGCGTTGGTCCTAATAAGTAATGAAAAGAATAGGCCTACGTCTGATAGTAAGGAAGGCAGCAGTAGAAGGAAGCGACACGGAGGCGTTGCGCCGAAGGAGAACCCCCAAAGAATCGGAGGAACCGCCCTCATCCGGCCTCGTCACAGCTCTTCGCAACTTCACATCGAATAGGTATTTAGTATGTAATCTTGCTCATAGGGAACTCACAGGAAAGTTCAAGCGTTCTAATTTTTACTTCTCTAGAGAGTTCTCACCAAAAGCATACTATGATTTGTATTAGTATTTGCCTATATGTCCGGTTCACATCGAGCACAAACTAACGTAATGCATGTAAGATATACCCGCCTTATTCTACCGTGAGGAAAGGCATAAACAAACTGACAAATGAATATCGATCGACTGAAAATTCATATACTCTGGGTAAAATCGTACATCATTGTAGAATTATTCTGAGCTTTTCCCAAATGAGCCAGCTTCATCGAGTCTGTGCGGGTTTCTCGCTATACAGACTCCGATATTCGTCTAGTGATCTCTCTTTGAAATGACAGATCGAGAAGCTCTACAGCGAAGAATTCGGCGGTTCATTAACCGATTCGTAAAACTCTGCGAACATCAGTACTGAGTTTACTCAAAAACGAGCGCTTGCTCTAAACATCATTGGCTTTGTCATTCGGAAAGCTGCTTGTTAAGAGCTCCTTTGACCCCTGAAGCATGTTTCCCCTGACGATTCTCTTTTTCACCTTGAAAAAGGCTACAAGCCATCAAGCTTAAACGGATGTCTTCGCCCCTACAAGCAAATGATCAAATTGAATACCGAAGCCTGTATTGCGAACCCCCCCCCCCCTCGCTCTCCCGATAGTTTCACCCGAAACAATACCTGCAAACAAGCCCCTCACATTTCCGGAAGACGCTGCTGAAATATCCTGAGCTGACGCTTCGACAGAGTGAGTGTCTCTCTGCTCTGATGAAACCATCAGAAATTCGGAGGTAGTCACCACTTTTGAGGTACGGAATAAGATGGAAGGTCCTCCCAGAGTTGTTGCTTACGTTTTATTTACCTTGATACGCACCACATGTAGGAAACAATTTGCTAGACCTTTCTGTTATCAACAAGCCTCTATTTCTTCTAGCGTAGCAGTACATAAGTACTGTGTTGCTCTAAAATCATAGTGGACCCATCATCCAGTAAAGTAAGAGATCGCTCTGTTAGGTTAAGCCACTAATATGACGCATAATGCTCTCCCAGCTAGGCCATGAAAGTGGCCGAATTTCTAGCCGATAACACATACACACACCTGTACAATCACTGAAACCCAAGTCTGTCCACTAACAAGATTCTCCGTTAAAACCATTCTAGTGTTTTTGGCAGCAGTGCAAAGTTGTCATAAAAACGTGACTATTGTACACCCCCCCCCCCCCCCCCAACTGTGAAGTGTTCTTGACATGTTAAGCGTCTTAAATTGTGAAAATGTAAAAACTGTAAAAATGAAACGAACGTTGTAAGGTACATCTTGGAGTCATCGCCTGTTAATCTAAGGAAGGGAATAAGTATGGCGATACATCCCGTAGCGCTAGTTTACAAGGCACAAACTCATTTGGATTTGAATACATGGTCCGCATGGGTGGACTCAAGTGAACGCAGCTAGCGGAGTTAGCGTTAATCGCATTTTCGGTGAGAGAATGCTTTGCCCTCAGGGAGCGCCAGATGACAAAGGAAAGAAAACAGTCACTACTGCCATTGGTAAATGGCTTAAGGCATTGGCGTCAAATAAGCCCATGTGAATAGGGTTTGTCTGTAGTCAAACTACTAGAGGGAGTAGTTTGCGACGCTTCCCTCTTCATCGGGACCAATCCTGCTTCAGACGGGGAACGCAAATGAAGACGAGGGAGACTGACGTTCCCACGCGTGCGTACAATAATCTTGACTACACTTTTTTCTTTGGGCGATGGTCAACGGTTGGTCGATCCACTTGAACTTTATCATCAATCCCGAGGTCTGCAAACCTTGTGCATCATCCTTACCATCAGCAGCAAACAAGCGTTGCAGCACCTTGCTGAAAATCGTCATCGCATTAGCAATACCGAGGCCTCTTCAGTTGCACACAATACAATACGTACACCATTTCGCAACCACGAGAGCAGACTTCACTTCAAACTCTACCGCAATCCCAGCTATGAAGTAGAGCGAAAGGAGATGGAGGGACGTGTGTGTCTGGAACTCAATTCTCCTTCGAGTGGCAGCAACATCAACAGATTGACATCGCTGCAGATGGAGTAACGAAACAAGACGCTGATAATACAGACATGTGCCAGAAGTTCGTGTTCATCGCGATGCCGCAGTACAAAACGAAATATCTTTGTTCTAACAAACGGGTAAGATGCACACTTCCTAGGGTTCCTTAAGGACGAAAGTATATATATATATATATATAAATTTTTTTCCGACTAATGTATGTGACAAGTGTTAACCTGTTCAGAATCGTCTGTTAATTTCATTGTTGCATAGCCCCAGCAGACGAATACATGTGGGTAACAACTTTTGACTCTGTCGGCGCTAACTTCTCATCAAATGCATGAATCCGGCGAATGAGTGGTTGGCCAGCCATTGGCTGCGGCAGAAGGCCGATGGGGGTATAAGCTGCAATTATCACCGTTCGCCGGTATGCAATCGCTACCTTACCTCCATGCAAAGTGGACGTCAAGAATAGAATAGAAGTCTCTACGACGCTGGTGTCGCGCATCCGCACAGATGAACAGAACGAACATGACTATGCCATACCAAGAATGACGTACCCGTTCTTGTGTAGTGTGTGTGTGTGCCCTTCAACCTAGAGACTTCATTCGAAGCCGGGTTGAGTGGCACCGTGCCAGGGCGGCTGTTCCTGGGAACAAACTGATGGTCGACACTGTCCTGACGGCTACATATGAAGCTGCAGCGGCAGCGTCGCCCGCCGTAGACGGACGCGGTGGCTAAGCGGGAACAAAGCAAAACTGTTCCATGGGAACTTCTTTCGTGTGCCTCCAACGATAACGGCGTTAGCAGAAGCCCGTTGGATCCGGACATTCGGATCATCATCTGACTGAGATAGTTGGGCATTGGACGCATAGACACCCAAACGGGAGGGGCTGTCACAGTCAACATATACATACACATGAGTGGAAGACTTCGACTGATACCACATGGTCATCACTGCTGCAACTATTCTCATTCAGTCAAGCAAACGAAGCGACTGACATCAGACGACCAGCCCCCAAAATCATCACGATTCCGACGATCACAATTTATCGCAGCTTACCATCTATTCTTCAGCAGGCGGCAAAGTCACTTTGGCGTTGTTTAAGACGGTACACTTTACGGAATGACTTTACTGCTTACGAATGAGCTGCATCAACGGCTGCTGTCACATAATGATCATATTTGCCACGTTCAGAGTCTACAGCTCCTTTGTCAATTCTATCCCTTGTGTTTGCCCGAGGGCAAGGCGACGGCATGGGACCATTTGACAGCAGAGTGTGCCCAATGGGAACCAGCGCAGTAAATTTTGACAAAAATATCTTACAGGTCGTCGGTTACCAATCATACAAGAACGGATCTGGCGCCGTTTGCCTATAGTGCGCATTAAGATATCCTTCGACCTGACTGAACATCCACTGATTGCAGATACCCCTGTTTTTATAAACTAAATAACAAATATAGCCAACAATTAGTTTTCTTAGCTGTTCAGTTTGACTTCTTAGAGTCGGACAATTGTAATTGGGTTAAAACCTACCCCAATTGAAATCCGTGTCTGCGTTAAGTTCAGCGATGCCCGGGCAGTAGAACACCGTGAGCCAACTTTACGTGATTCGTTTTGTTGTGGACCATACTATCCACAGGTCTATGGAACTACTGCTAGCGTTAGAAACGACAGAAAGGGGCAGACTCGAAGGTGGCATGGTGGTTGATCTGCTACTGCCGCTGTTCGGAGACACGCTCCACAAAATGCGCAGTGAAGGTGTTTCGTGTGCTCGGGTCTATCGCTACGCGATATACAGGCGAATTGGTGTTAAAACTGCGAGTAAACCCCTGGCCGCTTCTTGTACATCGTTCACTGGGCTCGCCGCGCCAACTAAACAAAGGCAACTACGGAAACAGCAACAGTAATCAACAACAACAACAACAAAAGAAGCTTTGTGTGCAAAATGCGCACAACTGCGCGTCTGTCCGGCGATTAAACGCTGTGATTTATTCCGCCATTGCCAGCATGGCCGCTGCTGTCCATCATACCGTGTCAATCTTCGTCTCCTTCTACTGTGAGAAGCCTGACGGCGAGGGGATCAAAGCAAAAACAACTATTTTCAGGTATTCTTCCGACGACGGTCACTACGACGAATATGCTGTTATACGGCTAGCAGTATATAACTAGCCTAGTTCCACTATAAACAACAGGGAAAACTAAGTAAGACATGGCCAAATGCTACTGTTTCCGACAGCTTCTGTCGGGATGTTAAGGTCAGGATTCATCACAGGAGCCACGACTAACAACCGCTTTGCTAGCTACATATAACTAGCAAACTGGTCTAGAGGTTTAATTTTAGGAAAAAAAATTCCTACATGTAAATATTACAACTTGTGTTCGCATCAGAGTTAGTCTAGCTTCGAACTTTCGCGGCGTCTGTCAAGCGTGGGTTTCGGGTCCGTTGTTTTCATTCTTTCCGGTCCGTTCGGCGTTCGGGAACTGGCCGACCTGTGGCAGAAGTGTGCCGCTCCCGCCGTCGCCGTTGTTCCTGCACGTTGTAGCTGTTGTTCTCAATAGTCAATACCTGTTTTCTGTCGTTTGCTACGATGCCACAGCTGCTGGCGGGCGACACCCGACTGCCTTTTTTCTTAACGGTGTTGGCAGCTGCTGCCGCCACGGATGTCGTTGTGGTTATCATTAGATAGGCATAAGTCGTCTCGAGGTACTTACGGATCATCCGTCCGTCCGTCCGTCCGTCGTCGAGGCAACGTTTGGGAGATGGTGAACCCGCGCCAGCAGACGCTGTTGATGTGTGCTACGTTGTTCTTTTCGGGAGTTTGTAGAGGTTCCCACGGCATCGCGCGCCGGTCGTGATGATGCATTTTGACCAGCGTCAGCAGCTCCCAGACGGACGCATTGTTGAACCGTTGGTGCTCTGCACAACTGCCAAAGCGTCCACAATAGTGGAATAGTGGTAATGTAGTCAACGAATGGTGGTTCACTTCTTCTTCTGTCGTCGTCGTCGTCGTCGCTGCTGTGGTTCTGGCAGAAACGAAGGGAGACAGGAACCGAGACTGGAACTAGCAAAGGCTCGTCGCGCGTCATTAGTGGCGGTGTTCGTCTTCCATCCGTTTTGTAGATGACTTTCAATTTGTCCAAAGCGTTTCCAGAAGCGTTTGTGGTGCAAGTGATTTTTAATTTTACGTTGTATCTTCGGCATTATGTATTATCTGCGTATCATAGCAATCTCCTTCTTCCTCCAACAAATGCTGCTTTCTTGTAACAGCCGATTCATAGAGAAGTTGTGTAGCACTTTAGGCCGACAATCAGCCAAAAGGGTATTTTATACCGGAATTTCATGTGACGATGCAATTTCAAGCAAGACATTTATCAGAATTTCTAGAAAAATTTCCAGTAGCCTATGCGCTAGGTATTGTTGCGATTTGTGTCGTAGCGTCTGCTGTAGCAAACATGTAGCATTTTGATATGAACGTGCGTTAATCGACTTTGCCCAAATTCGTCTGCTATCCCGCTTTTTTTTGACAAATTTCTATCGGTTTTAAACTGAATGTAGTATACTTGCGTTTGTTCTTATTACGGTTGTTGCCGATGTCCGGCTTCACCCCGCCAGCTGTCGCCCGGCAACATTAGCGTTACATTAACACCGAGAGCGTGTCGAGCGTGAAGACACGTCGTATCTTTCTATTCCTATACCTCAATATAGCTAAGCGCCACTGCCTAAGCGGCGACTGCTATTGCTACTTACCGCTAGGGGAAGCTGGTTTGTCTTCTTCGTTTTCTTCGTCCTTCTTTTTCGCGTACTCTCGCGCTCCTTTTTGCTTCGCCAACAGCCGCAACAGCACTGGCACAATGGCGCAGTCGCTATCAAGCAGAAGAGATACCAGCTTTTTTTTTGTTGTTAACAAGGGAAAACAAACCACCGCACACACACATGCCACTAACTACCAATGGAATAACTAACTTATATATATAGAAAGAGAGAGAGAGAAATGCATGACATATATCTCTGTCTGCTCTGAATCCTCTTTTTTGTGAGTGACGAAGTGACCACTGAACTAAGACGAGAACTAAGGTTTCTGGACAGGTAACAGACGATCTAAACCGCGTAATTTTGAACTTCGTTTTTAGCTATTTCAGATATTTTGTTGCTTCTGTAAACCATAGAGACGGTGACAGGTTCGCACAGAGTGTCATGTGCACCCTGCGATATCATTAAATGACCGCAATTTATTGGCTCTATTCAATAAATGAATAGCCGAGGAAATATATAAGTGAGCTGACAATTACGAATGATACAAACAAGGGGCATCGCATGATCCAAAGTACTTTTGTTCAAGGTAATCTGAGCAGGTCTTCAGGGTGGAACAGATTGCGACGTTCCCTTTTCTAGGAGTATCTGGTATTATTATTATTATGGATGGTGCTAAAATCAAACGAGATGCATACTGATATATTTAAGGTGTACAAACTGACGGGCCAGCCGAAATGAGAAAAAGTACGTTGATAACGTTTTACTGTCGGTGCTACGCAACAGGCCAATGCGATTTATCAGGCCACTTGGGCCCATAACAACTAACTGAAATATTAGTTTTGGCGAATAGAAGCAAAATCGAAAACGAGCAGTCATTTCAATGGTGATCCTGCGGTGCTTATCGACCGACAACTATGTCAATGTCAGCCTTGCTACACAGTGGATCTGTTGTAAAAATGCCACACAATGTAAGACGTCCCTTGATTAACTCTACCGAAAAAGATCAGTTGTCAGTGTTGCAACAGATTCACGAACTCTGATGTGCAATGGCTCTGTAATACTCAAAATCCAGAAGACAACGTAAAGCTAACAGAGACCTATGCTGCGGTAACGCCATTGTGGGCTTTTTGTCGGAGAGGTGATGGCTGTGCGTCTACCAGCTGGTGGGGCTTGCCACCAGGAGTGGGGCTGGGTGACCGTCTGTCTTTTAAACGAAGCTCCGGTGATTACTCGCGTTTAGCGGCTGGTCTACGCCAAACATCACAATGGCAACTACCGACCGGCGCATTTGGCGCGAACAAATAGGCCTGAGAGCGACAGGGGGCGGTCAATCCATCAGTCCATCAGGCGGGCAATATGAAACAACATGGCAAAAGTAATAGAGGCAGCAATAACAGCAACAGTAAACAGGTGAGTGAGCGAGTGAATACAGAAAAAGTTTACAAACAAATACATAAATTGGTAAATTATAAATACTTAGCACCGATACTCGCTTTGCTACTTCGGTCGCGCGTCACATTTCGGCTAACACAAGACTGCCATCGAGCCACAAAGCCACCAAACAAGTCAGCCGTACAAAAAAAAAAAGAAGACAAATTGGAACGGGTGCGATAAATTCTAAAGTAAAAGACTAAACGAGGTTTATTAATAGGGCGATGTTTGTATGCTTACCGGAGAGCACCGGATGGACCCAACTCACTGTTGGCGCTGACACACTTCAACAGACCACTTAGTCTATGATAACGAACAAAGTCAGGTATATATACAGTAAAAATATAATTCCTTCTACACTAGAGTTCAAATTAGATTGTTGTTTTTTATTGCTTAAATATGGCTGTCGTGCACAGCAGTAAATCCAGGCAGCATGCTAAGTCCAAGTACGCCTAGTCGTTATTGTCGTGCATTTGTGCACGATTATTCCGATACGTAAGGCGTTTTATTTTGCGTTAAAAACTTCGTATTGGAAACTGTTTAAACGAAAAAAAACCTGCATCGAAAGTCCTATTTTAACTCAACCTGTGAATATTTTTATAATAAATTACGGCAGCAAGATCGGCGGCGGCTTGTCGACGCGGCCGCAGCCGGTCTGTGTTCTGACCTGCTTTTTGTTGGCCTGTACAAAGCCTTTTAACAAAATAACAGCACTTTGCTCAGAAAACTTCTAGAAACAAAAAAAACACAAAAACAGGGCGGATGCTGAAGAATTGAAACAGCAACAATTTCTAGAATTTCCTTGTCGACGGCTCTTTAACTCGGCCTGGGAGCATAGCAAAATGTTAGAATTAAGAGAGAGAGAGAGAGAGAGCGTTAGCTGCAGTAAAAGACGCAACGGCCAGAAAAGTCGGCTCCGTTGTTTGTTGTTGTTGTTGTTGTTGTCGTCGTCGTCGTCGTTGTTATGAGCTGCTCGGAACTGAGGAACTAAGCGGCTCCACTGTTGGAACTGGTTGTTATTATTAAGGTAGCCTTTAGTGCATAATGATTTATCTGGAAAGTTTCCCACCAGAACGGCCGGCCGCTCAGACGAACGAATGACACCCTTTCGACTTGTTACACTCCGTTACTTTGAATACCATTACTAGATATATCTTTTCTTCGTTCATCAAACTGTGTACTGATCTATGTATCTATATAATTTGTTACAAAGAAAAACTTATCTCAATCAGTTACCGCATTTAACATAATGACGCGAAAAATCGTTATCCGAACTAAGGCGGAAGAGACAACCACAAAGCAAAATACAATTTCTGACAATTCAGTCCCCCTTAGTCACCCATACGGTGCATCATTGAAGCCTCTATATGTCGGTCAGGCTCCAGGAGCCCGACCCCCTTCTCATTACTGTTCCATGTAGTTCCACTGGAGTTCAAGTAGTTATGTTTATCTGGCAATGCTGGAATCACTAAGCGTCAGCGTTGAACTCGGCTAGCTTTTTTTTTTCTTTTTTTTTTTTATATAGTCCTTGAATGGAACTGCTAACAAGAGCCGACCGAACACGGTTACTACTAGGGAGTAATAGAGGTGAGTGTCAAGAGTCGTCATACAAGAGACAATTGCCAGCTTCGCCCTAGACTGTGAGGACCGCTGTCCTTTGAGGAACGAACAGAAACATTCTTCATACTATAGAATTTCGTAAACAAGCAGTTACAAGTTACTTTGTAGGTCCTCTAGGCGCCTTTCATGAATGGTACTGACATAGGTATCTTAAGTAAACGCGCATCTGAAGAGCTGAGCTGCGCGTTAATGAAGCGATTTTCCTATGAGTCTGTGATCTAGAACAGTAGAAATGTTATAACCGATAAGAAACCACCTGTCAATATGTCAAATAAGACGAGCATATTTTTACGTTAACAGCTTGATGGTGGACGCTGACACGGATATTGCCTATAGTGGACGCCTGTCTCTAACGCTTTTTGATGCCGCCAATTGAAACTTCTATCACATCTGTCTGGTTGTCGCATAGAGCGTCCGAACAAAAAAAGAAAAGACAAGTCTATAGTTTGATTCACTTTTTTTCTCGATTTTCCTTTGAACATCAACGCATTGTTTGTTACTTGCCAGTGGTACTGTTGGTCTGCTTCGGAATCGAATACGCCGTACGTTTGATTTAAACCCTTTGCTTGATATGGAAAAGTTAAGGTATAATGGCGTATAGCAAGCTAAAAGAGCGTAGGAAACTCTTTCGATTTTGCCACCAGGTGACTGACTGGCGTCACTGCTGACGCGCGATCTTTACGGCTGATATATATTTTGAACATATACTTTTATGCTAAAGACATGCGTGTCAAGTTGCTATCTAGAAATTATTATATATAGTAAAACCGTATCTGCGCTTAAAAGTATATATATTGTCGTGTTCTGACAGAAGATTGAATTGACTTAGTCTAAGTAAAAACAGTTCAATATGGCACCAAGAAAACGACAGCGAAACACAGCGCCATATTGGCAGCGGTGTAACTTTTACTCAAGCTATTATCTTATTTTTGTCTCTGTTATATTGTCAGTGTCATAAAAATAGCAATAATACTTATCTGCGTATCTGGTAATGAAAACGCTAGAAAACGATCATCGCCTTATAGAGTGGCATTGAGCGGTGAGGCGACTGTGATGTGATAGGGGCACCACAATGGACAGGGGGGACCGACCGATTCCGGCCGGCAGACGTTATCCTTTTTGCTGTTGTTCTGATTTTAGCTTGACAAGCACATATGTTGGTAAATAGTTAGAGCAACAGCAGCGGCCGTGTAGTACGAATAAAACAGATCCTCTCTACTGAAACATCAGCAAAGATCGCGCGATCCGGTAAACTGTGTTACCAATGCTGATTTAGTCATTGCAGCCGTCCCTTCTCCTTTTTAGAGCTTGATTTTACCTCGCTTTACGGCTGTCATCATCAACAAGCTATTTAAACTGATGTCGTGGATGAGTGCACACTTTGAATTGCGCGACGTTTACGTGCCACTCGCAAAATGCCTGGACTTTAGCCCGGTTTATATAATCTAACTGGCTTCAATCGAAGGCCAGGAATCACGAAGTTAGGACCGTTTAGTCCATTTGGCATCGACGCGCACAAGTAGAATGATAATGCATAACATCTACCGCACTGGGCCTGAAACGACAACAGGAAGTTGGGAGGTTGAAACACTGCTGATCATCTCCCAATTGAAATTGATTTCCGAATGTGTCTTTTCAGCGTACTACAATAATAGCAAGAAATCACCATAGCAGTTACTGTTAGTAGTCGTGGCTAAAGTAACGACAGACAACAGATTGCACGGCCAACTGGGTCTCAGCGAACCGGGGCTATGAGTGGGGACGGAAAATAACGGCTTTTGGATAATCTGGATCAAGTTCACCTGACCCAGATGAAATTTTTGCGTATCCTTCAATCGGATGAAAGCATATTAGGATCAGCTTTATGCTCACTGATAAACAATAGCACTAAGATGAGTGAGAACGTGTCATTAATCTAGACAAATCGTTTCATTGGTAATTACTCGTTTATACACACACCATAAAGAGTAAACTAGGGTCCGTCCGACTCACCAAACGTGTGCACAAGCCATATCGAATCTGTCAAGTAAGCAGAGGGATTAAATCTAGAAACAAGACAAGATTTAGAAAAAAACCGTGAAAAAACTTAGCGACGACCTATATAACATAGAAATTGATGAAAGCAACGATATGGAGGAACGAATAGAAGTTTTGAGAGGTTAGAATTGCGAAGGAAGCATCTTCATCAAAAAAATTACATATATATATATATATATATGTGTCTATCATAGAATGTTATATATTGTGAGGTTACAGATGGTCGGCGCCACAATTAATGGTGGTCGTGTATCATGCGGTACATATGGAAAATTGCATACATGCTGATTTTCCACATTACAGTTTGTTCGGAAATGGGAAACCTTATGAATCGCCATATAGTTCGTCTATCGGCTAGGAAGCCATACATTTTTGTAGCTTTCTTTGGTTTCGTTCGTCTGGTTGAGATCCGCCCGTTGATCCGGCGAGATTTCACCGGATTTTGGTTCATCGTTCGCTGACTGATTCAGTGGCTCGAAAAATGTAAAGGCTGTCGAAGAAGCCGCTAAAACTAGCTAGAGTTAGCCGCCATTATCGCTCACATTACACAGAGGCAGGCCAGAGTAATTCAAATCGCATCGATTTAGGTGACTTCACTTCGACAAGCATTGAATACCCTTCTTCCTTTTTAGTCTTCCTCTTATTATTATCATATTCCGTAGCCAGCTTTCGTGTCCGCGTGAATGCTGCTTATTTGACCACTTCCCACGCCAGTTGGTTATGATATCACACACACTATCTATATATATATATATATATATATATATATATATATATATATATATGTATGTATGTATGAGGTTATGATCTGAAAATTTCTCTCGCGCAGCACACGATGAGTCGACTGACAACAACGGAGCAAAAATACGCCAACGAAACGATCATACCTATTTCTGGTAGCAGCAGAAAGTTTAGGTTCAAGCAAAAATCTCATGGGGGTTCATAGTTAAATCAGGTGATAATATAGTGGTGCGTAAGAGGTATGTACGTGAAAATTGTACGGGAAAAAAATTTGCTCATTTTGGGTCTTTTTTACAGACTTGTCTTTTATTTTTACGTATTAAACTAGTGCTACGGCCTCTGCTACATTATCGGTGCCGGCTTAGTATGTATATATATATATATAGCTGCAGCAACAGTTATGGCCGTTTCGGTTACGGAATATGGTGGGCGAGTGAACCGGTGGGCCGAAAAAGTAGAGCATAATGCGATGGCAAGAGCAGCACAATGGTGTAGACGGAAAGGTAACTTTTATAAATTAGTCTGCAAATATCTGTGCACAACTTTTTCGCCTCTGAGAAATGACTTTGGATTACTTCAGATACTGAAGTGCCATATTGATTGAATATTAAAGCGAACTGACTCGGGTTTGTCGTCGGTCGGCAAACGAGCATCCCTTGCTTTGCCCTGATATAGATGTAGACGTGTATATATATATATAGACATACAAATATATATTCATCAGGCGATAGCCTCATTAGACGGCTGCTCAAATATGCAAAATGCAAAGAAAAATCTAGCAGCTTTTCGCCAAAAATGCCCGGGCTTTAAGCAGGCAGAAGGCAAGGGGATGTAAAATGCCTTACAACGATTAACCTTCGGAACTTATCTCGGTGATCCAACTGAAAATTTACAGTCTTCCTTTGAAAATAGCCGTAATTTCCGCATCAGAAATCGTCATGCTGTTACATAATAATGCATTGCCTTGCAAACTAGCGGTTATTACCTAGGTAATAGAAGTGTTGGCAAACGCTTACCTACCTGGCATGGAAAATATTTCGAAATAAAAATACGTTATAAAATTACTCACAAATACAAGTTGTATTGCCTGATGAAACTTTAGACTGATATACGCTCAACGGTGCGGCTTCCTCTACAACTTACTATGCCCTATTAAAGGAAACAACGAAGCCGCAGCAGCAAACGCACCGCAAACAGACCAATCACCGATTTGTTTTGTTTTAAACATTTCACTGGCTTCATTGCGTCTGACGTTTTTAGTCTTTAGTTTCTAACGGGCCACTGATGTTACTAATGTATTTTCTATCGCTGTTATCGTCTGTAGCGTGAAAAACGGGAATCGTTTGAAATGTTTATTCGTTCAAGTTCGTCCACCTGCGATGACCGTGGTATTGTTCCGTGACCAAAACCATTTCAATTAATAATGGTTTCACAAATAGAAATAGCCACGGCAATAACCGTGATGTTCCTGATACTTCTTGGCGTTGCATCGACGGCAACCCCTGTCCGTTAGCTGCACCGAAGTAGCGACAAAGTGCACCGAGTATACAGGACAGAGCGGAGCAGAAAGAAAAAATAAGACGCTTTTGCCCCCACTTTAGGGACGAATCGCCAGGTCGCTGGCGTGGAGGGGCTAGTGAACGAGGACGCTTATAGAAGAGCTGTAAAGCTATTCTCTTTCCGGACGATACTAGTATCCTCCATAGGCCAATTTGAACAAAGGCGATTTGTTTCCGATGAGAGATGTACTAACTTTTGATGTAAGCAACGAGCGACAAGCGCCCATAATTTGCCATTCACTAATTCGGAGCTGAGCTGCCTCGTGAAGTCTCGTTGGCCGTGTTCGCGGTGCATCGACAAAGCAAGAATGGGACAAATCAAATGGTCACGCGCATTTCTTCAATTGAAGTCAATATTTCAATTCCGTGACAGCATCGTGCAGCAAAAGTCGTCGTATAGCGTCTCTATCTTTGTTAAGACACACTCGTTAATTCTACTTTGGCTCACTCGTCCGTGTAACAACCAAGCAACGATATGATTATGATGACTCTTGTTGGGGAAGGCAAAAACCTAATGTCTACATATTATTGAGATGATTCGGAACTCTTTCGTTCTTAGTGTTTCGTTTCACGTTTCTATGCTAAACAAAATGACGTGCACCAACCGTAAAGAGTGCGCTCGACGTTTTCTCCAGCGTTGCGTCGAAATATCTACGATGATAGCCTGGCAATGAAAAAAATCGAACAACCGCCAAACGCTTTTCTCCCGTGTAAAACTGATAATCTGCTAAACGAGAAATGGCTTCGAGTAAGATAAGACGAACAATACAAATAGTTAAAAACAACGTTGTAGAATATAAAGATGAAACATTAACTTATTAAATCGATAAGAATGAGGCGAGAAGTTAGTCGGTAGGTCAGAAACTATCTATCATGAATCGCGCATTGCGTTATCTACGCAATCCGTCTAGCTGATTTAGCTCAGTGTGTATATCTTTCCGTGCAGCGGACGCATCAAATCGCATTGTATTAATTGCATCTTCAGCGAAATTTGTTGCCACGGTTCAGTTATCTTTAAAAAAACCGCGCTAGAAAATGGCGACGAACTTTTCTCTAGGTGACTGTGGCTAAAGTACATAAAACAGCATTGAAGGAAGTAGAAATGGAACTTTGCCATATGTGTAGCCCGGTCTCCTGTCCATGTCCTGTTTCGTGCCTTCTTCTATCTGTTTATGTAATGTTATGTGATAGATTGTTCGTATAAACAGCATAGCATGTATAAATATTTGCCCACTTAACTTGTTACCGAGCCAGCGTCATGCTGGTGGCGCTACCATAAAACAGCAATAAAGTGTTGGTTTCAGTTTCACTTCCAGGTCAGTCCAACTGCCGTTATTTAACATTAGCAGGACACCGTTCCTTAATAAGTATGTCAACCCTTCATCGGTATCTCGAGCCCCGACGCAAATGCCGCGGGCCGTTCTGGGCTGTTGTCTGCCACGTAGCAAAAATACGAACCGCACGAATGGAGCGTAATTTTGGCCCCTTTGAGCGCACTTGTGCGAAATGTGGGAATATAAGTTTATTCCAGAGACGACGGCAGTAAGTAGAGCTACGACAAATGTTCATAAAAGACACGCCGTGCAAATAGTTACAAGAGTGACACCGTTGGCACGGGTCAGCTTTCCGCCCAGCTGGCATCTCCCTGTCCGTCCGTCCGTCTGTCTGTCTGTCTGGCGAACGAGTTCTCATGTAGACTAGGCGCAGTCACATTACGCCACTCATAGCCTACCCTGATCCAGAGAAATCCACATGTAACCATGAGCTAATCGCGCGCAGAGCACCGGAGTGCTCAGGCACATGGTAGAGTGTAATTAGCTATGAGAACGTGGCTTGTAGCTAACTATGCGTACCGTATTTCTTTATGGACGTGTCTTGTTGATACTAAAGCAGTTCCGCGTCGCTCACAATGGGTGCTCCAGCTGCCAGTCGGGGTTGCCTGACTTTTCCACAGCGACGCATTACTCTGCTGCGGTTAATGTTATAACAAAGGAAAGGGAGAAGGCGAGAGAGAAATGCGCGCTCACACACACGAGAGAGAGGGGGGGGGGGCGACGGAACAACAACAACAGCCTCCATAATCCTACAAGTTACCTGGCCGCCACCTGAATAATCTGACCTAAGACAAGTGATCAAGCAGGCAGGCTATCAAATATGCGCAGTTAAAATGACTCCTTTTTGTCAATCAACGAAGTATTTTTCTTCGGTTTTTTCCATAGAGTCCAAGGAAATGCGTAACGCAACTCTCGGTACCTGCAAACGAGCTGAAACTTATAATGATGACGCGACGGCGTCCTCAGACTTTCCTTCGTTCCCTCTCAAGCTGTGTCCGTCCAAATGCAGTAACAAGGCCAGTACGTTGTTGTCCAAGCCCCTGTTTGGTGTTTGTCGTAATAAGTAAGCTAAAGAATAGAGGACGAATTATGATTCGGAGAAACAGTGAGGCAGCAGAGCTCGTTGTTGGTGTTGCCCATTAGAGCATCTTGAAAACCGCACAACTGAGCAGCGTTGCGGCAGCCCGTTAGACTGACGGCACTGATCGTTCTCGATTTCGCAACAAATGATGTGCGTGTACGCCTGCATACAGCGGAACGTTCGGAAGCAACTCAAAGGAGTAGCTATCTCGCAGCGTGAAATGAAGAGAGAGGCTTAAATACGGGGGAAAGGGGGTGGGGGTGTGGCATTACGAAACTGAACGACTACCTTCCGATAGCGACAGCAGCAACCGCTGCCCGTATCAGATGAAGTCTGCTGGAAACAAGACGGCAGTATCTTATTCCGTCCGCACTCGTTTAGCCCCCACAGGCAAATCCTTTCTGCTGACTTTCGGCTAGTCCACTTGACACGTGAAAACAAACAAAAACACAGAAGAAAACATGAGATCTAAGTCGTTCGATGACATCGCTTGTTGCATCAATATACATGTATTAGTTGTGGTTGGGATGGCGATGGTGGTGACGTTTCGGCCCAATCTGCTCGCGTTTACTGATAAGGCGTTATTACACGCTATCCCTGTCAGAGACAGGATCGAACCCGAGGATTGGATCTGATGCCGCTGCTAAATTTATATCGGTAGCAGGTGATTTAGACATACGCTTGTCTACTTTACTTCAGCTTTTTTCTTTTCCTCGTGGTGCTTTCTTCTTTGTTGGAACGATCGGATGCGCGCTCGCATTTGGGCGGTAGTCGCTCTTTGTTGACGGACGTACGTTCGTTCGTTCGTTCGTTCGTTCGTTCATTCGCTCATTATCGCTCGTCGTCGCGCGGACAGAGCTCTCAGTTCGCTCTGTTTAGTCGGTCCTGAGACAACGTAGAGAGTTTGGTAATGACGTCGCAACAGGCAACTCACTGTCGCCGCCGGCGGTGGCCGACGACAACGATGACAGCGGTAGCATCGCTAAATCGTGCTGTCACACCGACACCAAACGTCACCGCTAAATAGCATCGCTTCATGCTCACACTCCTCAGTCGTCTTACCGCGTCATTCACTCACACAGACAGTGAGTGCCCATTTTGACAAAGTTAAAAAGACCGCCCCCTTCGGCGACTAATATACCGAAGGAGTGCGACAAAAATTCGGCACAGAAGCAAAGGCGCTTCGCGTTTTTGAGCTGCGTCAGCAGCAGCTGTAGGTGAGAAGCGACGAAGTCGACCACGACTACGGCGATAAGATAGTGCGGTAGCAGCAGCAGCAGCAGCAGAAAAAAAGCGGCAAATAGCGACAGGAGCAGCTTTCTCACTGCAAACAGCCGTAGTAGTCGAAGTCAAAAACGAAGGGAACGCGGGAACAAGGAACCATACAGCAGAAGACAAAGATTGCGTTCGTCGCCGCCGCCGCCCCCGACGCCGCTGCATATTTGGTGGGGGAGGAAAAGCGAGGAAGAAAATTTGAACAAAGAAAATGAAACAGGCGACGATAAAACGCCGACGCGAGCGATACACAACGAAACAGGACGGGAGGTTGCAGAAAGAAAGACGGGAGAAAATAGAAAGAAGGGGTGCCAAAGCGACCGAACTGGCGGACGACGGGCCCACAGCAAAAAGACGCGGGAGGCGAGAGGCAGGGGGCGGGGGCGAGGGGAGAAAGGGGAGAGATCAAAACCGAATCGATTCAGAAAGACAACAACAAGAAAAGTCATAGCATCTGGGTGAGTTTGAAGTTGAGTGCGTGAAAAGCCGAAGGCGATAGAGTTTACAGGCAGATAATAAACGAAATTTGGGGGGCGGCCAAGCGGGCAAACGACAGACGGACAGACGAACGAACGGACGAATAGTGGACAAAAGGAAACAACGAAAACGGAACCACAGAAGAAGCAGACGAAATGCCGCGAACCCGACGGAGAGAATGAGCGGGAGGACAAGAAAGCAAAAAAATACCTATTGCTACGGAGACGACGTTGCCGCCGCCGCCGCCCCCGGCAATGGCGTTGCTGTTCGACGACGAAGTCGAAGAATAGAGAAACGTGGTCATGACGAACTGGGGACAAGGCAAGCAATAGCAAAGTTGACGCTGATGGTCGGACGAGGGTAGGGGAAAGAAAAGGAGAACGAAGAAAATGTCTGTTGCATTGACGGAGCCAGCCACTTTGAAGTGGGGGTGGCTCAGCCACTGGAACTGGTGATACTAATACTGCCATTTCTCTTGTCAACGAGTGGGAATGCGCAATGAGAACGCGAAAAATAAGTAGATGTAATCAGTAAATGGCACCAAGAGCGTCGTCAGCAGCAATTCGTTCAGATCCAGACGGACCCAGTTACTCTGCTGCGCAGACGATCTGCCGCTACTACTGCTGCCGCTAAAGGTGGCGGTTGGTCGAGCCAGCAACGCGCAGGTCATCACCGCAGTTGCAGCTGCCTTTCTCCTGATGAGATCGCCGGCGGAGACCCAAGAAGCAATCGATCGATGGACAGCAGGCGTGAGAAGGGTGACGGATCGACAGCCGAAATGAAAACTGTTGAAATAAACACGGTCCCTCAAGAGAGGTCAGCAAAGTTATCAGCCAGTGGCACGGCCGAACCTAAGTTGAACACCGAAGACCTAATGGAGACATTGCACGCTAAAATTAGGTCTCTTGACTTAGTGCACGTTAACTGGTGTGCAAAGTACAAAGCTTCGGCCTAGACGTTTTTCCTGACAAGAAACTCACTGAGACGAGTTCACGTATGAAGCATTCAGTATATAATAAGTATATAGACTTTGGCGCGATGTTTGTTCTTCTTCGATAATAGCAAGCATTGATTACCCCGCTTACTAGTAATTATTCCCACGAAAATGCGCCGAATTTAACATTTGCGAAGGGACGGTGCTTGCGAAGCTGACTGATGTGTTTCAGCGAGAGCGGCAAATATGCCTTCCGAGCACATATTATCGTGAAGGAACAGCCCACATGGATCATGGTGGGAGTAGCAGAAAGTGGTTGGCCGGACCCACTTTGCCTAGGACAAAGGCCAAAGGAGTTTAGAAGCTATGATCTAGTTAATAAAGGAGTGTATATTCCACCGCTTTTCTGTAGTCGATATTTAGATGTAACGGTGAAATAATTTATTTTTACCTTCAAGAACCCGAAGGAACATGTTTGAAACTTCTACAATTTGTGTAAGAATGATTTTGCCTGGTCCACTCGTGGTTCACACCATGCGTACATATAGAGCTTAAGTGTAAGTACGTTATATCTAGTACGGGAGGCGATGCCAATATTGTTCAATAATGCTATTTTTGCCGAATACAAGATATTTACTAATAATGTTAACCGATAAATTATATGTTATTATATTATATGTCATTAAATGCTAATTAGAGGGTAGCTCATACACATATACGCGATTAAGTTGCGATGCGTCGACATCACTCAATCTTTGACTAACCAGTTTTCTGTTCGGCGTTACAACAACATAAAGTATTCAACTGATCTGTGAATGTTACCTATATATCGGCACTCCATGGAGGCAGGGTCACCAAAACCTGTTCCGATACGACCGAGGAACCGTTCCAATTTAAAGCTCTTCCTTCTAATCGAGTGATCTAAATCGTTCTGCAACGATACATGATCCCATTGAATTTCGACTGCCAATCAGGCACACTCATGCCCATGTAATGTTCCGAGAAGATCCTCTGGATCCATTCCGGCCGCTGCAGGCGTCGTCGTCACCAGCCTCTTCAACATCTCGTATATATTTGCACCGACGCACAGCGTGGGAAAACGTCGTCCGTCAGACATATATGTATATATACATGAAACAATTGACGCCGTCATCCCTCAACAGATCTCCATTTACGATATGTTAACGGACGGAGAGTGATTTACGTTGCAGCATTTCGTGTTCATGTAGACGAGTCTCGCAAACTTTTCTCGGACCTGAAAAGGGCTCGAGTAAAAGTGTCATCGCTCCGGTTGGCCACGCCATGCGGACGGGCAGCTATCTAACGTCATACAACATATAATGCTAGCAACGAACCTAAGAACGAACAGTGCCATAACAACACAGCTTGGGGTGAACTGGCGTCCACTAAGCCGATCGCCTCATTGGCGGCAGTGGATATGGTACTAGACGCTACCCGATTTCGTGAATGAGCTCTGATGCGGGTGGCTTGTCGCCAATTGCTGTCATACGGCTTCGAGTGCTTTCAACTACACTGCGTAGTGCGCTGACTACTTTACAGGTCCTGAATATCATACGTAACTGCTCAAGTTATAGTACTTCAGAGGGCGCCTCTGTAAGAAACGTCTGCCACCTACTCTCTCACGCTGACACCCGTCAGCGTCAGAAAGATACACATTCATTCAGATATATGATGGTTATTGGTAGCAATGCCTCCCACGAAGGTCCCAGCAAAAACGATTTAGCCTTCCTTACTTCAGGTCGGTTTCTCGAACTTCTTAGCTACATATAGTACATCGGGAAGGGTTGATTCTATAAGCCAAATTTTGTTTGACCTTATTTTTGGCAACAGTCAATATAACGAAAAAGAAAAAGTTATACTGGTACGTGTGTATTATGTAGCCGAAATAGACTCACTATAATTAATTTATTTTAAGTAGGAATGATCAATTGAAGACACCTATGTAGTTGACCCATACAGATCCATCAAGTGAAGTTGCAACGGGGAGCGATGCGTCATACCAGTAAAGTCGTCAAAATTTCCCTCGAAAGCAACTATACCTGACACGTTATTGACGACGCCACTTTGTAGAACGAGTGCCACACACACACACACACAAACAAACAAACAAACGAAGACACACACACACAAACATACATTCATTCATGCATACATACATACATATATACATACATACATACATACATACATACATACATCGACAGATTCTGATGTCGTATGTGTTTCAAATGCACCAGCCCGCATAGCTCTGACCAATGAAATCGTGTTAAAAAACTGATCACATAACTGAACTCGATGTAATAATTTGTATAAACAACAACATGTGTTTGATTTTCTTTTAAAGTATAACTTTAAGACGGGCAACACTGTGGTGATGAGAAAAACGAAGTGGCTATCATATTAATTTTGTTGCTCAAGAAAAACCACGATGAAACGCGAAAAAATAGCGAGCGCTTCCATATAGTTCCGTTTTTTAAGGTATGGCCAAAGAGAAACTTCCAATAACATGGATTGCACTACATTTATAACCTGCGTGCATCTTAGAAATTTCGATAGTATGCTTGTAGAAACATATTGCTGCAAGAAAAAATAGACCGGTTCGTACAGCCTGATTCGAAAGCAAGCGTTAGGTCCTAAAGGAAATCAACGAGCCCGTCAAAGATATGGTCCTTTTTCTAGTAGTTTACTCTTAACCTAAAGACACAGTACAGAGAAACACATACACACACACAATTATGCTCACCGGAGTAAACCTCTGTATTTCGAGTCTTAGGTCCGGTATCGCCGTTAGGCTCCCAGCGCGATACGAAACGTATGTCTTCAGCTGGGTTCGAGCCTGGACTACAATGTGTTCCTGAGATTAGTAAACAATACTAAAGCAGAAGTTGTCGACTTTTCACTTTAGACGTAATGGCAAATGTGCCATCAACTAATTGCACAAAGCAAGTGACACGCGGCTGAAGTCAAGACTGCTAAGCACAGTGTTGATATTATTAATATGTCTCACGAAACCTTTCCGAGATGCCCTTACATCTGTTCGTTTCATACCGCGATCGTTCTGAAGATACCCGCTTCTTCATCAACATTGCCATTTAGCCAGTTCCAGCTAGCAGACTTTAATGCAAACTGTAACCTATTTTCCAGCTGATTTAAAAACCCTTGCAATAGTTACATATAGTTGCAACGAGTAAACTAGTAGTTCTCTAACGACTTGACGCTACTAGCTTCTCACCATATATGTATATGGATATATTGGTTAATTAGAAGGTAAGAAGAGGTGATAATTTTTCGACACTGCGTGCCGCATACGGCACTGCCGAATGAAGAAGTCCAGCTAACGACTGTAGAGCTCTTGGGCTGAACATACTGATTGTAGCTGCAACAATTTTGTGACCCGCTTATCATAGATTTTTCCTATTTCACGCGGCACTTCACGAACCTTTCAATAGTATGGGCGGCCGGCATTGCACTGGCGATTGGTGCAGATTTGCAACAACGACGATAGCACCGACACCCCTTGCAAAAACATCAATATAAGAAAAATGCTCAAAAACATTACAAATATGTGTGTTTTTGGGTGCGTGTATGGCTGGGTGTGTATGTGTGCCCACTAGCCGAGATACTTAGCGGAGCATGTAACTATCTGGCGCCCGCTAGCGTCCGCTAGATATTTCAGCTCTGACAAGAACAACGAATTTCTGCTGCCATTGCCACAACAACTCCAAGTGGCAGTCTTTCAGTAACGCCGCTACCTACTACGACAACAACGTAGTCGTAGCAGTAGAACGTGGAGAGTTGCACCCGTTAGCCACGTTGGCTACTTTTGTTAAGTTGTCTATTCTTTGCCTAAAGTTATCGTCCACAGACCATGATCCCGATCCGTGGGAATGACGGAATGAGCTAAGGGGCGTTTAGTACTCATCGGGTCCGGCTAGTTGCCTTAGAGGCGAACATTGTTGCCGGCGGCAGCAGGATCAGAAGCAAAAGCATCGCGTTCTGCTCGTTCTTTCGTCCGATCCCACAAAACCGCTGACGATGGGAGCGGTTCCCGCCATTTTAGATGTCGCTTCGGTCGCTGCCGCTGACGAAACCGTTGGACTATTACCGCCACTATCACCGCACCGTTTCTATGGCGTGTCTGTGACTGTGCCATTTAGCAGCATTAGCACCGGTAGTAAACGCGCCTAAAATCTGCCGTCACCGTCGCCGCCGCCGCCATCTGTTTAAAGAGCCATTTTCCGTATGGGCTGTCGGAGTACGGTCGTCGCGCGATTGCCAGTCCACCTCGACCATACTTTAAGTGACACATCACAGTAGCGCACGTTAAGTCGAACGCGTTTAACGACAGATAGATAGATAGATAGATAGATAGATGGACATACATCGCGAGGACCACTGGTGCATTTACAATCACTTAATTACATGTTCCTTTTTAGTTGACGACCCCTTCGTGCTATTCATCCATGTTACGGATGCGATTAAATGGCCATTTATCTACATATCTGTACTGTCTATAAATAAATGGCCGTATCGGAGGATCAATGCCACAATAATATCCCGTTTGTAAGGGTAAAATTTCATGCATTACAGTAAACGGCCATGGTAAAATCGTAACTCTTTCAGGCAAAGCCCTGGAGCGCAGCGACACAGCAGAGCCTCTTAGTTTAAGCATGAGGGTGCCGACAAAGGAAAGGAACGAGATGTTCGGAAGTCACGCAATCCTATGGCGTTCAAACAAGTTATGCAAAATGTCAGAACGATATCATGTTAGAAGTGTAAAGAGCGACATAACTTCATATGGTTCCAAATGGTATTCACGTTTCTAAGCTTACGTTCAATATGCTCTAACATTGGGTCGGTTCTTACCACATACGAAGCGCGCTCGATGCCCATTATTATTAAAATTACAGAATTTTGTCTAATTTCGTATAGTACTGCTCTATTTTTGGATACTTTATCCGCAACTGGCACCTGTATTACAAGAAAGTAGGTAAAACTGAACATGATTAATTTGCACCGCCATCACAGAACGAAAGGAATATATTCTCGATTGGTTTGGACCCATGATCTTTCTGGTGGCATGTTTTACTCGAGTTAGACTCTGACACGAGTATCTTTATCGCTGCCTCACCCACAGTATCGCGGAGCGTCCAAACATGGGTAGCGTCTGTCAGTTGTTCGTTGATAAGGTTATTTCCGTGACCATTGAATACGTAACCTGAACATTATCATTAATTTCTATTTGTCTCTATGGGCAACCTGGCGACTAAACGACAGATAATCCTCTGCACAAGGACCTGTTGATGGGTGCATTAAAAGATTAGGGGGTAGGAATATATGTTGAAACTCAAAATTCACTTGAGTGAGGCGTTAACAGCTATCTTGTATCAGTTGTTGAATCCAGAGATGTGAGACATTGTTCGAGCTGCCTAACTAGTATTATTGATAGTTTGTGGTATCGTTAATCTTCACCTATTTTAACGTTTGCTAAAAAAATACCCACTTCTAAAGGTGCATATTTGCCACTAGCGAAATCCGCAATTCCTTGGCCGACTATTAGTGAAGAATTCGAAAGATGAAGTAAGGCTTCAAGAGATCTAACAATATGAGGAAGAAAAAGTGGCCATCCAGCGGCGGCGGCGGCATTATCGCCGTCTCAGCCGCTGCGCGAGCTTCGGAGCAAATAGTCATTTAAACGCACCGAGCACGTGGCACCCATTGCGTGTCTCTGATCTGTTCTTCTCCTTCTGAACAAGCCTCCTCCCGCCGTTGGATTTTCTTGCAAACGAGAGCAAATGAATTTCAATTGTTTAACGTCGTTAATGATCGTTATCAGCTGTCTAGGCAATCGTTCGGTAGCCGTTACTGCCACTGGTAAGACCGTGGTTTTCATTTGAAGCTTGCTCGGTCGTCGACTGACGCAGTTATTCAAGAGCTGAATGCATCGGCCAACACACGTAATGGCAACGTCACTCTCGGATCTAACATGTCGACTCCTGCATTTTCTATAAAAAATACTGTTGCATGTTATAAATGCGGGACGTTTAGACAATACATTTTAATATATGCATCATAATGCAAGTGACCGGTCACTTAACCGTCGCTTAACTTACTTTTGTAGTACGTCCCGGATATGCGAAGTGAAGGTAATGAACCCAACCGCCCGAATTCTCCCAAAACAAAACTTTTTCTGTATTTATTTCAGTTTTATCTTTTTTATTTATATTTCACTTATCTATCTCTGTATTTGTTCGGGTGTTGTATCCGCCAATGTAGAAAAATAGAGATTCGCCCCAAAATAGCCAAGCGTCTCTAAAGGGCGCTTATATTAAACAAAAGCACGACCGTATGCCCGCCTGCACGGTCAGGATAATTATTTAAAGAGGACCTGCGAAGCCCGCCCTAACATTTAGATGATTGCCGCCCTTTTCTCTACCGTAAACGGATGACTTTAAACAAAACCAGTCTATGAGAGCCGGCTGTCTAGAAGAGAGCTTATATTTGTATCCGATATATATATATGATTCATAAGAATGACCACTGATTTTGCTGTGCTCCTGCTGTTTCATCTGTAGCAGTGCGTTGCCTGAGGTTAATTTGGCCGCCTCTGCGTCTAGCCCATATATTATTTATGTGCTTGCCTTTATGAGCAAATTATCGACTGCTTGCGTGCGCTACCTATCGTTCTACACGCACACACATATATATACATACACATATTGTGCGGATGTGTTTTTACGCGAACGCTGACGATATGTCTGTATGGCAACAATGGCTGAATAATTCTGTATCGTTCAGGGGAAGAAACGGTACCCGCTATTGTCGCCGCAGTCATTTAGTGGTGATGATTCGAAAAGCTCTATAACACCGGCTGACTGTTGTTGTAGCGGCCATGATAGTCGTGCGTTCGAACGGGTTGCTGGTAAAGTTTGTCGAGTTGACGATCCGAGAACCAATCGATGGACCTCTTTTGAGCTAACTTCGATTATGGCTATTGTAGTTAGTCCAGCTACTTACCTACTGCTATAAGGTGCCGATGTTTCTTCTGCTGCTGGAGCTGCTACGAGCTTTGACGTTTCACTTGACAATACTATAACACAATATAGGGCGTGCGTACATACATATACACAGATCAGCTCGCTTTTACTGTTACCACTGGGCTTACACAACTTACCGAGACAGTCAACCGGAACCGAATGCGACGGCCCACATCAGCCCAGTATCGGGGAGGTATCGCCATGTCTAAGCTAACAAGCATAGTTCATCTCTGCCTGTGCATGCGCACCTGCCCGGGCGCATTTGACCTAACAGAAATCATTCGACATAAACGCGAGACAAATGACATTTCGAAAGCGTACGGCGACCATTTCTTATGTACATATATGTACACGACATCCTTGTACTTCATTTTAGACGGGCTACGTAAGGTTACCTTTCGCATACAACTTGCTGCTTGCAAATGATAAGTATGATACGGGAAGGGGTCGTAAGATAGTCTTTAACCTAAAAAAATCGTGCTAGCATAATTTTTGAAAACCTCCGCGCCAGCCTCTAGTGTTGACCCAGTGGGATAATAACCCTTCGCCGATAAAATGATATATGATGCTGACGATTTGTGATTATCGGCTCGAATGTACGATCCACACATAAGCAATAGAAGGCCTAATTCATTTACATGAAAATTCCGTTTGGAGCAGTAGCAACCGTAACGAAATGACTGTTTTACTCGGCAGAGTTTGTTCGAACTAAAGCAGGTCAAAACGCAACGTATCCATATATACGCTGCCTCTACCTAACGGCCCCTCCTGGGTGACCCTTAATACACACTTCCACATCGTAGGACAGCAGACTCGAAAACTTGTTAGCAATGCATACGAATCGAATTTTTACAGGGCGTTGCTGCCTTGAAGATAAAGGACATTTAACATCAGTCTCGTATGCACAGTCGGTCGGAATCGTCCAACTTCTAATTGTGTCTTATCCATCCGATCGGGCTTTTACCATGTACTCGTTCGGAGCCGTATCTAAATGTCCCGTTATTAAGTATTCTTTTCTCGACAAAAACTGCACAGATATAGCCGAACAAGCGTCAGCTTTTGCAATGTCTCATCCATTTCTAGCAATGAAATGTACGAAAGGTCATTTAAGACGGTATATAGGTGGCGCGACTGAGTGAACGTGTCACAGCAGTGGCTTAGGTCCGATAGCAATAACTGTGGAGGTTTTCCATTGGTATAGATCAAGTGTAACGGACCCTTTAAACGGTCATTTGTTACTGAAGAACCGGAACGGTTCGTTGATCATCGGGCATCTGAGCTCAACTTACAGCACGAACAAATCGCAACTTTGCAGTTGTCTTTTAAACAAGCTTGCCGCGAAGTTAGTATCTCATAGCGGGGCAACTATGGTCAAATTATTAGATTGGATCTCCAGTCTATAGGGGTGGCTCTAAATGGCTAATTTCCAATAACACCATTGATTGTCTATCTAGTCTACCGATTTGTTCGCTTAGGATCGCTGATTCTTGATAATTGATGCTCACTTAACGAGGTCGCGTTGTGGTCCATGTAATGTTGAACGCCACTTCTTAAGCCAGGCTATACAAGCTTGTCAACAACAATATGGGTAAAACCCTAGGTAACAGACGTTTATACACTGCCTGTTGCGTGATCATCTGATGCAGAAAATTTCACAGTGTCAAAGTGACCAGCAGTTTCGGTCCGACGTGCTGTTCGCTAACGGCATAAAGTCAACTTGCTTGGTCGACAACCACACGTACCGAACCTCGTTTTTCCCCTCTAAAATTTCTCTTGAGGGCACCTCTTTTCAATTAGTGTTTCTCATATCTACGCGACATTATACGCATTTAAATTATGGAAAAGAAAAACTTCATCATTGTATCTTGTATGGTCTAGCCGTGTTGTTAGAGGCTATCGACGACAATAATGTAAGCAATGCTAGTACCATTGACTCCGTCACGAATAGAAACGTGCGTTATATTTTATTTGTGTCCCTGTTTTTCTCTGAAGCGCTAACTTTATGGTGGCGGGGCGTGAAGCGATCATGCGCATCCTTCGATCACTGCCCAGGCACAGTCGGCACAATGAGCGACTCAACCACGACATTTGTGGAATTCAACGCGTACAGGCGTAAAGACAGCAGAAATGACCACCACCAAAAAAATAACATCCGACAACAACCGAAGGATGTCCTTAGGCTACCACCGTCGAAGCCTGCGACCGCGGTTACGGCAGGAGGAGCAGCCTGCCTTTGCGGGTTTAGCTACAAAATCCTTCCAGTCTGTCGGCATTAGCGCGGCTATTTGAGCCATCGAGAAGGGAGCAGGCCGAATGCTGAACGAGTTGTCTTCAAGTGAATAGTTACAAATACGAACGACAAGATTTAGCCTGACTAGATCGCTGATCGAAGCAAGTGGGTATCTATTATAGACTAACACACACACACACACACACACACACACACACACACAAACACAAAGAGAAACATAAAACTATATAAAGATGAGTGCGCGTTAAAAATATTACCGTGCGATAAACATCGAACACGCTTCAAGTGTCGCTACTCGCAAATTACTTTTCTTAGAATGGCTATCAAACCAATTGAATACGTATTAGAAAGCGGGCTTCGTACAGATATATACACATGCACATATATATGTATGTGTGTATATGTCTAGGTGTACATGCTTATGTTTGGTTTAACGTGAAAATAGGCGAGAATTGGTTGTTATTTTGAGCCTGTCATAGAATAGAACCGGCTTTTACTTGATCCGCACGCGTGTAGGTAGCATAGTCTAGCTGGACAGTATAGTGGCTCTAAAAGATCACGTTGGAATAGCCTAGCGAAGGAAAAGTCGAGCTCTTGAGTAGCCAGATTGTAATAGTAACAAAAGTATCGATCCGATCCGGTCGCAGCTTTCGGGCAAAATAAGGCAAGAAACTTATTTTCTCGGTCGCTTGTACGTTTGCCGTCTTGCCTTCCTTAGTCGCACAGCATCCCGCATCCAATGATTACCCCATAGTTGCAGAATATGTTTGACAACTCAGATTGTTAATCTGCTCTATACAGGCGATTCGGTAAATGATCTCATTAAACAAGCCCATCTAACCCAGATTGGCGACGAAGCACCCAGGACAATGACATGTTTTGTTGGTTAGCGGTGTGCGTGAGGATTTTATTCACGATCGATATTTTGAAATATTGTTCATTGTTGAAGTTTTCATAGCAATCTGATACTGGAACGGGTATATCTACTACAAATGATTATTGTGGTATTTCATCGCCACCAGCGGCACAATCATTCTTGCCATTATCTAAGTTAACAATAAAATGGGTAAATTGATTGAAGTGGCTACCGCCAATGATCGGGCATCGAAGTGGGGTAGATGTTCGCGGTACGGCCATAGGCCTACGAAACAAGCAAAACTAGTGCTACATTAGCGTTAGCGGCGATTCTGGCGAAATGCCAGCAATTGCGAGGCGGTCACCGGAATGAGTCGAATGATAGAAATCATTATCCGTTGTGCCGTCTACCGTCTGTCTCCCGGCTGCGGCCGCTGTCATCGCCGTATTAGCTCCGACCAACATTTGCAGCCAATGCAAAAAAGAAAGAAGACTGCAGCAGTAGCAGCGCAGATGCGTCGCTCGCTTGTCGTGCGGAGGGTAAAATCGCGTTTATATTCCAGCTGTGGCTAGCCCAGGCAAGAGCCGAGACAGGCCATGCTGTGCGAGCAACGGAGTGACGCCGTTCACCCTGGCTATGAACAACGGCAGCAGCAGCAGCAGCAGCAGCAGCAGCAGCAGCAGCAGCAGCAGCAGCAGTAGCAGTAGCAGTAGCAGTAACAGTAGCAGCAGCAGCAGCAGTAACAGTAGCAGCAGCAGCAGCAGCAGCAGCAGCAGCGAGCTGGCAAAAAGACAAGGTTGGACAGATGACTCTTCGCTCGTGAACAGCTTTTTTTCTTTGCCTTTCTTTTTCATAAAATGGATGAACAATTCGAATGATTATGAATCACACCTTTAGCATTATATTCGCTTCGCATAGCGCCTTCGTAACTTTCAGTTGTTATTAATTTGTGAGAACATTCCGTCGACCGAATGCGTCCAATAAAAATCATAATAGCAACAATGGTAACAAAGATTACAAGCCGCACACAGCAGCGGCTTTTCTCATAACTAACAGCATATCCAATATATATATATATATATATATATACAGACGAACAATCAACAACAACAACAACAACAGTAATAAATCAAAATGCACCAGAGTACGTCAAGTAATTAATTAATTAGTCCTTTATCTAGCACTTTTTGTTCCTTCTTTGACTTTCCGATTTCCTCCAATTATGGGTTTTGTGGATCGCATTTTGTTGCCGCTGTTCAAATGCATCTTGATTACAAACTGCTTAAAAAGCTATCAGCGCTATCGACGCACGGTAATACCGTGAACGTCTTCCTGTGGGCGCTCGTGCCTATCCCAACGCCATCGTTCGGTACCTGATATTGCTACTATTAGTGCGAGACGTAGCAATGTGTGTGTGTTTTGCGTGTTTTTACGCGTCTCTTTATGTGTACGTGTGCGTGAGGTTTTCATTGCCCTCTCTGAAGTCGACTTTTATCTCAATTCAGTCGATTTTTTTTTTATCTCAATTTAATCAATTCAGTCGAGTTTAATCGAGTACGCTGGACATTCCGGTGAACTCCACGAGGCAAAATCCTGCTGGCATTTAGTTCAGGACGATCTCATCGGGGTAAAATAGTAAATGGTTGTCGAGACGTTTATGCATTTCCATCACACGCATACACATATGCGTGTGTAAGACATATACGTAAGATAGACGTACGCTGAAACATTGGCCGTTTCTGGTCAAATACGCGGGTAACGAAAGGGTCAGTCACTCAGTAGGACATTATCAAACGATGATTTCTGTTGCTGGCCGGCGGCGTCTTCGGCTATCGGACTGTTGCTATCTGGCGGTGTGCGCACACCGCTGACAGCTGCATCTGCACTCAAGCGTCGGCCTCTGACAGACGTCGTTCGCTGCCATTGCTTCAGCTTTGTTCAGTCCGATGTGGTCTGGCCCGGTGCGCTTAGTGAAACCGTCGTCCTCGTGCTGAGTAAGCGTAATTTCATCTCTTCTATTTCATTACTGCGATTCGTTTTGAAAAGAATCTTAACCAAATCTTCGCGTCGTTCCACTGACATCAACAACAGCAACAAAAACAACGACAAATACGACAAGAACAGCAACATTTGTAACGGCGGCAATCGCGTCTGCGTCAATGGCCGATGATAGGATGATCACGTCCGTGCGTGCGCGAAGTTCGATCGCAACATCATTATCAGCGAGAAACGCCATTATCATTATTTGCCATCTTCGGAAGCGGCCTCGCTGGCACCACCTTCAAAAAAATGTAGAGGAATAACGTTACGTCGCACTCGGTTGTGCTAATACTCGAACGAAAAATGGTTCTGTAATGAAGCAAACAGGGACCAGTCATAATGACATTATCATTGTATTTCGACGACCCTTTCGGACAAACCCCGCTTGTCCAAGACGGCAGTCTGATTTATATATGTATATGAGTATGTTTATTCCGAAGCTATTGTAATGCTATATATTATAACAACATTTATTATATTTTTGGCTCATGACTAGTTATTCAACCCGCTTTGTCCAGCCATCGACACATAGATCAGTGGGACGGTTATTGATTATTTATCTCTGTCTATTCATAAAACAGCAGAAAACAAACGTGGAGCAAAAACACCAGAGAGTAACAAATAGTTCGTTCGCTTGAATCTGACAACCAGCCTTGTCACCAACACCCACCGCTGTCTATAATAGAATTTAGATAATTACGTGAACGCTGCTCTGGACAGGTAGCTGCACTACTCTTCTGCGCGCAACGATAGCTCAAGGATTTCTTATTGTTATGGTCGATCGGTCGATTCACAATGAACAAATTCAACAAACAATCACATTAATTGTTACTAAGGGAAAAATGACGCAGCTGTTCTGGTTGATTTATTCCAGGTCACTCATGTAGGTAAATAGGTAGCCGGTTAATTACAGCAATCTATAGTCCGGTAATAGTTGGGGGGAATAATCTAGCCCGTTGAAGCGTTATCTAAGTGAGATACCTATTTGTACTTTTTGTCGCGGGTTTTTTCAGAAGGCTGTGACAGCCCAGAGCGCGGTACTGACTCACCGCCAAGTGGCGGTTCGGGAAATATATGTAGCGGCAATCTCAAAATGAAGAAGCAACGGAAAGCACGAACTGCTTTTACGGATCACCAACTGCAGACCTTAGAGAAAAGTTTCGAACGACAGAAATATCTCAGCGTCCAGGATCGCATGGAATTGGCTGCAAAATTAAATCTAACGGATACCCAAGTGAAAACTTGGTACCAGAACCGAAGGTGTGTAATAAATCTCATAGAAAAGATCGACCGCTTTTAATGGAAATAGTATTTTACTTACACATACTTTAAATCTTTGTGAGTCGCTCTTACTTGTGCCGGGTGTTTATCTATAACTATGTTCCTATACTCGAAGACGTCTAACCCTAGTGAAAACAAAAAAGGCACGAGTGTATTTCTATCAATTTATCTCTCGTCTAGATTTAATCTCTGTTCTACGCTGCACGAGTCGCAAGCTGAACGCTTTAGAAGGTTGGCCTGCTTAGCTTTGTTAACAGCGACATCCCTTTGCTTGCTATTGCGACATGACTTATTTCCAGGACAAAATGGAAACGTCAAACAGCTGTAGGTCTCGAACTTCTGGCTGAGGCAGGCAACTACGCAGCAGTACAGCGTATGCTACAAACTGCACCCTACTGGCTTCAGAGCTACGCGGGTGTAACGCCGCAGACCTCCGTCAACGCGATGGCTGCTCTCGACGTGTTTTACCGCCAGGCCGCACTGCAGCAGGCTCAACAACAGCAGCAGCAGCAGCAGAAGCCGATAGCTAGTTTCCGGCCGCCAATGTTTTCATCAGGTGGTCCTGGGGCGCCAGGCGCACCCCCTAGCGGCGGAGCTACCGTTCCATCGGTTCCAACGGCTACTTCCCCCACGACCGTGTCGGGTGCAGCCACATCACCTTGCAGCAGCACAGGTCACCACAGTCCGGTGGATGTAGGCTCACCGCTAAGTATGCACACGTCCAGTGGAGCAGCGCAGCAGAATGTTGGCCTGCATAGCCGACGTTCCGATGTAACGTCACCACTCGAATTTAGCGGTGCGCCAAATGACGGATTAACGGCCGTCGGTAACCCTGTTTCTCATTTAAGTAATCATCCTCTCCACTCGCTTTCACCTTCGCCCCCGCTAGATAGTTCTCCGGTTCCCGCCGGTTCGGCTAGCTCAAGACCTTCTAGCGTGCCACCAGTGCGGCCGTCGTCGGGGGCTGCGGCAGTTGTTACCCCAGCGTCGACGACCGCTTTACATCATAGTAGCGGGGTGCGGGAAACGTCACAGCACCCCATGTAAAACACGAACCATAATAATAATTAATATTAAGCCAATAAACAACTCTGTGGTGTCATAATAATAATAATGATGATAGTAATAGAATATAGCTACATATAAATAAATGCCAATAAAACACATAGCTAGCTCAGCAGGTTCACGGTGAATAAGGACTATTCAATGTGGGGGTGTTCACATCTGTCGTTCTACAAAGGCGATGAGCTGCCCTTGTACGTATGGCGTGTAGACGTGTATGTGGCTTGTGGTCGAATCGTGAATGGTGATATGGATTTAACTCAGTTCGCTTCGAATTAAGCGATATCGGTTTAGGGTTGAGGTATAAGAAAGCGCCGATGTTGACTTGTCAATGACGATCATAAACGAACACAAACTGCAGGCAGTAAGTGGCAGCAGCGACAACCGAAGCAGATCTTTGAAGAAGCGCGTTTTGTACTGAAAGCCTTAAGATAGTTATTATTGTAGATAAACACGACAGGGGGTCGTGACGGAGCGCATTTGATTCTTCCAACCGCTTGCCATACCCGTAGCGTATTATAGTGCTACTTGCAGTTCGGATGCGTTCTCGTACCACATAAATTTTCGACGAAAATAAAGCTGATGATAACGGCGAGAGGTTGCGTGTTGAATAAACGTCAACGAAATACTGTATATGCACCGGACAACGAACAATACAAATCTATATTTTGTTGCCTTTATCACAGGCAGCTATTTCTTAACATTGTCGTACACCCAACTTCGGAAGCGGTGAACATACTATAATTATGCGTAACTCACAAATGGATAGCTATAGTATTTTGCGTGTGGTCCAGTCCAGCAATAAGCATCGCAAATACAACAATAACATTGTAAATACATACAATCAACGATGACGATAATAGTTATTATAAATAATAGATAAACAATAGCTGTGTGTGTTATTGTGTCTGTGGATGTGCATGCACGTGCTTGCACGATAGCCGAGCCACTACCGAAACCCAAAACTGATTGATAGTACCTATAGCAATGCTTTCGCAATTACTCCGGCAAGAAGCTCGAAAAAATCGTCGAAATAGTTTTGTTTTTTTCGTATGGTTCGAACACGCTCTTTATTTGCTCGCCACTGGAAACGGGTCGTCTGCTAAGCAGAGGATGTGATATATATTTTCACGAAAGGGTAAAAACGTGCGATTGTTGAGGGGGCGAATGCTGAAGACTGCGTCAACATCGAAAGCAACATTGGCAATGCTCCGACATTGAGCAATTAGCAGTCGACAGGACTATACCGTGACCACGACACGAACACCCACCTTTTCAAATTAGAGGAACCCGCCACGGGACGCCGCACGACGTATCATAAAACGACCAACGTTATAATGTTCAGTTTGCTTTGGACTGATTCCTGTATATAATAATGGATAATGACAAGCTGACATAGCGGTGACATTGTCGCGATTTTACTTGACACGCGCATTAGTTAAAAATGTTGTTTCAGCTAAGAAACGAAATAGCTAGAGAATGAACAGCTTCTACCATCACTTCTACCGCTGCTCGTTCTCGTGAGGTCGACCGGCCGGCGTCAGCTAGATCGGTTGCTTGTACATAGAAACAAAACAATGAATATGATTTAGAGTAAATTTAGAGGGTCATGTAAACTACGATATGAGCTAATGACAGCAAAGAAAATAACGATTTTTGCCATTTCTGCTGCTACTGCCGCCGTCTGCCGGACGTCATCAACTAAATCCACTTTCTGTACATAGGCGTATCACACAAAAGAACAATAAGTACGATATACACAGTAGCAAGAAGTAAGCGCAATATGAAAGCAGAGAAGAAGATGCGCAAAAGTAACGGTATCCCTATCGACGTCTGCTTCTCCGATGCAACCTTCGAATGCGGGTGGTCAATCGGCAACGGGTCAACGAACAGGAATCAGAAGCTTAGTAACAATAAATATATAATAATATAATTATTATTAATGATATGCAGAATGATGGCGTAAGGCATGATTTGACGCTGCTTGTTTTTAGCGGAATAAAGCCGTCAAAATCCTACGTATGCGAACGTATGTTCGGGGATTTGTGCTTATAATTGTTAGCTATTGTTTCCACTCCGGCGATTTTCGTTTATCCTCACTACTTAGACAACCACTCGACACTTACAACCAACCAAAAAGATAGTAGCGTTTTAATTCGTGCCCAATCGACAGAATAGTGACAATGACATCACCATTATTCCGTATTAATTATAATCGTAATTCTGCTGTCTTTTTAAGTCAAAAACAAAAAAGCAATTCTTACATACATATGGATTTCGAAAGGCCGACTATAAACATTGCGCATAATGATCGATACTCAGTAGGTTTCGCGAGTTAGCTAGAGGCAGTCGTCTGCATAAACTGCTTTTTAACTAGCTTCGATTATCTAGACACGCGAGTGTATGTGCATGTGTCTGGGTTTGTGTGAATCTGTGTGACCACACGGGTAAAAGAATTGATCAAAGCCTTTCGTCTTGATTCATGGACACTGGACACCAGAACCAAACGCACGTTAGATAGCCTGCTTGGTGATATGAGTGGTTATTATAGAAACATAAAGGCGCGCGATAACGGAGGCAAATACGGAGAGACGGATTATCGTAGATTCATAATGGAAATTATCCAGACAACGCAATAAAGATAGAATGACCTCAAGTAAATCTTAAACGAAATGATACCATTGTGTTTTCAAACGATAGCTTAATTCAATCATAGGTATGATATTGTACGGGATGAACCCTATGGCCTGCTACCGATGTTAGTCCTGATAGGCCCGAAAGGCCTTTTTCCTCTTCGCTGCCAATTTATATTCGCAAAGAGATAATTTGATCGAGTGGAAATTGCGTTATTGTTTTTTGCGTTACGCTTTGCCTGTGGATTATCGAAGTGGTAGCTGAAGCAGTATTTTAATGAACTAATAGAACAAAAGATGAAAATGCGTATAGAATTAATTACGAAAGAAAAAAACATCTCAGGTGCTAAAGCCTGAATAAATCCCCCAACCCGTAGCTTTCATGTAATACGTAATCCACGAAAAGTCGAGCTCATTAGACCGTGAATTGAAATTAGATGCGAATTATTTACAGCTAACAGTCCGCAATTAAAGCCATAGTTCAGATTTAAACAAAACATTACCAGGAAAGCTCGTTAAAATACGAACGATTTTACCGTTTTGGTTTGCCCAGGGCCGAGATAAAACTAGGCCTGCATGGCCAAATCATGTTGCACAGCTGATTCAGCTCCATCGATGTTTAACAGGATCCTTGGACGCAATTGATCCATTGATTAACGCGCAGGTAAATTTTGGAATCGTGTTTAAAACCCCATGGTTGTAGGTATAACGTCTTTCAATTTCTAGAAACAAACCTCAAATCTCACAAGGCTCTGCTGTACGTACCCGTTCTTCAAGTCACTTTGAGATCGACCTACTGCTTCCCTCATGCGCTTCTTAATATCTGGTAGCTCCATAAACTATAAGCCGTTTATTAGAACGAAATTTTGTATCGACCTATAGTGCCCTACAGTTTCAGACACACCAATATCAAATCCCAATGTTAACCTTCTATCAAATAAAACCAACCGAAAAGCAGACTACAAACAATTGCTTGTAAGTCTCTTTTCGATTTTTTGTCACTCCAGAACCTTACTTATTGAATATATCTAGCCCATACTACCTGTTATTCCTTAATCGAACCCGCACATCAAAATTTATTTGGCCTTTAAAGTTAATTCGTCACTTATTGTTTCTTTTTTGTATGGTGTTACGTCACCTTTATTAGGTACGTGTGAGGTAGCTATTTCTGTATCAGTGTTTTTTAGCAAAGTACCCCTTTAACTGAATCCAATAATTATCCGTCAGTTACAGAGTGAATCGGTTGACATGATAGTTCGTGCGGTGGCTCTTTCCGTTCCAGACTACCTCCATAATCCTAATGAGTTGCTTTTTTTATGTAGGTAAAAAAATACACGTTCCTATAGTCTTCCATCTTGTATAAGTACTATTTTTTTTAGCACTTCCTGCCAATTCTCTTCTTGTTATATTCAGGCAAAAGCATGCTTGGTATCTTACTTCCTGAATTACAGTGTCGGATAGCTTGTTTCATGTTGAAACCAGCTATATGTTGGTCTCTAGGCTAGATCACGTCGCTAAGCAGGTGTTCTTCAAGTAATCGCACAGCCAAACCTTTGCTTGCTGTTATCGCGGTGACGACAAGCCCTAAGCTGTAACGGTTCATGTCTTTCTAAGCACTAGTATGAAAAAAACAATTTGGTTTAATCATTTTCATCAGATTCTCATCATAAACATTACCACCGATGTTGACGGCCATTCATAAAGCATCCATCACGAAACGGCCTAAACGTTATATCTGAAAATATAATTAATTAATAGTGTATTTAGTATAACTAAAAACTATATATATATATATATATATATATATATATATATATATATATATATATTTTTTTTTTTTTTTGTCGACAAGTTTTGGGTAAAAAATACTTGTTTAGAACTTCTAATCAAGTATTCCCCGGGCCTAACGTTCCAGTTCTGTTTCTTAGTCCACCAACTTAGCACTGCGCTTTGCAAAATTGAAGTGGCACCATTAAAAATCTTTGGGTTTGTTAATTCACAAAGCTCAATATGATTTGTTACTGTATCGCGTTGCCTAAACGTGACCTTAATATGAGACTTCGTTTTGTATTTAAAAATGTCCACTTGCTATTTGTACGTGAAGTCATTAGCTTGTTTTTTTCCCCATATAAACACCTGTGGCCAAGCGTCATACTAAGATCCCGATATGAAATTTAGCTGCACCGATGGCGCCATCTAGCGGCAGAGAGACAAACTAAAGATATAAATGAACGTTCATAATTCCTCCGTTTACTCTTTCCTGTCGCGATCTGTGTGTGTATGGGAGATGTGTGCGTGCTGCTGAGAAAAGCATCAGGGACAATAGGAAAGCCAGCCTCCAATGGAGAACGCCGTTCAACGGCTTTGGCAGCAGCGGCAGCTGCTGCCGCCGCTAAAGTAGAACTGCATATAGACATAACGGTGGGTATAACAACGATTTCCCCACTGTCGCCGCCGTTGCAATTGTGTTTACGATAAAAGTGAAGCTGTTTATGAACACAGTCAGCTGGCTGTGTCTATGGGTAGATTGCATAAGCTTGACCACCAGATTTAGACGACGTTGATCTGCTGCTATAACTGCATCAAACAAATTTTACCCGACGCATTTAGGAGTTTCGCATAAATAGGGTGGGCTCCTAGTGATTTGAAAAAAGTTATTTAGCAGTTTGAGAGTTTATATTTACATCTGATAAAGTAACAAGAAGTGCAACAAAAGTAAGAGTGAAAAAATTAAGTGATATCTTTATAACTGTTAAGCGACCTTTTTGCCAGCACGAAGTAAAATGAATTTTCCAACCTCTATGCTTCAAGACCGATATTGCTGTTAGGCAAGTTCCACCATACAGGTGACCACCACGAAACGAAGCGTATCTGTGCCCGGGTTTGAACCCGAACCACAGCGTATTCCTAGAATTAGCAGGCAATTATGCTATCCGCTACACCATCGCAGAGGCTTCATTTTTGGCCCTACTCTGTATCATGTGTCCTTAAGATTTAACAGGCAAGCTCGTTACCACCGCGCCATCTCGGAGATCGCATGGAATCCTTAATAACTGCATCATGCTGAATGAATCACGCAGCGAACGTCTAAAGCATATAGAATTTAATAAAATACCGACGATTTGGTGCTGCATAAACCCATTCTCCAGGCATCAGTATTGGCCAGTCAAAGCAGCCGACAGTGAAGTGAGGTTGTGATTTAAGCGGTCTTGCTCGCTGTTGGCAATCTTGAATGCTTGCGCCTGTCTTTATTTATACATCAATATATAATGACGCAGCTATCATACAATATAGCCGGGACGTCATTGTCGTCAGATTGGGTCACGATCACGGTAACTTTTACACCGCCGTTTGTATAGTGGCGCGACTATTATATAGGCAGCAGCTGCAGCAGCAGCAGTGGCAGTGGCAGCAGCCGCAGCATCATTGTGTCTATCTTGAGATTATTATTGGCCTGCCTGCATGCCTGCCTGCCTGTCTGCCTGTTTGCCTGTCTACCGGCCCGTGGCTTCATTCAGCATCAAGCAAAAGGGAACATGGTAAAGGAATGAAGCTACAGGAGAAGATTCAAATTTGAATCGTGACCCAGGAAACGAACTGTGCAACAGAAGCGCCACTGTCGCAGGCGTCATCAGCTTCGAACGATGGTGGTTCCTTTTACACTACACTATGCCTTCTTATTTTTCCTCTTCGAGCTAGATCTTCTCTTCTGTGGTTTCTCAGCGGTCGCCGTATTGGCTAGCCATCCAGAGGTCGACTGCTTGTGCTTTATTGATCGGCCGCCGCAGAACCAATAGACCCACCATGGACATACCAGACCTTTGTACCAGCCGATATTCGAATTGAGGCGGCACTGGAGGCGTCTGTCGTAATAACTTGAACAGTGGCTGATATCGGTCGTGGTAAATCAGAGAGTGCCGGTTCTGGGTGACTTGCCAGTTTGCGGCTTGAGTCAGGCGTCCGCAGATGCGATTGCAGGCGGCGGAACAGTTAAATACGATATCGAAGACGTCCGACGGTCGTACAACAGCCGTTGCTGTTGCTTATGTTGTCTAGCCAAATGGACGATGAAATAGAACCGAGGGTTTGGTCGGCCGTCAGTAGAGCCGTCGGCCAATAAACAGCGGAGAAAAGCGTCACCATCGCCACCATCGTTATACATAATACCACTGCCTCAGATACAAGTGTCTCACTCGGATACGCACCTAGACGCCATCTCTACGCTCCTGTCCCGCTGAGGCCGCCATTGAGGGCATAAAGACCTCAGAGGCAGCAGAAGTGCTGGGGGGTCAATGTCCGCTAGCACTGCTCAAGGGGTCCTCGCGTAGTGCAAGCGTGCAACGATGTGCGATTCGATGAACTTCTGTTGCCCTGTTAAACTCCTACAGCAGACTGTAGTTAAAATAAGATCGAATTCGTATATACGTCGTGTGAGTTCGATGTATATTTTTGTGAGAACTTTAAGGAAATGAAACAGGTATCCTCGAATCGGGGATTATATAGCTAACAAAGGATATGCTTTATACAACGGTTTGATTTCGGACCTGATAAGAATGCACTACTTGAGTACTTCTATTATTAGAAGTTGTCATATATACAGTGACGAACCGAGATACTACCAGGCAAAGTAGATGGGGTGCACAATGAAGTTAAACTGCGTATTGGGACAGGCTGTGCTATCAATTTCGTGGGTAAATAATGGTGTTAAAACAACGAATGGTTCAAGGTGCGTGTGAGGACTGGGGTAGCGTTTGGTACCAAATTGGATGTCAGAATGCCTCGAATAATTGTCCAACAGGCCAAGATGCAAATGGTGACACAGTAGGACAATGCACGCCTTCTCCCAACTTACCATTTGGTTGCCCATCTGGATGGAACTAAGTAGATCTATTACAGAAACTATTGAGTTAACGGCCCAATAGGCAAAGCTGTTATTAATATGTTAGTAAAACCGAATATTATGAAATAACAAGTTGGAGTTTTTGACAAGTATTCTCCCAAGCATCTTTTGTACAGTATTGTTTCCGTGCGCAAACGCTGTCCTCTTTTTCCTAATAAGGCAACGTATATGAGTTGGTTAAATTACAAATGGCGTCTTATTAAGCTACATAAGAATTTTCGTAAAACAAATAAGCTGAGGTTTACGATGGTATTCAACATTTCGAATGATCAAGGAACAGCCTTAAAAAAAGACTGACATTAATCACTATTTTTATTGATATTGCCGATGCTGAGGTATCTTGCATGCGGCGAACAGGATCATCGGTCCTATTTTCTCTCCAATCGAATACAATTCTGCTAGACGCATTGCGAGCAGTGAATAGTTCGTCAACTGCTCTAACACGAAAAAGTCGGTTTTTCACGGGCGCACCGCTGCAATTATCGCAAGCCTTGGATGTGCACACGCAGGAAAAAGCGCTTGTAGAAGAGTTCAGTGGACAAGGCCCCGGGGATAGAAGGCCATGGGGTAGGCTTACAATAAATCTGAAACGGCGACAACAACAACCAGCAAATAAATCTCCATCTACCCACTCACCTACTTATCTTTGGTAGTTTATCAGTCCTTCGCGCTGTTTCTCCTGCATTCGTAGCCTACCTCATATCTCTTTAGTTTTCTGTTACGGATGAGAGAGCACAGCTTGAAATTACATCTCACCAATCTCTCCCCTTACAACCTCTTTTCCAGCACCGCCACCCCCCGCCTCCTAGCTTGCCTGTTTCCCAATGAGTCTCTGTTTGAGTCCTTGTGCTTTGCCCTGTCTAACTTTCCTCGCATACATTGCTATATTTCTCCATCATTGATCCTTGGCGACGAACATCGTACAAGCATTATAGTGCGACAGAGTGGGCCATTAATGTGACTAGGTTATGCCGACTACATCCTCTACACTCGGTCCATTCGTTGTTCATTGGAGAGTGCGATGAAGGAAAGTAGGGCTCCGGGGGTAAGCAGCTGAAAGGCGAAGGAAGGCGCGGAGTAGAAGAAATAAAAATCGCCGTTCGTCGTTGGTGTCTCGTTTGGTGGTCTCTAGCTTCCTACTCTGAAGTGGTAGTAGGACAAGGGTATGATAGGAGGCCATGGGTACTCGTCAGTTCTCCGCACTCATGTCCTACTCGTTCCATTCAGCGAGCAACAGTGTTAACCGACCCCCGAAGTGCGACACCCCTAAAGAATTCGTCAACACCAATGAAGTAAAGGCGGAATAAAGCGCGAGCCAGCGAAAGTAGAAAAGACCGTCGGATCATCGTAATATGGTGCCAATTGCACTCGCCAGAACAAGTACCTTCAACCTTGAACACAGCTTAAGTCGCTACTTATTCATAATTTGTTATACCGTCAATAAGATGCATCGGTCAGAACGTAGGCCGCAAAAATTGTATTACGAGATATTGTTTGTTAAAAACCTAACCTTATCTTGTATTACGGTAATAGGACTAAACATCAATGAGACTTTAACACGTACGTAATACATACATGATAAATAACTGGCACCAGAGCTTTATACCCTGAAGAAGGCAGTATATTTTCAACCTTAATATCCCCTTCAACTGCGGACTGAAAATCCATCTGTTTATCTTTACTGTTTTGCCTACATCCTTGATCAGCTACAATACGAATTGGACATACGCAGAAAATAGCACGGAGAGCTAAAAAGTTTATATTAGCACCTGCAGTTCATACTGCCGGTCGTTCCATATATCCTATTGCATCGTGCTGAACTCCTTAGGCGTGCTCTTATATGTTGCAACTATGGTGGCTACAGGTGTGAGCAGAGAGTATGAAGAGGAAGACACTTGCGGGTGATGAGAGGCAGGATGTGTGGGTCCTGCTGCGGGCTGGTCTTGTTCGCGTTCTCGCGTCGTAGAGTCGAGTGAAAATAAGTGAGTTGTTCCCTGCCACTATAGCCACCACACTGCCATCACAGCGACCACTGCGATAACGAAGACCGCTTTTTTGGGTTTCGCCGGTGCCGGCCAATCTATAGATAAATCTGTCTGGTTCTCTCCTCCCTACCTTCTGATGGCGTTCTTTTCTGATGATGATGATGGTGGCTTGGTGGGTCCGTCGCTCGTTCATTCGACCATTTCTCCCAACGCTGCGATGCGGTGCAATGCCGGTCAAAGCGAGTGCAAAAGACGCCCGCTAGGAACCAGTAACAGCGAAAGAAGCGATGAATAAAATTAGTTTCTCATTAAATCTCTCTAGTTTTCGGGTAGGGCTCTGCATTAGCACAGACGCACGCACGCACACTCCTGCAATCATACTCTATCCTAACTAATAGGGCTACAACTGCCGCTTTCCATAGACGGACGCTTTTGCCTCAATCTGTGCGCGCTCTCCGCGACTGCATCTCGATCCTCATCTCTGCTTTTCAGCGACGGATCTACCCTCAGTCCAACCATTCTGTTACACCTGGAAGCCCAATTTTTAGTCGTTCAAGTCGTTTTCATTTACTCTCAGTTGGCCCCGTGATGGTCGATACGTGTGGGTAGCTCCTCAAGTTTTTGTGGGACTAACCACTAGGGCCGGGGCAGAATAGGGAGTAAAAAATGAGCTGAGAAGAGTACATCAGAGGTAGCTTTGGTAGGGTACGAGACTGCGTCTCTTCCCTCACATAGAGGATGCCCCTCTTCCCCTGCTTTCGTTCAAGGAGAATCTGCTAATTTGCTTAGAAGAATCATCCTGCTTATTTAGACAGCTCAGATTGCCCAAGTTATAACGGTACCTAAGAAACGATCATTTCCGTCGCCGATATCGCAGAGACTAAATGAACGAGACGGTGAGATCGCCTAGGAGAGAGATGACGACGATCGTAGAGTGGAGCAAATATGGAGATGAATACCGAAGTCCCTGCCTTACATTCCAAGCACCTTCCTATAGGACTTCCTATGCTCAGATAACTTCTCGTCCCACCCAATTGAGCAGCTCCATAAATATTTCAGTTTCCCAAATGTTCTAGAATTGCTTATCAATTGAAACTTATATTATCTGAGTGATTTGAGTACATCACGTAAAAACGGCAGCAGAAAGTGAACATGGTGAGTACGATACGGCGTAGCTACATTCGGAACAGAACATCGAAAATGCGTATAAAGTTTAAAGGCGCTTGTATCGATCGTACATATAGGTTTCGAAACAAAACTCTCGTTCAGTTCCAATTTTCCCATTCCACATGTTTCCATTACAATGTTATATTTATATAGCGTGCTATGGCTCTTAAATGAGGTATCTATACAAATATATACGAACTTAAAGGGCACCGTCGGAAGGAGGTCTGCTAAATATTAGTTACTATACGCGACCTAAACTTGATACGTACATCTTAGTTTGAAGACAGATACACAACATAACTATTGATTGCTGTGCCGTATTATGCATGGATTTTCACATATACACTAAGGACTGGAAAAAGCGAAAGGAACTTATTGAAACTAAAGGAACTTGATGAGAAACTTTTTTATGTGTTACGTTAACGATGTGGCAACTTACGTGGTTGGGCATTCGGTTGCCACCTTCTGTCACCGCTATGTTGCCATGATAATGGCACTTAACTACACTTACAGGAAACTCCTCCAATAAATACGTTAATTTTTGTCGATATTCATAATGTGTTCAAAGCTCCCGCGATAGTTTCCCCACCGAGTACAACGAAAAGTTCTTCCCCTCCACCGGTGACTTTGTCGTTTTGCTACTTTCTGTTCCTTTTTGTCCAATCAGTGATTTTTGCTTACTTTTAAATTACCTTAGTTTGATTCTTGTGAATTGTCTGCGTCTTTTGTGTCGTGTTTACGTGTACTCATTGTTGCTTCAGCGGTCTCTTTCCCGTACTTCTCTGCTGATAGCTCCTCCTAGCGGCGATTTTTCATTTCGCTTTCCCTCTCATTGCCTCCCGTAGTCGCCATATTGTTCGCTATGTCTTCATTTATTTCCTCTGTTTATTTCGTGATCTATGTTATTGGCTCACTCTTTTTCGTATCAACCCCTCGTGAGCAGCTTCTATGATTGGCTAACGTTTGCTCGTTGTCATCGTTGTCTAATCTAGTGATAGAACACTTTATATGAACATGTAAGCGTATGAAGGCGGCCTATTCACACGTAGCCATACATACAACGCACAGCCTCTTAGAAACGGATTTACAGCCTATGTACCTCTCTGTACAAAGATACACAGTTTTATATATACATATACTAGATCTGTCTACGGCGGCATACCTATGCATGCAGGCATGCAACGGTGGGACCCATATGCGTACAGATGATTAGTTTATACTTACTTGTACATCTGTGTTAAACACCCTCATATTCACAAGATCAACTTTAAGGCACCTAGAAAGTGATACCGGGAAACGTAATCTAAACCACGACCCCAACCAAAAAGAGTAACAAAAAAAAGAAACGGACACTGTGATCGTGAGCAGGAAGAAAGCTGCCCAACTTTTCAAACAATCAGTCGCACATTCACAGGCAAATTAACATGAATCTATTATAAATCATGAAGAAATCAGCAGAAAGAAAACGAGATCTATAGGAAGAGATCCTAGAATAAGTAATAGCGGCAATGAAAACTGCGATTACGTAGTCATCTTCGTTGCCGTAGCGTTGTCGCAGTGGGCGGCGTTTGCGTCGACGTTTTCTGTTAATACTGTACAATGCAGCCAGTTGTTTGTGGATGTCATCTCAGCGGTACCACGACACTTGTAGTTAACATGATGACAGACAGACGACAACAAAAATGGAAAAGCAAAGAAAAAAAGATGAGTTTAAGTACTTGCAACAACGACAAATCTCGATAAGAAGGGAGCGTATGACTAAATGAGAAGTACGCGATGTCGAGGACTGGGACGGTGGCACGCCGGGGACGCAGTGAGAAAACGGACGGCGGGTAGATGAATAAAAGAGATGAGATTAGCAGGTGGACAATTGACACAAATCATTCACGTCTATGAGTGTAGGTATCTGAACATGTATCAGAAAAAAGAAAAAAATCTGCGAGACAGGTAGACACCGCTAAGCACACAATGCCAATAGGCAAACAAAGAAAATCCCGTCACACAAAAAGCCCGTCGCCAACGCAGTCTCTAGCTGGCCGGATGCGAATTAGCGTGCATCACGACTTCGCCACGTCGATCGTTCCTTTTCTAAAAAGACCTCAAGACATCAATACGCAACTGAATTACGCATCTATCTTGATTGGTCAACATCAGATGTCCACCAATGGACCGTTGTCTATTACAGCATATGTGCATTAAAAAAAATAGATTTAACACGGATAAGAAGCATGAGCTCTCCGCGTCGATGAAGCCATTAATATTGTAATAGGTCATTTGCCCGTCATAAGAGTAGCCGCACGTTTCAACAAACACAGAAATACCAAACAAAAATAAACAAAGTATATAAATAAAAAAAAATGTTAGTGTTTTTATTAAAGTACCTGCGCAGATGGTTGTTTTCGGTTTTCACACTGGCGGTCTAGGGCCGCGTACCCGTCACGGGTAAGACACACAATCAGGATGTTGTCTATGGCCTGTACGGAGTGATTTTTTTAAATTATTTGGGTTCTCAATACCAGACTAGCATGCGTTCAATCACATTTGTTTTATATAATAATAGACATATTTAAAATAGACCCCAACCTATTTTCCGATTTACGGCGATACTGACGTTAAGCTATCTTGTTCTTCTTGGCTGCTATTTGTTGCCGATAAAATACAAAATTCGATAACAAACGTTTGGGAAGATGCGGACGAAAGCCACCTAGTCGAGAAGTTAGATAAAAGTACGTGAGTTCTTTACCTTAGGTATGTACAAAATATACAGGTATTATAACATAAAACGGACAAAGCAGATTATACACAAAGCTCTATGTCCTGTTGTTCTGGTACTCCCTGTATTTTCGAAACCTTACGTTGAACAGAATCACAATTGAATCATTGTGAACCTCTTACATGGACACACATTAGTAAAGGTTAAATTCAGCTCGGCTCTCTTTGAAAATCAATTAGCCCTACTTCCGGTGCTCAAACAAAAAAAATCATGGGAAAGCGCTAACGGATCGTAGCATTGATACTTAGTTACATCCATATTATATACCATATATGTAAAATAGATTGTCGATTCCTGTTATCCTGCTGCGTTCGGTTCTTCCTTTGCCTGTCGCCTTCCATGTCTGCCTGCTGCGTCTTGATCTGTCGGTTTCTGTTCAATGCAAACCATTTGATTAATGGACGAGTATCACACTCAAGCACGCACAGGCACAGATCTAACAACAACTATTCGTAGATGTACTACCGGCAAGCCAGCGGTCTTGCTTTTGAACCAACACGCTGGTAAATCGTTTTATAGTACTACCGCTACCGACAGGCTCTGTTACACGATCACTTCGGCTTCAGCTCTTATCAGATATCTCTGGCCTCGTCTTCCTCTATGCGCTGTCAGCGATCTATTACCGCTTCTGCTTGTGTTGTTGTTGTTACTACTGCTAGTTCGTCTATTCTATAAAAAAAAAAAAAAGACGTCGGATTAGCAACGTTCACCACTCAACGATCATGCAAATATAGAGAAATGGCGGGGAGAGCGTGTCCGGTGGCGGACAGAAGCAGCACCCTAAGGGGAGTTGTTGTTGTCGCGGTCGTCACAGCTTTGATAGCAGCGAATAACCGAAAGCACATTAATATGATCAGCATCAACAATATCATGGTAATCAAGGCGAATGTCATGTAGTCATCATGGATCATATACGAAGTGACCGTTTCACCATCGCTATGCCTGTATGAATATATCACAAGTATGAGAAACGCTGTTTTCAAAATTTCGCGCCATATTTTAGGTTGAACGTTATGATTAGCTAATGCAATATTAGATTTAAGATGAAGCTCAGAGAGCATGCAGGAATCGGCAGCTCGTTAACTGTTCTATTTTGCCGCCGTAAGAAGGATGAAATTGCTCGGTAAATTCTTTTATTCTTCCTAAGATGAGTACCTATGTGAAACTAGTATATATATATATATCAAAAGCAAAAGACAGCACTTATATAGCGTTGTGTTGAGAGCGTTCCCTTCAGTACAACTATCCGGCATTGCTTTAGGTGACTGAGCAAAGTACGTCTATTCCGAGTTTAAAATTTCACGTGTCCCTAACTTCAGCAGGCAAATACGTCAATAGTACACCATCACAGGGACACATTTGAATGTTAAACTACATGTGCTTTTATGAAAACGCTAAGCCTCAAACTTGTATCGGCGGCAAATTTTAAAACCTGGCTGCATACGGTGTTAATGCCACCGCAGCTTCCAGTTAGAAAAACCGTGATATCTATGTAGCTTTATAACCTTCAGGACCGTTCAGGTATGAAAGTGAGCCGATAATAGGCCCGCTATCAGCATCACTTAACAGTGGTCAGCCAAGCAAAGGACGCCATCATCAGGCGTAGCAGCGAGATCAATGACAACCTGAGGAATCGTTTACTTACGGCCTGATTTGCATCTCTCGTCACAATATGTAGACACCAAATGCGACTTTGTACGTGATCTCAAAAATTTACTAAGTGCGTAATATAGTTCTATGTGAAGTCCTGTAGCTATGCGGCGGTATTCTGTGAGTAAATAGCTAATTTTTGATAATTTTACCATGAATGTCCAGTGCAAAAATTGCACTATGGCCAAGATAGTAAAATTTTACTGTTTAAACGTATTATGGTAAGATGCTAGTCAATGAAAGCACAAAAAAAAAGCAACAAAATACGTGTAATACTAATAGTTTTTTTTTTTTTTTTTTAACTATCCCTCTATCTACTAGGCAGTTTGTTTGTTCAACAGAGCAGTATTCGCAAAGCGTTAAATGCTACTGGTGGTTGCCGGGGTCGTACTTAATTTATTTGACATTACGCAACCTCCAGAAGAGGTAGTCTCAGATTCGCGCAGCTGGTCATCCAGTTAGGGGAGCGTTGTTTCCCTATACAAAATCACTTGGGAAAAACCTTGAGACATTATCTGAATGTCTTTTCGCATCTCCTCTATATAAAAAAGTCAAGTGCTGAAAAAAAAAAAATTTGTCGTGTCAATTCCGGATATTTATTCAGGACACCATTGTGTCAGGTCAACTTTTTCGCAACACGTAATATCGTTTAAAATCGTCTGGTTTTCTGAATAATTTGTAAAAGGCCAGTGACTCAAAACGATTCAGGTAAAGCTCTGCTGAATTTAATGTTGTTGCCTTAGCAGAATCAGGAAAAAGATAGACCGTGATCGACCGATCTAGCTAAGCGTTGATGATAGCTCCGATCAGATGAGTGTATCTAATAACATAACATTAGTAGATGGTATTAGACATCATATAAAATATCCATTTACGGCAGCCGGTTACGTCGCATCAACTGATCTTATCTATTGCAGTTGGGAGGCCTCTTTCACATAATGATGAAGTAAAATTATGGCGATGTGCAGTGATTCACAGTTTATTCCGCTAACGTGTTCGTGCCCGCCATAAACCGAACACAGAGATATTACCCCGCCGCCAGAATAAAACCAGGACTCGAATAATAAGAGGAAAAATAGCAATAATATGATTAATATCAGCACGTTTCTGTAAGGAGACATCTATGCTGAGTCAGATTGGCGTTAAGATTAACACAGTAGAATTTTAGTGACCCGTGTAACTAGCAGGTCGTAGGCATTCGCGCGTAATCCACGAATGTAGATGATTCAAAAGACAAATAACTCACAGACTGTTCTAAGAATAGCAGATGGAACAGGTTAGAACGAAGCACCGAAAATATATATGTTGATGTCTAGACAAACAACAACACATTTTGTCGCGTATCGATATCCCTATCTTTAGGCAAGAAGTCAGCGACTTTTAATAGAATTGATTTAGATCTTTCCTTTCCGAAATACCTCACCGTACTAGGTAGACAAACTATGAACAGTTCTAGCTGGAATTCACCATCACTCTGAATAGGAGGTATAACAACGATGGCCAATTGTAATATTAATTAGTAATATATCTGAATATTGACATCTGAATGGTTTTTAAGCGGTATTTTGCAAAACCTGGTGAGATCATAGTATATATTGTCTAACTTTTTTAAAGGGCTAAGACCTCTTGGCGTCGATAAACGTCTATGATCAGTAGCTGTCAGGAGTTGAGAACATAATTACTTCAGAACATAGTACAATATGTTAGGCTGATTCTCAAAATCAGCAGCTTTCTATATTGACGAAAAGCTGCTTCAGAACGATCACGTGAAAAAGTTTTGAACACGTACATTGGGCTGAGGTGTTCCTCGAACGACGCCCAACAAAAGTATACGGCCAAAAGGTATAGGACCAAAAACCTGTTTGAACAACGCCCTTGCGTCACATGCTATCCTCCAGGTAGCCCGCGCAAGCACTTGGACATTGTTCCTTCTTGCAATTGTTTGCACATCAAACAAAAAATATTGTGCTGTTTATATTCAGTTATTACAAGCAACTATTTTAAAAAAATTTACGTATATTTGCTGTATATCGTACCAATATCGGGTAGTCAGGCAACTATATTATTTTCTCATGAAATCAGGGTTTTGTAAGTTTTAATAACCAATGAAAAGTTTTCAAAATTGACGATAGCTGACGTAGCGGTAATGACTCGGAGCCGCAAGACGTCTATCACAAGTGATTATTACTTATTCGGAGGCTTCAGAACACGTTCAGCATTCTTTCGCTGCGGCTGTTAATAGAACTCTTGAGTCTCGGTTGCTCCGTAGTAAGGTTCTTCATTAGCGCTTAGCGGCTTCCTGCCAAGTGTCAAGAGACTATCCAAGGAAGTTACAGCGGTGTGTAAGCCGTCGCTAACTTCTCTTCCGTCTCCTTTGAGAACAATCTTGTTCCTCAGTCTTCTTTAGCTCGGAACGTCGTCCTTTGTGTGAATAAGGTTACTGCTACCACCATCGCTTGTATTACTAATACCATCCTGCCCTCACTTTCCTCCTCCACGGTGACCCCCTCAGCCCCCAACGAATTCTCTTCGCGCTTCTCCTGCTGCCTTTCCTTCCCGCTGTCCGGAGCTCTGTAGTCCTCTTCCTGTACGTAGGCATGTCTCCGTATCTCCCACAAGAATAAAGGTGAAACTTTAGACAGTCAACTCGGTGCTTGGTCTCGTCGCTCATTTGAATGACCCGATTTATATGAACCGAATTTCAAAGAATTCGAACTCAAATGAGGCCGAACCAATTCTGTACAAACTTTGTATAGCCATTTTTGAAAAATCAGTAAGCGTGAATTACAATAGAAGACATAATTTCCGCAGTCTGATGTCGACACGCTGAAGACAGCATAGATTTTGGTCTACTTTCACTCGTAAGTTGTGTTTGTATACTTGCGAAGTTTCTATACAAAGTCGGTAGAAGGTGGTAGAAATATAAATGTTTTAAATCATCTCGTTGTTTTCGTTACTTTTTTGCCACCCTTGCCATGATACGCTCGAATACCGCAGGCAGGATCCTCTGCGATGCAACCACTAGATTGGAAAGAAACTTTCCGCGCTTTTTTACTCAATGGAAATTATCGCATTTTTCGTTCCTGCGACTACAGGTAATTATACTATGTGTTCCCGTCACTATGCTTACGACTTTCTTCCATTTTTCCACCAAGTGATGTATGGCGTTCCGTCAGAGGGTAGCAGGTTTTGTCGTAGAAATAAAGTCACGAAGGTGATTGTTCAGAGGCCGGAAAAGGAGGAGAATATGAAGCCCCATTCGAATCCCAGGAGGACATCTTTAACGACGTTTCCTGTGCATGGCCTTGCAGTGTCGTGAAGAAGGTTTACTTGCCAAACAAACATTCCGATCAACTGTCTGGTTCGTAGGAAGCAATTTCCAAAAAGTTAAGTCCTTGTAGTGCCACCAAACGCCAAACATAACTTTTATGGATTGGATGAAGATCTGATTGATCCTGAGCCCCGGTTTCTTTTCTAGAGCCACCCGTTCATGTTGACGTATAGACACAACTTCTCATCGTCGGCAACAATTCTGTGCAAAACTGGTCGTTATGATCGCGTGACGCTCGATACTGACCAAGAAATTTTAAAATGCAGCGGTAAGCCGGAAATCTTTGTTAGAATGAGAAAGTTCATGAACGACCCAAACTCCAAATTTCTAGAAAATATTAAGGTAGTTAACGATGGTCGTGTGGCTTCAACCCATCTTTTAGCCGATGTTTGAACTGTCTCCCTTTGCAAGTGCTTTTCAATAATCATCATGAACCATAGCGGGGGGCATTCTCTAGGTCCCGTATACCGTTTTCAAATGTAACAATTGAACAGTCTTTTTAGTTATACTATCCTTACCGTATATGAGACATATATCCTGGATTGTTTTAGCTAGTAGGGGTTTAGTCTTGAGGAAATGCAGCGGTCCAGAATAGTGTCGAAGATGTCGAAAGGATACCTTCTTCCGCCTGGAACATCGATCTTTAAGGAGTTTTTTTTTCGAGTTGAAATGGTACTTTCAATACGAAACCGCTGACTAACCAGAAAGAGTGCTTTTGAACGATACATCAGAAGTGTATAGCAGGTGAGAGGAGAAGCATACATAATCTTTTGAGCACGGGAAATTTTTCTAACCTAAGATATAGTTTTTGTGTTAATACTGGGTCCTGAATATGCAGACATTGAATAGAACTTCACTGAAAAACCATGTCCCATTAGTTTGTAACTAACTTAGTGTTTATACGTGTGAAGATTTGACTGATACCAGAAAATCGATATTTTTAGTACGAAGCACCACAAGATAACTGAAACAGTTGAAAATATGAAATGTTCAAATGTTGATATGACAGGTATTTGAAGGAACAGCTTTTTTAAGTAGACAAATATTGAAATTTACCATCAGGACGTCTAACCCGAACCTCCTTACTGACTTACATTTTGGCTTATGCGCAGCTTGTTTGCGTCATAACGCTGTGTCTAATATCTGAACTTGCTGTTTTTAATACTGCGTTTTGGTCTAACATTGCTTGGACCGGATGTATAATAACCCTTGGTATGCTTTCGACTTCACTTCTAATAACCCTTTGTCTCATGATGTTTTTTTCCTAGCTTTATTCTATATACTCTGTGTACAAACGTCTATAGGAGCTCTCCTTCTCTATTGAAGTTTATTGACCCATTTCTTACTTCAAATATCATCTACTGTTTTTCTTCATTAACCTCTCGTCCTAGACCTTCTCAGAATAAATCAGTTTTATTCGCATAGCTACGAATGTTCACAAATAGGATTTTCGAAATTGTGCGCTCAGCAGTTGAAGTAGTGCCGTCATTTATTGAACGATGCCGCTACGTAGCCGCTCAACGACTTGACCTAGTGCGCGTGCAATCTATCGACTGTTGTAGCAAAGCACTACACCCACAACATATTTTGATAAAATTAGTTTTACATAAGATTACTTAGCGAGTCTTCAGATCAAGAAAATGATGTAAGTTTAGTTTTCATGCACGCTGATCTTCTCAAGTAATACGATTAGTCCGATATCAACGAAGGATGATGCTACGAATATATAATCAGGTCGGTGCGGTCTCTATGTGTTGAACGAAGCGGAGCTATAAAACTGGAGCCTTTGACGAATTCAGCTTACTCAAATGTTATTGGCTGCCATAGAAGCAGACGGATAATGGAGCTTCAACCACCATTTCTAAGTTTCCCCATAATAATGGTAACAACACGCCACCGGTTACACTAAATTGTCAGCCATGACATTATAGATCGTAATGTGAATATGTAGTATTTCGCGATTTGTGCATGTATTGAAGCATTGCAGCTTTCAGTTGACTTTAAGCATATGTTAGAATAAACCTGGTATTCTTCCAACATGTCCCATAAAGTGTTTCTCTAAGCCTACGCAAAAAAGCCAAGCAACAGTAACCGATGCTCTAGGTTGTTTCAAAAAAGAAAAGGTAAACTTCAAATTAGATAGAATTGAATTAAATAAAATATTCAAATGATGAAAAACTCATGAAGCCCTTTTGTGAAGCATAAAGATCACGCACTGCTACTCTGAGCAAGCGTTGGACCTACGGTAAGGGAAAACTGAATGAATGTGTACGGTTTCTTTACATAAAAAAAAAAAAAAATTCTAATAATATTCATGAAATATTTTGCATAGAATTTTTTGAAACTCCGCTAGACCACGGCTCCGGTAACGTCATGTATCATAGGGACGCGTTGCAGTCCAAGTTCAAACCCGGGAGTGTACAGACAGTTCGTTTCGTGCTGGCAGAAGGCAATCGTCTCATAGGATACCTAACGGCGATACCGGACGTAAAACGCGAAACATAGAGATTACGCCTCCTAGATCACCTATCTAACTACATATAGGTGGGAAGAAAATGTTTGCATTACGGGGTAGTGTCCTACTATTCATTTACAATATGCTAACGTGACTTTGGGGTAGCCTCATCTGTGACAAAAGCAATTTAGAGGTATCACAAGGTACCAGTGTTTCTTTCTGACACTTGCTAACTTTATGTTCAGTTGATCGAGATGTGCATAAGTTTTTTTTTTGTCTGACCTGAACAAAATGATTCAAGCTTAAAGATAGAAACCATGTAATAACGACACATAATAATCAGGCGTTCCATTTTAGTAGTATCGGCTATTTCTGTGAAGTGGTACCTACATTTAAAACAAAAAAATTTGCAGAAAATCTGCTGAGGCAATAGGCTCATCTCGGACGAAATGGCCTGTTATTAGGTAATTTGTATTCTGAAACATGGAAAATTTCGTTTCGCGTAAATACATTAGACACCGTCTATTGTGTTACAGTTGTTACAGAACTGCACGACAAGGCAGACGCAGAACGAAGGGCTCCCGTTATCAGTAACAGTAACAAATCTAGTGGGTACCTGAGTGTGCTCGACCTTAATAATGGCGCAATTTGCCGCAAAAGGCCCAAGGCCAAACGAAAAATATATTATTTGGTAAATAGATAGTGAAGTGTATACACTTATTCCTCCTTTATCGGTAAACACACATTCGGTTGAGTTGTAAAGTGAATAGTCATTTACGTTTGAGACCGAACTGTGTACACGTTCATCCAACAAACGTGAACGTCCAGACAAGAAACTTACCGGATACTAACTAAACAGGCAGACAAACAATAATAATAACGAAAAATATAAACACTTGAATAGGATGAAGCACGCTAAAGATACTTTTAATTCATAATCACCAAACAATTTAGCAACGATTCGTCGTCAGTTTTTAGTAATTAGTCTTCTCACGTAACGGGTAGCCGCCCTTGGCTAGCGACTTCAGGAGATCATCGTGAAGTTCTGGTTCGGTTCTCAATATTTAGAATAAGCCGGCGAGAAAAACTTCGCTTCCCATTATGGCGTACTGTAGGATCAATTCAGCTATACACATGTAGAAAAGCATGTCTGAGCTGGTAATAGTAGCTCACGTACTGATCTACACTGTTCGTTGTTATTATGTTCTCCGATTGCTTAGAACAAGTCAGTTTCTTGTACATTGCCTCAACCCGGTCAGAGCCGCGAAAGATATTTTACATCCTAAACACAGATGCAGAGTGGAGGCAGTTAGGCTGCTGTGCTTCTGAAAAGAGCTACCTAACCTATAGTGAGATTACGAAGTTATGTTACAGCTGCTTATATGTAAAATTAAATCAAATTTCATCCTTATGGCATAAGGATGAAATTTGATTTAATTTTTAATCATGTGAGGATCACGGTTAGACATTTTCGAGTTTTCATATATAAGTTTTAGTTCGACTGCGAGAGACTCGCCTGTTTCTAGTTGCCTATAGTCTTCATCCAACGACGGTACCCAAAGTAGCTACCCGCGGACCCACTTGTACGTATTTTGGTGGTAGCGTTGTTTCCGTGACCTGTGCGGTCAACCAAAGTCAGTCTTTGTACCTCATAATTTACTTGAGGGGATTTTTATGTTTAGACCTGCTCGTCACGCGCGGAACGACGGTTAGGGAGGGTACAACCTGCATCTTTACGCGCGGAAGACCAACCACGTATCGTTAGTTAGCGCGTCAAGCAAACGTTTTTGGTTATAACAACAAAGTATTTAATCTCAAGAATTTTATCAACGAAACCGACTTGTTCGAATGAAAAATACTCCAACTTCGTTTGCAAGAACTTCTTCAGGCGAAGACCGGTACTCCAAACTTTCTGATATCGAGTGTGGACAATGAAAATGTGGCGTACGTAATTGATGTCTAGCTATCACAGTTACCTATGCATCTACGAACCATATTTATGTGTGGCTTTCCGTTTCTTTTATAGTAGAATCTCGTTTAGAGTCCGCGGCCTTCTTGTGAGTCGGGACTATTATTCAACATCATCACATTACGTCCGTAATTGACAACGCTTAGTCATCATAACTTGCTGAAATAGAACTTATCTATCTACAGTGATCAAAACGTTTATAAATGAGCTGATCAGTGCAAACTCTGGCTATGATGCCTTGAGCACGAGAAAAATGCATGATCTCTGTGCTTTGCCTACATGTCAAGTAGCTCAGAAAGCAAGCTCGAGAGGTCGATCCTTTAGCTAGACTTATCGGCAAAATGTCCTTGCTCAATCTCTTCCTATCTAAAGATAGTACTGAAATGGTTATTTCCTTAAATTACATTAAAAATGCTACAGTTACAATGCTATGATGTTTAGTTTTCGGGCTGAGGATCCCTCTTTGAACCGATCATTCCGCGCGTTATCGTGGTTTGGCGTAACGCAATAGCATTCGTACTATCTTTGGATTATTAAAGTACGCTTTCATATCGTTTTTTTTAACGAGCATGTCATTTTTACTGTTTCCCGCTCCATACAGACTCCACGTCAGCTTGTTGGTTTACAAATTCGCGTACGGGTCCGACGTGGACTAAGACTATTTGATCAGCCGTCAGCCTTCCGGATAACCTCTCAGAAGTGATTTGCTAGATAAATCCAGTGCGGATAGAAACTATGTACTTTACTTCCAAAGCTATCAGCCCAATTACGTTCTAATGGACAATCGCAAAGTATCCTCTGGCTTGCTAAAATCGGCGAAAAAAATGGCCGAATTTAGCCTCGATCTGTTACCTTGTCGCTATGTTGTTGTTAAATACGATCGTTACGATCGGCAGTCGAAGGGCTGTATGCCAAGACTGAACGCAGGACGAAAAAGCAGCGCCTTATCAGGAACGGTCATCAATACAACGGTGCCGGTTGCTGTGTCATGGCAGAGTCGCAGCAAGAAACGTTGGCCATTTTGAGTGCAGCTGAGTTTTCGCCTATCGTCAATTTGCGCATCGTTCACTATTTGCTACTCGAGTCATCATGGTAACAAACAATTTAAAAACAAGCCAAGCAACTTGTTCTTGTTCGCTGAGAGCTTAATGCCAACGTCAGATCGGACGCGTTCGTGCGCAGTTGAAAACGTTTCTTTTGTCACCGATGTGACAGCGTTCAAGGGAATCCATGATGGTAGCTAATGAAAATGTAAGTATCTCTCATCCGTTTAAGACCAGATAAGCAGTGGCAGTGAGTGGAAGCAGCGATAGGAGACGTAATGAGCGGCCGCCGACATCATCTGTCCCTGACGATCCGTTCGCGTTCGTGGTGTGGTCTGCGTCTCGTAGTAGTGCTAGTGCGATTGGTAGATGGTAATGAATAACGCAGTAAATCGAATAGATCCATCTATGTAGACCGTGAGCGGTTCCACTCAGCACGCTCGTAAGGTAAACAAACAGTCAGACTTTGTATAATGAGAACTATCACCACCCGCAACGTTGCCGCGGCTACGGTGACGGCGACAACGAAGACAGCTACTGTTTCGAAAAGGAAGCGAACGATGTGCGCGTGAGCGTAAACAGAAAACTATCATTTACGTAAAGTGAACAGTTCAGATAGAAGAAGAGGCGGTGGGGAATAGAGGGGCGATTCTGTTGGACGCCGGATGTCATCGTCACGAAACGAAATCGGCCAATGTTAGTTACGGCTAAAAAGGACAACAGCGACACCGCCCAATATAGCAACCGCTATTCGTTTATATTACAATAGCAGTAAAGGTAATGCGATTACGTGACGTGCTACGTAAATGTATGTTATTTGTTTCGTAGGAACAAACTAGATCTTGATCAGATTGGCCTTATACGACATTTGAAGTGATAGGCCCGATTAAAAATGCCGGAAGGTTTCATGGGTTTTCCGGCTTTTTACGATAACGACTGTTACAGGCCGCGTGAATACTATTACGTGATAAATATGTAAAATGCCAATTCTGTTTTGAGGTTCGTAAGATCACAGAGATCTGCTATAGCTAGCGCTATAGAAAACCGACGGAATCTCTATTACCATCTGATAAACTTAGCGCACATCTCAAGTCTAATAAGATGCCGTTTTTCGTGTAAGTATCAAGTGCTCAATGGGTAACATTGACAGAACGTGATCCTCATTATTAAGAGTAATGCGGGATTACAGCTATGAGCTGAAATCGATTCATGTTGCGTAGACAACTGCTGAGAAAGAAAGAAACGATACGACAATTAAAGCCAGCCAATTCTTTCAGCTTTCACCCTAAGGCAAAAAGAAAACTGGAACTGGTTATAGGCCGGGGGTGCTTCAAACAGGCGCCGAAACCACCGCCCTGTTTGGCGCCTTTTATTACACACTTGTAGCGCTCAGAGTCATATGTATTCTATTTTATTGTCTTGATTTTTCTCTGCGATGCTGTTATAGCTATATACTTTCACAGAGCGACAAAGCTGATACTAGCAACCTAAGTGAGGTAGTATTGAAATAATCTAAAATGCTAGTACAACATTCTTTGAGCTGGCTTCACATAGACGGATTATTGATTCAATTATTCCCTGAGTGACTGGACGTCATGCGTCACCATTTGTACATCAAAAAATCTATACGTAGAAAGCAGTCTAATTAGTCGTTCGTACATTCTAACGACGGTTGCTTTTTGCCTCTGTGAAAAAAAAAAAAAAAAAAAAACTAGCTGTACTAAGGTTTATATTGTAAATATTGTTATGACGTTTATTTTATATTTGAAAATTATTATGAAAGCGATAGCGTTACTAGTTTGTTTTCAATGTGGACACCACACGTTACAATTCAAAGTAAACTTTTGACATAGTGAAGCTTCTCTGAAGTGAACTATAAAATTCTGAAAGGTCAACTAAGGAAAACAGAAGTGGATTATTGCACATTTTCAATTCCGAATAGACGTTTCAAATTGGACCTCTGGGTGACAATTTTTCGAAAATGGCGCGCGAACATATTACAGCTGTTGAACGTAATGACGCTATTGGCCTGTGCAAAGTGTTACTGCATTGGCACTCGAACCCAATGTATTTAAAAAAGCAATAAAAATACAAGCAATAGTATTTCGTGCAGGTTCTATTTTGTGGGACTACTCTGCATTCAGGCATATCTATACGGACGTAGAGCATATACGACGTGTGCTCTCCGACGGTTTCTCTGCCGTGTTTTTTTATTAGCTTACACGTTTCCAATAGAATAAAAACGGAGATTATTCTAGATCTCTTCACATGCTAGGGAGGCGTATGATTGCACGATTGCTGTCGCGTTATTAACTTTTGCAAATATACAAGTTATATGTATGGTAGTTAACGTTTAAAGCGCTGCTGTCGGACTTTAATCAAATGTAAATGTAAAAATGGTTTCATTTTTTTAGGATAAACGCACCCGATTCGAGCGTTTGTAATTGATCGAAGTCTTAAAACTCAGAGACTCAGACAGATACATACACACGGACATCATTTTGACAGATGCACAGGGGTCGTCAACGGAAGCAAGCGATGCTCGTGTGTTGTCCGAGGCTGCATGATCTCGTCAGGGTTAGGCAGCAAACTCGAATATGGAACTTTTTGTAATGCTATTGAATAAATCATCGATAAAAATCGTTTCGTATAGGTGTGTAAAGATAAATCAGGCCGAAGTAGGTGCGTTGAGAGCCCGGATTTAGCCTCAGTGAAGAATCGACAAAGAACTGTGTTTGTTTTTCTTGTCCTAACGATTAGTTTACCGTGTCCTCACTTAGCCATGTTAGACAGTGTCGACTCCGCAGAACTAGTTGCTCCTTTGCTGAGATCATCGTTACGCTATCGGTGAATGTAATACAACAGGGGAACAACATTGTACCAAGCTGTCGCCAATACGAAGGTGAGGCAAATCGAGAAACGCCATATTCAACTGGTCAAGCAGGATCGACCGTTACCATCATCACCGGCGGCGACAGCAACCGAACAGACGGCTGGTCGAACAGCGCGTTTGAAAAATGGATTATTACGTGCCACCCAGCGGCACGATACATGCCATATAGCATCGCTACGTTAGCCATAGTCATTATCATCGCCTGTCGAGCGGTGTTCACCTTTTCTAATTTTTCTTTTGCTGCTGTCGTTGTCCTTATTGCTACGTATATTGTGCCTGGCACATACTGATACCCGTGCTGCCGGCTTTTGTGGCTATAGAATAAAGGTACTGGCGGATTTGGCCGTCTGGCAGGCCGTCTCACTACCTCCCTCCTAGTTGCACTGAGTCTTTTCAACGAGTTCGTTTTAAATTTTACCGCCGTCATCACCGCGCTTGTACTTATGCCTTTGGACCTGCTGTATCTGCCAATTCAATAATTACTGATTATTAATGTTAGATCGACCTACCACCGCAGACATCACCATTCGGGTAATTCCCGCTTCGTCCTCTCCTGGTCCTCACCGTTGTTCTTCTTGTTGTTTCTGTTGCTTTTATTGTTACTGCTGCTGCTGCTGCTGCTGCTGTTGCTGCTGCTACTTATAAAGAGTTCTCGTGGTTGAGCTTTGTTTAACAATACGACAGGCCAGATATCACTTCGACTATTACTGAAGGTGTGAGCCTAACCCAGACGTTCGGCAGCTCTTACATGGCGCACTTTCTTTTCGAGTGTTTCTTGTCCTTCACTGGCTTTTTAAGTTTTCGTGTTCTTTTTAACGTCCATTTATATATAATTATATATACATTTACTTTTTTTGAGTTTAATCCACCGTCCACTGTTGACGTCAAGTTGCCGCATTGAAAGCTTTTCAGTGGGACATGGCAAATGTACGCCGACTGGCCCACCAAACGAATGAATCTTTTCGAACAAAAGAATTGATGATTTCCAACAGCGCGCAGAAGTCCATTTGCCTTTTGCCATTGCTGCTGGCGTTGTTCGATCTGATCCTATCAGCGAGCCTGCCAAGATAAGGATTGCTTGACAGATACACTTTATGAATACAACCTTTTTATCCCTGAAATAACATAATAGATCGGCACGCACAGCAGCTTCTGTGCGTACGCTGCTGCTGCTGCTACAGTAGCCAATTCAATCGTTGTCTTCTACAAACGCTTCCCAATGGTATTCGGCGTCTACGTACACTATGGAGGTGCTGGCGTTGGCCCAGCTGGTCAATCAGGAACAGCAGAGGTACCGTTGCTGTCAGAATGTTTTTCATTTCACAAATCAGAAAACATTAGAACCGACAAGAGAGGTGAATGTCTCTCAAGATGGGGGGGTAGAAGGGGTGAGGGGGGGGGAGGCTCTTTTTATACAGCGCTCTTCTCCCCTTTTGCGGCCAGTCGACGCTGTGGACGTTGCTTCCTCAATCTGACGGTGATCTCACCCGCTGGGGGGGCGTCGGGAAATCATACGCCTCAATTTAGCTACCATCTTGCCGATGTGTGCTCTTAGCGAAAATTGTAAACTGTTGCCGCCCAGAATTCTACTGGTGCCATATGGACGGTAGTTTCGGTTCGGCCTTTTTCGCCTCGGCCAATTGCAGGTTATGCTTAGGCATGATTGGGAATTGTGGCTATCTTTCTGACGGTGGCGAAGACGAATTTCTGCTACGGAAAGTTTCCTCCTTTCTCGTTCTGCTGTTTTGTGTTCCCGCTGTGGAGGACGATGCCACCGCTAGTGTTAATGTTACGTCGTCCGCTGCCGCTGCCGCCGCCGTTGTCGTCGTCGTCGTCGTCGTCGTAATACGCCGTTCAATGCCATCGACCATCAGAGGAAGAGATAGGCGTTGAAGAAGAGAGCACGCTTTAGCTCTATCTTAAGTCTGTCTAACAGAGTGTCCACACTTCCTAATTTCTTCCTATCTTAGACCTGGTGAAGTTCCTTCGGTCCAATGCCAAGGATCCGTCACACAATTCTTGGCCGTCGCAAACAACCGGTAGCTTCGACGCCGTTTGATATAGTCAAATAACAGATCGCATTGAAACTGAAACGGACCCTTTTGAAACAGCATCTCTCGTTTTATCTTCACCCAATCCCCTTCACGATCCTAGTCGTGCCGTACAATTCAACAAGCGGTGACCGGAGCAATTTTCTAATCCGTCTTCGGTAGCTCCTAATATCGGCGATCAACTAGTGACCAAACGCGTCTCGAGCTGTCTAGAGATGTCTTCGGTAAAGGGAATCTTCACACATCACAAAAATAGATACATGGTTGCATCGTCACGATGACGTGCGACTCGTTCTGGTGTGTCCTTAGGTTCCCTAAAGCGCGCGGCCTGCCTTGCTTCACGCGTACGCCATACAGATTCGCCGATTGCACTCTCCGAATCAGCGAAACCGGTACTTATCGAAAATTATCGAGGGACAGACTATCCCAAAGCCAGCAGGGCAAAAGTCCACGCCGCTGCCGTGGCCGCTTCGCTACCACAGGACAGAGGGCAGAGCAGATATATCCTGGGAGGACAACGAACACCAGAGGAGGAGGAGGAGGAGGAAGAAGTTTGAGCAAAAAAAGTGTGTTACAACGGTGTCCGAACCGGGTGATGTAAATCAGTTCAAAACGAACGACAGCATCAAGATAACGTATTTCTAAAGGCAACTTTTTTTTCAGAGATCATTTTTTACAAGTTCATCGGGCCACCTACAATACACCCCTTGCCTACGTGGACTGATACCAAATAAAGGATAGCTTTACGCACCCCCGAATGAAGAGTCCGAGTAATGGACCTAAAGCAGTTATGCTAACAATTTAAGCCGTCGTTTCGGTCAAGCTTCCAGTATCCGCATTGCTAATACGCCATTAATTATACTGTTAGACACGTATGGACCAGCGAGTTACATTACTGATACGACCATTATCGTTATATAATTGTCCTTCTAATCAAATGAAGTTTCTATTTGTGTCCAGGATTAGATTCATGTTGGTCACGTGCATATAATAACGTCTGACTAGTTTATTAAAGCACGCAAATCGTGCATGACGCGAGCGCCTTTCCCTTATCGTCGGTCGGAATTGTAGGGTTGATTTCGTCCTGTGAGCTACAATTGTAGAAGTATGAGACTTCTCTTTTAGTCATCGTCAATTGGCGCATATATAGTCCAGAGACGCTTAGGTGTCAATTGAATAAAAAAGACTAGATAAAACTACAGCTTGAAGCATTGCATCGGCAGGTAATTATCAACAACGAACTCCCACAACCCAGCCGGATGAACTCTGTAATCCCTCGCCGTGGTCTTCATCGTTTCATTACAGTTTCCCGGTCAGCCTCTGTCCCAGCATTGTTTGAGCTCCACGCTGGCCTGTTATAGATATCTGACAATATAGATTCAGTAAGCTACCTTGAGTTATCTCGTGAGTAGTAGCGCAACCGCAGGAGCACGTTTCCTCGCAATACTATTACATCACTTTGTTATGTTGGTGTAGATTTAAAGCCGGGCGTAAGGCTGCACGTCTCGCTTCATGCTAGTGATTCAAAGTGATGCTTAGCAGGGAGTGCTGGACGTAGAAAATCCAAAACGTATAGGCGTCCACAGTATTCCATTAACATTAAGCTAGTCCGTCGGCTAAACGTGGAGTTGAAATTCGACGCAGATACTCGGCTATACGTGAAACGAAACAGCCAGTGGGGTGACCGTAATTTGCTTTCGGGTCTATGCATAGGTGTTTTTGTAAATGTATATATTGTATGGTATTTTCATTACGACATCGTCTCTTTCGGTAAAAATAAGCAAAGGACGCTTGATTCAAGGAATAGTATTCGGAGCATGTACACAGGCGGTGACGTTTAATAAGACTGGATGTAATCAGATGGGTACTGATCAGACAAAAGCTCAATAGAGCGCTGTTGGAAATTACTGCCTGTACCGGATTACTAATTACTTATATTAACACGCATTACATTAATTACATTAATTAAACACGCTTAATATGGATGGGGTGGGTATTGATTTAGCCCGCCATGAAAAAGCCCATTCAATCATAGAAGCAACAAACGAATTACACTCATCATTAAGTTCCGCATTTGTTATATTGACTGTTAGAATTAGAATATTTTTTAATAACAAATAAAACCTATCAGATAGTGGGTTTAATACTTAGTGGAGGCTAAGAAACACCTCCTCGAGTAACGCCAAAGAACAGAAGCTTCGAAATCGTATACGAACTTGTTACGTATACCATTGGCGTTGTAATGTAACATGCCTTCATTCATCTGCTTCAGTAGGCAAACCAGCTTTTTTCCTTACGAAGAGTATCATTATTCTCAGAATGATCATATATAAAGTCTTTCATAAACTTCATAAAGCGGTTTGCCGATACGGCCTCCATTCGTGTTAACTATATGTTGTATCAATATTGTCTATTTTTGCACCCTTGATTTTTTATATAGCATATTGTCTAATTGGTTTTCCCCGCTGGATGGAAGGAGCAATCAAATGAACCACCTACCAGATACATCGCTTGATCTTTGAGCGATCTAGGACCGGGATAAGGCCGACAGAAAGGACAGATCATTCGGGGAGCTGCTTCCAACCATTGTACCACTATAAAACCTTGACGAATAGAGAAATCAAATCCTACTAAATAAACGAGAGTCAATATAGTGCATAGTATAGTTTCGGCAGAATTATGCTTAACAAAAACATTTATCTTTAGTAAGCTGTTTTCAGAAAGCAGATAGATTATTGCAAGTACGATACGATACGAAGCTCGCGGTACTGGCTAGGATGTTATATTTTCCATTAGGACGCAAGTCGTTGTAGACAGCAAGCATGACTCTTATACAATGGACGGCACCTAAAACCTAGATATTTTCTGTACATAAATAAGTAATTTGATTATTATTATTATATATTATCGTAGTTATGTGCCCTCATAGCAACGCATCGAATGTCCAAACACGAAGTTCGATTAAGCAGCGGAAAGCCATTACGAATTCAGCGATTTCCCATGAGCTGATTTCCTCAGCGGGCTACAAGGACGTGTAGGCGGCATAGTAAGCACCAAACAGATTGACAGCGATAATTCAAACAGCAGTAGTAAATAGCATATTGAATATCAGCTAGAACATCATCAATTATTAGAGAGCCTCTAACCTTCACAATTCACCTTTTATGTTTCCTCAATTCATCATCTGTGGCTTAACTCGTTCATAGGCCTCCGTGTACGAGCTAGCGATTCCTCTAATACTTCAAAGAGTAGCAGTCCCGCTCAAAAGACACAGTAATCGACAGAACGAAAATAGTTAGGTCTGCGGTAGGAATATTGGTCCTGTTTGGCCGATTTGATTTACGGGGATCGACTGTGACGACTATGAACCGCCACCGTTCCCCCACTGTCCCCGCGCTAACGCTGATCGTTCCGAGATTCGTCACAGTCTCCTGTGTCGTAGCTCTGATAGCACGCTGCCGATTGCATTTTACCAATGGGGCTGTTTGATCAGGTTTTAAAAAATGACACTCGTCGTCGTATAAAAACACTTACGTACAAGCATCTAGTCGGCATAGAAATGGTTATGATTTTTTCTGAAATCGACCGCCATTGAGCAGTGACGGTAGTTAATGAATAAGGACACCATTTGACGATGTATACCTATGATGTGCAACTACAAACCTTCATCATGGAGGCTTTCGACGTCGTTTTGTCACAGTCTTGGAGTCCGTCTGTCTGTAAACGTTTAATGATCATAATCGCGGGAATTTTCCGGGGCTATGGGGCTGGGTAGAGGCAACAGTGCCGTTGCTTGAAGAATGCTTCATTGACCCGTAATTATCAATAGACCTTCCAGTTGACAGTCAGTCGACTGGAATTGGCTAGCCCCTCGAAAACGACGTAGGGAGAACGCGCGAATTGAAACAGGGGGAGAGAGAAGCCAAACAAAACGCATAGGTAGACTAGATTCTAATAGCTGATTCTTCCTGGTCCTACTTACTGTTAAGTTGTGCCACTCGTAGAGACAAGATGCTGGCGCCGTGGTTACTGCCGCCGCCGCCGCCGCCGCCACCGCTGCCGCTTCTGCTACAGATGATGTTGGCACGATGAACGAAAGCCATCGTGCGAAACAGCGCGAAGCTCACACGTCGCCGCTCTTTCCGTCCTTCGATCGAGTACCCAATTCAGCCAAGTGAACAAGTAACAACGGAGCACGCTTTGATTTCAAGCCGAACATAGCTCAAATCAAAGCGACGCACCGCCGATAGCCTTCGACCCTGCTCAGAGCCGCAGACGCCAGTCAGACTACAGCAGAGATACAAACACACACACAGACAGGCCACAAGCAGACCAACATCGTCAAGCTGCCGGATAGTCGAAACGCAATCGGTCAGAAGTCTCCCGACCAAGCTAACGATGATCATGAACGAGGTGTGAGACGATATTACCATAGTCAGCAGAACGAGATGGGGGAAAAAGAAGACCGCAAAAGAAAGAGCATTAAAATGATAGAGCGAGCGACGAGAGAGGAGAAATACAGAGTGAAAATAGGAATGATATCTAGTCCGATATATCAGTATGAAAAAGTGGTCTCATCAAAAATAAAAACAACCACAGGTACATCCATTGTGTTAATTATTACGAAGTACGATAACGCAGTTACTACGAAGATACGACAAGCGGAGCACCGTTGCAAAGATATTAAGAGTCGAAGACGTAACTAGCCGTGTCCGAATACTATAAGCAATATAATAATAATTACTATAAGCAATGGAATATATTCTAGTTCAAAATGTAGCATACTCCCCTCTCGTTTTCAGACTCAGAATTAGTTTTACGATGAGCTCTTCTAATACATACAAAGGCAGTAACAAACAAACAAACGTTTTTAGACTGTACTTTATTTTATAGAGTTCATCTAGCACCGACGGAAATCAGGTGACAATCGCTATATAATGGTCCGCACGATAAAACCTATAGCTTGCTTAACAAAATTAGGATGTCTTTCGATTCCCTGGCACGGCTTTCCGCAGTGACAATATCGGATAAAAGCAGTTGCGGCATATAGGGTGGACTTGGTGCGTTTGAAGTCGCCGAATAGGATATCGAAAACACAAGAAGAGCAGGTCAGCAAAGCGTGGGAGGAAAAGCTCACCTTCAGTAATGCACTCTCCGCCGTAGCTGCGTCCTTTGCCCATGACCCATCTGGGTTTGATGACAATGCCAAATGTGGAAAAGACGGGTCAATGCTTCAAAACGGCAATTTTCTCAGCCAGACCTACAGAAAATCAGACGAAGTCGATGCACTAGGTGACAAAAAATAGAAAGGTTAATATTTCAAACGAAAAAGCTTATTTTTGTACGCGCGCACCCAAATGTGGCGTTTCTTGTTGAGTCGGGCCTCTTCGGTAGTTGTTGAAGAAGAAACATCACGACGACCACGAAATTTAATGCAACTGAAAACGATTTCGCTTGTATATACGTTACAAAAAAAACAGAAACGCAATGAACGATGACGTGTAATTGGTATACATATTCGGTAATCCGTTAGTAACCCTTCACCGAATGATTCAATACGCCATAAATCAATCTATTGCCATAGAAAGCGATCGGCTATGTCAGTTGAACCTTATAATTCCATATAATCGAAAATTTCCTCTTCAGTTAAAAATAGATAGGTGATTTATATATGTATGTATGAAAGTAAGACACGTATGTAATGTAGAACACACGAACGAGTTATTAATTATATAACACATTTTACTGTAGTCGCTTATATAAAAGAAAAAAACCAAAAAACTATTTGCAGAGTCATAAAAACAACATCGTATTATAATCATTTAGCTTACCAAAATTACTTACAATATTCACCTTTGTTATATAGAGTTATTTTATACGGAAACGGTGACAGATTGAAATTTGTCAGACGCCTTTGTTGAAAAGTGATTTAACCCAGTTACGACGAGTCCCAGCTCGAAGTTTTCCTTGCCCCCCCAAGAGGAGATTACATTTTCCCATATCCCCATTTTCTCCCGGGGTTAGCCGCTAGAAGACCCCGCAAAAAGACATAGAGGGACATACTTTCAAATCGAAACCAAATTGAATAAAATCAAATATTGCCATCGTCCATTTCCACGGACCGATGCAAAAAAAGGAAGAACGGAAATTTGGAAATATTGGCCACTGGACTCCACCCTATTGCTGCTGTTGAGTATGAAACCAACACTTCACCCCGGCCGATTTTGCTACTGGCCACTTTGCGGTTTTCAACATTTTAGACAAGTGCCTTTTTCGTATTGCTTCCTATTGCTCTGGCTCGAACTGAAGGTCTATTCGAAGATTGTGTCCAACTGTCAGGACCGCCTATAGGCGAAAAGGACCGAAGGAATACCAAACAGCTGAAGGCGATGGTGACAATAATGATGAGGTAGAATAGAATGAGGAAACCAGGAGTTAGTGGGGCTCAACAAAGGGGGAACGACGAATAGAATAGAATAGAGGTTGAAGTAGAAGCTCTTCGGGAGCTTGGTAAGTAGACGACATTTGTGTGAATACGGTTCCAGACCTTCATCTAAAGTTAAGCTAGTGTTTCTCTTAAATAGTGCTTAATATTTAGGCTCTATGCTTTATTATTTACTGTAGGCTTATTTTAGCAGGTCTGATCTTACTGATCAGAGCAGACAATGCTGAAAGAATATCAGAGATTATAGTCCCTAGATAGAAAATTGTCTATCTTCGAAGTACTTATTTTCAGTAGTCTACCTAATATCACATCCCGTAGATGTCACACTTATCTAGAGAGATTTATTTGTGGTTATCGTAAAAGCTATATGCAGATAGCTGTTGGGACGCGCTATCCTTTTCGATCTTCTAGAGCAAATCCTTCGTAAGGTATGTGTGCGAATATGCAATCATGGGCATAATACGATAAGGGCAATAGAAACCAGGCAAGGCACTGTCTGTTCTCCCTGTACCACGTGTATGTACATTTTCACCGCAAAAGCATGAAAACTATAAACAGCATAATAACAAATGCCTTAGGAAATTCAATTTTCTTCAGTATAGAAGAGATGGAGCGGGATGATGATGAATACCTCGCCACAACTGACAAAAGTATCTCGACGATTACAGTATACCGCTTCAATTGGATACCGTTCAATGTCTCCGTATGTTATCGTCATTGTACTAGTAATAATGGCAGCTATAAGTTAGTGTTCCGCTCAATCATCGTTTTGTCGTCCCGACTTCGTCGTTTGACCAAAGGCTTGTCCTTTACTTTTTTTCTCGCGTTGAAGTTTGGGGCCTATTTTGATTGCGTGGACTATTCTGCTTTCTTTACTTCAGCAATAATAAAATTCATGAGCAAAACAACTTTGAGTACAATGAAAAAGTAAGATAGTTGGATAAGTCCGGTAAGTTGTGCGTCACTTACGCTCCTCTTCAAATACGTACTTCATTCAATGACCACTGCGATGAAGACCATGATGATGGTGAAGGAGATATTGTCAAGAGGGCATATGTACGTTCGCACAGCTCTGTGAGGCGGACGGATCTGATGAGGCGGTGAGTCAACTTCGAACGATATTTTGCTGACAATTATAGTAATAATAATAATAACAATAATGTCGTAGCGAATCAGACCTATTGGACAGAAGTTACACTAGATTTGGCCAGATGGCTAGCGCCATTCTTCTCTTTTCGAACATAATCCAACTCGTGATTGTACCGGTGACTGGGCTATTCAGCATCTATCGTCACACTGTGCAGTAGAACCTTACGTGGACTGACTGTAGACAAACTATACTCTGTTACCCGCCTAGTTGGCAGTAAAAGTATTAGAGAGCATTGTTTTATTAAGCTACGATCGTAGCGTTCTCTGAGGAAAAACCATATTGGCCTTAGCTTGGCTTGACCTCTTCGCAGACATCCATTAGATTGAGCAACTTCTGGCCCACACAACTTACCAACGATACAAATAACTTCAAGTGGTATTTTCTCGAAAACGATTAAATTCCAGTAAACTCACTTGGGCCGCAAAATTGAAGGGTTTTTTTTTCTAGTTCAAATACTGATACCTCCCGTACCTTCCATCTATTTCAACGGTTGCGTCAAGCAAACTTTGGCTCGTATTGTCTAACCCTGTTATGTATTTCGCCTTCTTTTAGGTCCACTTGATAACTGAGGGTTTTTCTAAGGAAGCAAACATGCAGATATCGTTACTTCGTTGTCTAACGACGAATATTTGCTGTTTGTAAACGTCTAACGTAGGTTGGTATAAACAATTTTTTGAAAACCTAATGAACGAGATGATCTAACCGCTGGAACGGCTTTTTCATTCATAGAGAGATATTTTTATCAGCTCGCTAAAAGGCAGCGGTACGTTTGTTGTCTTTAGCTTGTAGCGTGAGGCGGAAATGGTGGTTTGAAAGTCTATAAAAATTCAATATTTAGTATGGCCTTATAGCCTAGTTCAGTCGCCATACAGATAGCATGAACACGATATAACCCTTACGTTCTCACGTGCTTACTAACGAGTGGTTGTATATGTACTTCTCTAAAACTAGCGAAACTGCTGACCGAAATGTGAAGAGATATGCTATTTACTCCATTGAATGGATAACGTTATATCGTTCTTCTTATACAAAAAAAACGTTCGGACAAATAGAAATTATTTTGAGCGAAGTAAAAATAGCTGAGTATCATCGACCTCGACCAATGACGATGCCACTGGCATCCGTAACAAAAACATTGGTTGATTTAAAATTCAATTTTTCATCGTTTCAGTTCTATATGCAGAATAACATTCTACGTTATCTTTATTCAGAGAGCGCACGACGGTGCAGAGGCCGCAAAGTTGAACGTGTACGGATCGTTCGAAGCTGCATTTTTTTCGTCGATTTTTACGGCGTATCGCTTTCGTGTTATACTCATATGAGGAAGTAGGGGGTTACTTTGAAGAAACTTCAAATAGCCAGAAATGTTCCGGGCGACATGAAGGTACTACGTTCCGCTGAAAAGGCTTTACTCCTATTCATGATGACTGTGTTTGTCCGATCTGAGTACAACTGAACACAGATAAAGGTCGTAGTCATAAAATATCACCTCTGGATGATCTAATTTGGGTGCCTAAAGCCCACCAAGGTCGAAAGATGTGTCTCTATAATTTGACTTTACATAAACGTACGTCCGAAAGCAACCTTAACGAAGGCGAACAAAAGCTGTTTAGTCGCAATGACGAGTTCTATATTGAGCATCCCCTTCTCGCACTTCGGAGCTTACGATTTGTATCTGATAAAAGTACCCTATTAACAATGACGGTACTTCAGATTCAGGCGATTGACTTGTGTCGTATTATGTAAGCGTTCGATTGGCTCTCGTCAATCTCTGTGCACCATTGTGTGCCTACGTGTGTGCTTTATGTCCCAGACAAACGCCTTAAACCTCATTGAGTCCTTAGCTCATACATGTAACGCGTTACAGTCAGTTGATGGTGCGATGAGCTCGAGACGTGTTCTCGATTGCAGTTTTGAGCCACAACCCATTAAGAACCAGTGATGTCATTGATGTTAGAAAGCAATTTATCAATACTGCTTTACGGTTGATTTTTATTTTTTTCGATAATCTTCACATCGCTCGATCGCCAAAACTGACTATACGAATTAGATAGAGACGGTGCCTTCGACGCTGCGGCATCAAACAATAAGATTGTGATGATGAGACAGGCATCGATCGAACACCCGACTGAACCAAATTGGATATGAACGACCGCACTGATGTGAAATACGCTGGACACGACGCTAAAGAGTCGGGTGTGGGTTAATTCAATCCATCAAGAATAAATACGAACCCACCAGCGCCACTACTAGTACAGATACACACAACACTCTGGTTCCTTGCTCCTTGCCCCCTTCGAGGTGTTCAATTTTAACCCCACGACCGAAGGAGCGAAGCAAAAAAAAAGAAGAAATAGCAACGTTTCTGTGTGAGTGTGTGCGTAATTCTCGTTTACAACGTTCTTCCTCCAACATGGCATTATGAAGGCGATAGAAAACTGGGCATTGGGTAAAGCGTTGTATCGGTGACTGAGCGCTGGTTTGTGTGTATTTTTTTCTCTCTCGGACAGCGTTTCGCACGTATTCCCTCTTAGCGACACTATCAGCAGTAGTGGCAGATATGAAGAATGGATGGCCAAAGAAATCGGAAAAATTAAGCCAAACAATGGGGCCGATGTCCATTGAATGTCTATGTAATGACGCCTTCGACTCTTTAGCTTTTCAGGTACTAACAACCCGTACTCGTCCGTCTTCATGTGCTCTCACGTGTATGTACCGTGTATGTATATTTGACAGCTGATTGATGAAACAACAACGATAATAACAATAACAAGCGTCTGGCCACAACGCGTAACAACTGTCACAATAACAAGACAACGGTACGTTGGTCTTCTAAGCGACGCAAGCGGTCAGTGATGAGACACTTATCTCGCTCGGTCCCGTTTGACGCCCACAGAAACAAACATAGCCGATTAGTTAATTCAGTTGGCTTTTCTCATAGCGCCGCGATTGACCGACTATTCCGCTCGATGTGGCGGCCATCTTAAATAGCGGTACGTAGTGTTGAACTTTGACGAATACAGCCGCAGATACGTCGATCACAGAAAAGCATCACTGTTAGATGTTTGGCTTAACAAGTAAGCGCTGCTGAGTTCGCTTATGGACCTAATGGATTTTTAAGCGAAATTTCGCACCTCAAGGCGAGGGTAGGGAAGCACGGTCAATTTCCCTTTCGAATAAATCTAAGATGACGACGAAAAAAATATTGTACAAAATAAAGCTAATTGTAGTTCGAATATGAGCTAGCAGATCGAACGAGACCGCCGGAAGGAACAGTAACCTTCAGGAACATCCTCCTGTGAAGCATGTCAAAGTCAGGACGACAACCTTTGACAGTTTTAAAGTGCCTCCGTGAAGTTCTAATAAACTCGATTAACTTATAGACAAACAGAACTGCTTTAAATGTTAGCTCATACGAGCCGCACTGTGTGGTTTTTTCCAACTTTAATCACTGCTAATTACAGTTGCGTATTATAATAGAAATAATAACACAGTCGCAGTTTCTTATAATATAACACTATAGGATAGTTTTATACCTGATGCTACACGACATTCTGTGTGACGCTTTTTTGTAGTCAACAATCGGCTCGCACTATTCCACGAGGCTACCAATCGACGTCCAAAATGAAGGTCACGCTTCAGATTGCGTAAACAAAGAATTGCAGCGACATAAACAACCGGTTTCCTAATGATCAGCCCCGCTACGTAAATATCTTCATGTTCGACAGAAACAATAGGGCACTTCCTAGTACGATCAGCAGTGACGGTACGACGATCCGTGAAAGGGTGCATTTTGATGAGCTGTTATTACTGTTGCGAGAACACGGCACATTGCACCCTAGGAGATGATGCTCATGAGAAATCGGTTGCATGTTCTGTCCTATATCGCTGTGACCTGGGCCTGATCTACGTCAACGGTCTAGTATCGTGTCAATCGGCATGACGAAGTAACAACAAGTGATCGTAACGGCCCTGAAGAAAGTTTAATTTGATATTCGATTTTGATCTGATTATTTTAAACGGAAAAGGAGACGAGGCTAAAGAGAGCCTAAGTTATGACAGGTAATCGCGGCACAGACTCGGGCTGGCTTCTGACCATTACCCTCAAACGTACATAAACACAAGAGCACAGGTACCAAAACGGAAGAGCAGAAGACAAAGAATCATCGGGTTATATAGGCTTCAGCCTGAGCGTACGTTTGAGAGATCCATGGCCTTCCCACTTCCAACATATATCTGATGGTTCAGTATAATAACTGCAGCTATTTCCTGTCCGATTTCTGAATGAACATGATAGGCTCGTATTTCTTTTCCGATCCTACGTTCGCCAGCGTAGCCTTCAACATTATAGGCTAAAATATTGAGCCTTACGAGACAACAGTGAGATAGTTGCGGTGGACGCCAGCCGCATGTCCAATAGCAGTTACGGCAGCAACAACAGCGATAGTAGTTTGTCATTCAGATAAGGGCGTCTTCTCCTTTCTTCATGACGGTGGCTACCGGGACTAGCTGATTAAGTTAGGAAACGGGCGGCGGTGGCAAAAATAGTGAACGGATACCTACGGCAATCTATCTACCTATGTAAATCAAACGACCCTACAAAAAGGTGAAGATCTTTCCTATTTCGCTTATCTAATAATACTAACGATACGCAGTAATTTATGTAGATATTATGATGGCAAAGACAAGTATCTGATCGGATCTAATTAAGCAATGCATGGTGATCCATAGTTCTAAGTTGCGCTTGTCGAGCTATAGCCGTGAAACCACATATGTCCGACGCAGTAGCGTTGATACAAAACATCACTTGTCTGCAACGATTCTGCCCATCTGGATTATTCAATTGCTCACCTGTTAGTTCCCGTATTAGCGGTATCCAGTACCCTTACTCCTTCTACAGGCATTCTGTATAATAGAGTTCTATATTCATTAACATACTCCTGATACGCATGAAAAAGAAGAGGCCTATAAGCAAAAGCAATACAGAAAGTGAATGCAACACTCGGTTGCTAACAATATGAGAATATTATAGCTGTATCAATCGGCCTTACTGGGTAGGCCGTCTGGTGTCCTGAAAATTTGTTGGCTCGAGAGTTACCATGTTAATGAAGCGTGATGCGTATGAAATGAATAAAGTTAAATGTGTATTAAGCTTAGAAACTAACGTGTATATAAATATAAACGTGCTTGTCCGTACGCAAGATCGGCCGTATTCGAAAAAACTAATATTCATGTTTGAGCTACGGATGATGTTATGACAGGCGAAGCTGGAATTTATCTATAGTCTCTAGGGATCCTCAAGGGTGACTTACGTATACCTCTTACTTACTTATATATAGAAGCGCTCATAGAAAAGCTTATATATTCGAAGGCGAGTGTATATGCAAAAATATCACTGTAGTCGCCGTTGACGACCTTTCGTCTCTTTAGTTAAGGCTGCTTCTGTTCGAGCTTGCATACTGACACTTAGGCGTAGTTACAGAAAATCAACACAACTGTAATCGAGGCCAAGAAAAGTATTAGAACTTCGTGAAGCCCTGGACCGAACGGCCTACGTCGGAGACCCCGTTCTGACTCAATTTTTCGGAGCTTTATCATGGCATGCTGCTAGAAGAAACAGTAATAGCAGTATGCTCAAAGATCAAGCGAAACAAGCGCAGGAAGCAAAGAGCAATCGAACGATCGCGCCATGATCAGTTTAGGATATAGGCCTCTGTAGTCGGCTGGCACAACTGGTTGTCCTATAGCTATCAACTGCTCTATCACTTCGGAAGTGCTTAGCTACGTGTCTGAACGAAGCAAAAGCAGTTGCAGACAGAAAAAACGTCAGACCGGATGCCCAATCATGATCATGCTCATCAGAAATATCACGAGACTGAGAGAAAGAATGAATCTTACAATTCACCCTGGTAAAGGCAGCACGACGATAGACGAGGTGCGAAATCGTCCGAAATACTGTCTGAGCGAGGCATGCTCCGAAAACAAACCCGGCAAATACGAAGAAGGGGTATACTTAGAACACGAGTGCGGAAGCAGATGTCAAAGTAGCATTAACAATAATAGTAATAAGCACAATGAAGACAAGCTCCAGTCGAACTAAGGTATCCACTAGCGTCCAATCCCCGTTAGTAAGTTGCATGAAGTCCGGTGCTTCGCAAAGATACTAGAAAAATATGATGTAGATATTGAAAACAAAAAGTCAAGACTGGTAGTTGAATTCGTGATTAACGTCACGAACTGTGTTTTTTTTTTTTTTTTTTTCACTCTATTTGTGTTATTTCTGTTTAACACATTAGAAATAATTAGAAATAAGCGACTGCCGTATCGCATCGTTGCGTCCTGCCGCGGTACCGCGAGCTGGCTAAGACTATGATTTCATGAATTACGCCTGTGTGGTAGCTTTGATGATAGTGCAAGTAGAGAATTATACGTGGATACGGTACAATGGTAATAAATGTTCTAACGATTACTTTTTTTATCAGTCCGTGAAGGCACTCATAGATCATTTGAGGTATGCTGTAAACGAAAGCTGCTTCGCCTTCCGGTACAAAGGTGCTCGCTCGTTTGAAATTTCATACTCTACACAGGCGTTCTCTTTTCAACAACATAATACACTACTCCCGTTTAGTGCGAACACTCGCATATTCTGTTTATGTAAACTAATTATGCCTATATATATATATATATATATATATATAATAGCGCTCTTTATTTAGTAAATTGGACAGTACACGTCACGAGGAGAATCGATTCCCTGCTCATGTCTTATTTATCATAATCAAATCCGCGATTGCGTGTCCCATTTATTGAGCTCCAGAAGCCAAATTGCCTCCAAACGGTATCTTTTTGTCCGACAAGATTGATTAACTAACTTTATACTGGTGTTACAAAATTTCGTAGCTGGTACCAAAAAAAAGTCATGATTTCTGTCTAAATTGTGATTTATTTAAAATAAGAAAAGATCTTTACATTCTAATCATATTAAAAAAAATACACCTATTTTATACTCATATATGTAACGAAGATTTTTCTATGGTACAATCGAAATTTAGGTTCTTCCAAATTAAGGTTTAAGGAATTACACGGAGTGTGTATTAAGTTTACATCTGTATATACTTAGCCAGGAAATAGAAATAACTGTTGGATTTTGATGGGCTGATACACTCAGACACCGAAAAAGTCCCATGTGGTAAACAGTCAAGCGCACCTATACTGGCTGGAAAGGCTGCTTGACACACGGTGGCGTGTATCTGGCAGACCTGGCTAAATTCAACCAGTGGTGACACCCCAGTGGCCAGCTTCTGCTGATACGGTATCAGTCAGGTTGGTTTAATAAGTACAATGACAATACCAGGAACGACAATGATCGCTCATTTGAAATGATGGAATAAGCGTACAAAGAGTGACACGACACCAAATGAAGTAAAGCACAGATAGAGTCTTTTCGGATGAAGTCATAGTTCGATACAAGACTATTATATAGGGTAAACAAAAACATAATACGCTTCTTCGTTTGCGTGGCCTCATAGCAGCTTTTCCACTCTTCATCTGTCGCCAGAGCTATTGAGTTGTGTTTGGCTTCGAAATTTTGGCCCCTCTGTTTCTTTGTTACAGCCTTATTATTGACTTAGTGTACATAGGACAGCAAGTACCGCAGATGCGTCGAGAAGACATGTAAACGTATTCGATGAGAGGGGCAAATGAAACTGATGCCCACACTTCATGCAAAATGTAATTACGCAAGTGGGCTGAGATACACAAAATCTTTGTGTACGATACACGTATATAGATGTAAGCTCGATTATTTTATGGAAGGCCCCAGATAGCAAGACCATTACCCCAGTTTGTGATAGAAGACGATAGAAGCCGTCAAGTCGTTCTATATTCGATGTTATTTTTTGTTAAAAGCCTGTTAAACCCACAACGTTATTTAGAAATAATTATCTAGAGCACTATATTGTGTAGGTATTCGTCTTACAAAAACTGTAGTAAAGATCTAAGTCAAGGATTCGAGCTGTGAAATAGGCCTCAGATCTTAGCCGATACGTCACGTCATCATGAATTGTGTCACAACGGAGTGTCCGCGTAATTGTTTATTGACGGGGGTCGGCCAGACAAACGGCTCCATGAAGACTGGAAGGCCTTCAGACATTCAGCGAACGCTCTTTAGACAATGAAGTGTCGCCTTTCAGATAAACAAAAGTGTGTTATCCTTCTGTAAAAATGATTGACCATACTGGTTACGAGCGGCACGTTAGCGCCGTTTGAAGCGTACATCTCGAGTCTGCGTCAAGATGATTCTCGTAGACAGGCGGCTGGCTAGCTGGTATACGGAATTACTATTGCGTATGCAGAAAGATACGGTAGCACACAGAGGAAAAATAGTTCTCAACTAGAAGTGACGAATGAAAAGAACTGAAAGCCACAGTCTAGCATTATCATGAGAAGGTCATTTCGCTGGTACAACTGCCGATTACTTCGCATCAAGTGAGCGATGTTGTGCTGAGGAGCCAATTGAATGTAACTAGTGGGAGGGTTGATACGAACGGATGTAGTTGTGGAGAATTTCGCTATCAATAAAAATGATGTTACAGAGATAGGAATACTTGACGCAAAGATTGATTGCCGAAGGACCCGTGTGGATATAACGACGATGTCACCTGAAATGGCTAAGGACATTCAGAATTAGTTATCTGGTCTGCTACTTCGTTCGTAGATACCATACTTACTGCTAGGACATATTTGTAATAAAGTTTTTTCAATTGGTGAACGGGTTTTTAGCAACTGCTACCATATTTGTTGACCCAACTGATAATTCACCACGTTTGTGATCTTAGGCATATGCCCAAGAGAGTCATCAGCCTGTTCAGTCGATCTGCCAAATCGAAAATCTAACCAACTTTAATCAGTGATGATGACCATCGAAAACATGATAATGTGGGGTTTACATAGTTGCCTAAACGACCCAGCGACAAGTATAAACACGTCTGGTCTCAAGTGTTTATAAACTAAAAAACACTACATTGGAGTAGTCCGATTTAGCCCTGTATGTGTGTTCGACTGACAGGAGAAGCGCCACATCTCAGCCATTATCTGTTATATAAACGTAGGTGTATCGATTCACAGATAATTCCCGAGTAAATGATTCTTTCGTATTGGTACAGGTCGAAATCCTCTGGCTTGCAATAATTAAATCTTCTCATGGTTTCTTTGTGCGCTTGTCTAACAGCATTTCAGCGGGTTGTCTAAGCTTCGATGCCTCGCTCGGAGATATCTTAAACAAAACCCGCAGCCACAAGCCTAGACATCCAGAACTCCGACGCTTAGGCAGTGATGGTCCGAAGCACATCTTGGCGTTGTAATAATGTCTGTTTTGATAGTGGCTGTTCGCGCCGCTTAATTGGGTTGGACATTCCGGCGGAGGTTTTTCGGATCGTTGATTAACTGAATAGAAAAGGACGGATTATCGCGACTCTTCCTTACAAATCGGCATACATCGCAGTGGCGTACGAACTCACGTATTCTAGCTAATACCTTCCTGTCCTCCCCTTTCCAGTCATCAGTTGACGTACAGTTCTGTTAACGTTCGATTGGCTCCGATAATATGAAACATCAAGGATTTGACAGGACTGGTCGTCAGCTTCTTGGGGTAATTCGACGTAGTGTTCTGTTGTTACCTGCGGGCACATGAATTGAAAGGTCTGCTACACGGCCTTCGAGGCTCATAAAGCCAGCGTAAGTGAAACACTCAGTTCCGCTTCATTTTGAATTGTCAGTCCCAGCTCTTGCCTGCGTATCGATATGCCCTGTATTACAACAAACACAGCACTTGGTATTTCCTCTTTGTTCTATGCGCTTCCAAAAGTGGGTGTTTGGCTTCTCTAGAGGGGAACTCGGGCCACTCGAACAAACTCGGCGTACGAGTCACCTCGTAATGAAGTTAGTAGGAATGGCCAACCTCGCAGTTTTCGTCAGAGACAAGCGAGAAACATGCTGAATTTTAGAATATTTGAGCAGTGTTCGTCTAACATACGCAAACCGTCTGTTCCTCTTGTAACGGTAAAAGAGCTGTCCCTGCAAGGCGTCCTTCTCCAGGGAAAAACGTTTTTATAACTTAATCTCCTGCATCTTCGCCCCATCCCTCCTGTACCGATCTTAAAATCGAATCGGTCGTGGGTTACTCCTTGTAAATATCGACATGCCCGCCTCTCGACCCCCCAGACCCGGTAGCTGTTTTCGTTCCCGCATAAGCCGCTCGAACACGTTAACCCATCACTTCGGCTACCTCTGGTCTAAAATCACCCGAGGCGATTCTCGATCAGTCAGCCGTTGTATCAACCCTTTCGCAATTTTGGCCATATCGTCATCTACCCCAGCGGCACCGCTAAAATAGTGTCGAGTGGCATGGTTTGTTGTTGACTAACAGGAGCGAATGCCCTTATCATGTAGCCACCGACGTGGTTTTCTCCATATATATATATATATATATATATATATATATATATATATATATATTCTTAATGCTTCCATAAACTATTGACTTTTAGCAAGATATAAGCCTCTGTGTAACCGTCCTATTTATTGCTTGTATCTTGTCTTTTCAAAAAAACAAAATATTTTTAATTCAGAAATAAACTAAAAATGTCGCTAACAACAACAGTAACAATGGCTCTTCTAAAAACATGGAAAATAGGACAGAAGGCCATGTTGGTCACCAAAGAAGTCCGCAGGTAGCGCGCCACAAAGCAAACAGATACAAAAGATGGAGGAGACAGCGACCTTCAATGGTCGGCAGGTTTGTTCAACGGCAACCACAATGCTTGTTGCGGCCGTAAGGACAGTCGTTAGAACGTGTGAGTAAATAGGATGAACGGGAGTTAGCTACGGCCCGTTCAGCAACGAGAAAATGATACGTTTACACTAAAAAGCTGAGAAAACCTAGAAAGAACGAAAGGCTAGATATGAACGAACGTATACATACAACAGGTCTGGAAGTAGAGGCTGGTAATGACTGTGATATCGAAACTTAACAATAGGCTAGGTCGAGGTGGGCGTTTCGGAGGTTTCACTCACTGCTCGAGCGGTTGCATTTTAAATGAGAAAGAGAGAAATCCCACTGAATCAGACGACTAACATCGATTCCGCTGGCCTGCCTCTGTCAACGGATAATTTTGCTGCTATAAGCGATTATGACGACGGTGATGATGAGGGGGGTGATCACCGAGAAAATAAGTCCAGCCATAAGCGGCGGCGTAGTTTTTTGAGCTCTCTTTGAGGTAACCGAAGCCCGTCAACTTTATGTACAGGTACGTGTACGGAGGGAATGGACGGATCGCTCTCCGAAATCAGAAGGACCGACTGCGACCAGCCTCTAGCGGAAGTGGCGGATTTTGTTTTGTCTTTATGCGATGCGACACAGGTATCGGGTAGACGAAACGAGCAGAGATACGTCAAGAAGAGCGTCACTGAAGAGTAGCAAGTCATAACGATGAGTTAGCAGAATGCCCCTCAGGGGGTCTATGGATTTGAAGAATAGCACACACAGACACACACGTAGCTTCAAAAGGAGAGTCCTTTCTAAGTTTCTTTTTTGCTTCTAGCCGATAATAGGCGCGAAGTTATAACCGTAAAACATATAGAGCAACCTTTAAGATCACTGCATCGGAAATCGAATTGCGGCTTTATCCATCCCGTTCGACTGGGCCATGAGAAATAGCCCGTTAACCAAATTTACGGTGCATAAATGATGTTGAATAGAAGTCATCGTTTCTGCTATATAGAAACCATCTAATTTGTACTGCATTGACATGAACGTATGACACTTCGCAGGTTCGTTCATCATACTCGGTCATAACAGATTCAGATTGCATTTTCGTTCTGGCAGACAGGAACAGCCATCGCTGCCCGCAACGTATGGCGTAGTAAAGAAAAGGTTACCTCTTTCATACAGAGTGAGCCGTCCGATACGTACACGTAAAAATACTGACACGTAACATTATCGTCATATTCGAAAAATGTCATTAAATATCATTATTAAATGCATATTTCTTCGAAAATATAACTGAACTCGCTTCAGAAAAGGCATGTACTATTATTTTATACATATAAACATTTTGATAATTTGAACTATAGTGTAAGCATCGCAAAATTTTTATATTGTGACTGTCCTGCTATTTTGTATCCGTTGATACTGGCTCTGTATCAACACTACCTGAAATAGGGAAACTGCGACAAATTTGTTTCTGCCACACGACACTGTTCTATGAACAGTTTTTTTAATACTTACTTTTTTTTATTACAACTTACACTCCAATATTACTCAAGTTATGTGAAAGAGATTAATGTTACATCTCAAATGATAAAATCGAGGGAGCTGAACGGAAATGAATGGCAAGCTGATGGATCCGCAACCATTTCCGATCCGAGAATTACACCATTTTTAATAGTTATTATACCTTGTTACTCGACATTGGATCACTACTACGTCAGATCTGATATGTGGCGAACGACGAAGAAGGACGAGAAGAGATGGTCTGTTTTCAAGAAAATCGTAGGCTAATGTCGCCCTCCTCGGGAGGAATATAGCGGAAATGATCATTACAACCCCCGATCGTGCTAGTATTGGAAACTGATCAGCGGCCTGGGCGATGACAGAACCGCCTCAGTTAAGGCGTCAAACATGGATCACTGTTGTACGAACTACCGAAAAGTTCGATGATGTGTCCAATTTTTTAGAGTGTCCAAGCGCTAGTGTATTTGATTTAGTCGGCCTATCATGAGCGGAGCCTGAAGCTTGGCGCTGGTCCGTGTTCAACAAATGTTACAAAACGACATGGACCAAGCTGTCTGAAAATACGTATTACGTATGTATGTTCGCGCATAGACCGTGCAATAAACGCCATTAAAATGTATCGCCTACTGTGTTTTTATCAACCTAGAGCAGGCGTCGAGACTAGCGGTGCTCCTGTGCGGTGTTTAAGTCATCTGATTCGTTGCAGTAGTGAATAATCCAGATCAAATCATTGGTGATTTATGCTGCCCTCCGGATTCTGATCTAACAATGATTAATATCTTTAATTACTACTATGATACCCGTTGTTCGATCTTGACACGCCATCTAACCCGAAAAGTTCTTAGGAACTATACGAGTTTCAACGTGACAACAGTACAAATCTACCATGTACTCAACGAATCTCATATTATTATGGTGTTTATAATGACTGTGTCGGCCACTCACGTGCGCATTGGCCATTCACAGGGTCGCGGCGCGCCATGCGTATTGATTCACTGCCTCGAAACGACTGGGATCATTGATCTATTGGGCAGATGAGAGCGACCTGTATACGCAAACCCAACATCGGACTGACTACCTAGTGACCAGACGATCTTACAAAATGGTCGCGTAGGCACCTCACCTTGCCAACGATAAAAAGGCGTCCTTATCGGGCTTCGATACAAATTCAAAGTACGCTGGCTCTTTGAGTCGAATTTGTATACTATATTCGTGAAAACTTGATCGTCGCATCGATTCTTCAAGGTATGTTCTTAATTCTCACGCACATTAGACTTCCTGTTGTGCATTCTAAGAAAATGAAAATTGCCTATTTTCACCATAATCGATAGTACTTTGTTTACTTAATAAGAAAGATACACTTTTAGCCACCGTACAATTTTTGGACAAAACGATCCTTGTCTTGGTAGAAATGGAGCGGTTAGACGCTGCATATGTTCAATTACCTATCGGTTATCTAAACGGAGAACGCGAACGGAAACGATGAAAACATGAACAAAGGAGTGAGCTGTTGACGCCTTCGTCCGGAATATCTAAAGACAAGGATAGGTAGGCAGTAAAGTTCTCGAGCTTTATATGATATCGATTCTCTTTAGTAACATCGATGTTCCGGCTGAGGGAAGAGTCGAACGGACGATAACTAAAATTTGCTAGATAAAACTTTGCGCTCTGTTCTTCGCTCACTGAAAAAAGAAGCTTATAAATACGTCTTATCTTACGCTTAGGGGGAGCGAAGCAAGGGCTGGCAGATACGTAATGAAACGCCGCAATGCGCAGAGGGTTAGCCGATTGTGGTATAGGGCTGAACAGTAAGTGATAATAATCTAAATAGAATAGGTAGAAGAAATCTAGCATCTGTATTAGCTGACGATCATGTTCGGCATCAGCTTGCACCAAGGATCATCTTCAGTACAACCAGTTAGTTATAGGCGAAGCGGCAGCGAACGCTCGGCATCAGTATGTCTTGCTCCTAAATCGACATTAAAGCTGAAAATCTCCCAGTCGCCATTGCCAGATTTCTTTGAGCGGTACGTAGCGTTAGTCGACTGGATAATGCCGGTGAGACTGTCATACGTACAGAATAAGAGATAAGCGCAAGCTAAGTCATGGCTGGTTTCTTTCTATCCTCGTCGTTGCTGTGCATGATATGCGGGCTCGTACAGCCAGACGGCATCTCACATGGAAAATTAGTCAGTTACGTTCACGCACATCAATTCATATAGACATACAAATATACGCCATGTGTCTCCCATTCACAGCCAGACCATCGTGATGACAGCGCCGAAACGTGCTCTGACAGTTCAGTTCCCAGCGTTCAAATATTCCCGCCACGTCCTGCTAAACGGTTGTTTGTACTTGTAAAGATGATAGAAGATCATGGCATTAGGTGACATTTTGAGTAAGGTATCCAATATACGTCACAACAAAAGGCAAACAAATACATGATTTCTACTGGTATTCAAAGTAGGGCGCGCGTATACAAAAAGTGTCCGCGTTGTGAATCTCTATTATACTGCACGCCTCATGGTATCAAACACAAGTCATTTTTCTTAGCAAGGATATACACCGTGCAGTGTACGAGTGTATGCCGGTTCGTGCCTGGCCCTGTGGAAGATACTCGAACGTTACAAAACACTGCGGCTCTTGCTGTTTGTTATCAATTGGCGAATCTACGATTCAGATGTGAACGCGACTCACTTACTCAGCTCAGAAAAAAGGCTCTGCTGAACGGTGGTGACAACGATACTGGTATGCATGCTCGAACACCACACGAAAACAACCACAAATGTATCTGTCATGTATATATACATCTACGTCGCGACGGAAACGCCTTAGACTTTCGTGGATATATCGAACAATTGTATTTTTAATACTTCCTTAACAATCGTTAGGGACTAACGTGATCCCAACTTAGGTCCTTTCGTGTAGACGCAGCCCTACCAGGACACTGCCACATATTTCGACGATATTTTGGTGTCTGGAAGCTTGTTGCAAGGTTTTCCTATTAAATTGGACCGCTTTTGTTTTGAATTGAAGCCGGATATCGTTGCGCATTATACCGTATCGAAATTAAATACGTTAAGACGGTTATCGTTTTAACGCTATGAGCTGAAAGACCTATGATAGTACCGATTCGTGCCTGAAGTAGCTCCTATGCTGGTCACACCGTTGAGAAATTCTAAATGTGAGGAGAGCAGAAGGGTATATGTAGGATAGCCCTATGTCTGCCATTCTGTTTTTCCTCTATCACGCTCCGGTTGTCTGCCACAAGCCAGCAGTGGCACGTTGTAGCTAGATAGGCTGGTAAGGCCCGCATCACTCTTCACTAACGCGCGAGCTTCAAAAAAGACGTCTTTTGATGTCAAAGATTTACGCGAGGTAAGCGGTACGACGAAAAAGTTAAGTTTGATTATGACGCCAGCAAAGACCGCCTTGTTATTGTAGTGTTATTATAATCAGCTTCTAGATCCACAACCGTAGCCCTAAAGAATACGCCAATTGTCTCAAGAATCACTAGTATTTTCTTAAAGATCGATAACAATTTTTCTGCGACGAGCTCCTATGGCTCGTCGGGAAAATTGTGGCTTTCATTACCTGATTTTGTACACGATGAATCGAATTATTCTGAATGTACGTTTTCCAAATTTTGGACATGTGAGCAAAATTTTCTCAGGGCCATATACACGACCGATCGTTTTCATATAAATAAGATATAGGTCACATTCAAGATGTCGATGTATTAAAGCGTCCATTGTGTATAAATTTTCAAAAGCTTTGGTTAAAATGGCTGTCCCGCCACAGCGCTAGGGCAAGAGTCACATTTTAGGGGAGTCATTCTCGACTTCTAGATCTGTGTGCGCACGACTGACGATTCAATGAATAAACTACTCATCGGGAACTTTAACTTCGTTTAGGGATAAACTTAATTTGATGATGACGCACTTGTACTCTCCTAAAATTTTTTTATTGTTCAATTAAATTCAAGTAAACGTTGGCTACATACAAGCCTAAAGGCCGTATCAGCTAGAAACGAAGATCAACCATCAATCAGATGGACCATATTTAGCATATAACAATAATTAAACAGATTGACACGAAATGAAGAGTCGTGAGGAACTGCGAAGATATCCGTATCTAGGGTCTCTGCGCTCAAATAGTAATAATGGTGACCTCGTTCTTCAGACGTAGTTTGGTTTTGTATAAGATAAAAAATTCGAAGCGTGTACCACTAGGGAACAGTACAAATGCCATGCAAGCTAAAAGAACCCCATATGCGAGCAGATGTACGTTAGTCCGAATGGTTTCAGGCTCGAGGGATACCTGAGATAACACTAGCAAGAACAAATTGTTACTTTAATAAAAAGTCTACAAAGGTAAACTGGTAGAAATTCCTAGGCAACATCTGGATATGAATAACTGTAGTGTTTTTTTCGAGTGTTTGTGAATCAATCAATTAATTAAAAGAATTAATTGGATTGATGGGGCGAAGAAGGCCTACTTTATTTTTAAAATAATAAAGCCAAGTGCATCATAACTACATTTGACATCATTTAGTTTATTTTCAATGTCTGCGTTAGGAATGAATCGATGCCCTATGCAACATGTATATTATGCAAGCCACTTGTGTACACCTGAGTCAACAGAGGTAATAGATTTGTAGAAGAATATAATTGAACCTTGCGTCAGCCTCGACAACTTAGAAGATGGTCATTTTTCATTTCGCCTAATTAAATAAACGCATGATTAAGTAGAACTTGAACTATGCGGAAAAAGTTATCGTGGGAAATTACTTTTACATATATATATCGTAAGAGATAGTGGTAGGTGCTTTCGTTTCACCAAAGAATTTATCTATGACATAAACGCGGGTCGAAGAGACCCTATAGTTAGTTCGAGAAAAATTTATTTTCGACAGCATTGGACAAAAAATTAATTATAATTATGAGTTTAAATTATCACGACTGTTATTATCTTTGAATATAGACAATCACAATCAATGAATAGGGGCGTCACAGGGCGGCCAACTACATGCAACGTTCGCTGACAAACTTCAGACGGAGCGGGAACGAGTAAGCTAACAAAGTCAAGATTCGTAGGCATACCGAGCGATAGCTAATTTCTCAATAATCGGTGAGGAATTAAATATAAAACAAAAAGGAGGTTTTCGAAGGAACGTAAAGGCCGCATGCTATGATGACGAGTCCGGCTGAACCGCTGTAACTGAGCCTACCTTTGCGATAAAGAAAGCAAATCGTTCAGCTACTTCACTGTAGTTTACGAGCGCCATGTCATCAAAGCTCATAATGGATAGGCCTTTTTACCGCGGACGCGTATTCTGTTAATAAAACGCTACAGCTATCTAGAGCGAACGTCTCTTTCACTATTTCGACCGTGGTCTAAGCGATATTCACGAAGGCTTTGTCATATCCGTTCTTACGCTATCCATCGATTTTAGCACGGACACACCTTTTTTATAACGTGTTAACCGTACGCCTAGAACGACGTAGCGATTGCAGGAGTGGGCCCTTAACAATAAATCCAATTTTTCATCGGTAAAGCATCGTTTGGGAAGCTAACCACGGATTCCCTATCTGTATGTTCATAGACTGGAGACTACTCTACCGAGAGGAGCCAACAAAAGCCGGTATTTAAACTGTTAGTATAAGAAATTCCTTGGCTTTTGTGGTAGTTTTTGAAAACTACCGCAAAATCAGTAGCGGCCAGACAAAGCATTACCTTGCATAGTTGCTGGGGTGTCCTGACCCATCGAACAGTAAACACCACATCATCGATCTGTAGACGTCTCAGACTCGTCTCTCGTTATTTCGTCATTGAAGTTATAGCATATTCTTGTCACCCCGCACAAGCATGCTTGTACCCCTTGTTCACTGATTGTATAGTCAACGTGTGACGGTACTAGCGATTTTTGGGCAGCATTTCACCACAGATAATACGCTCTATAGACTGCCTCCTCAAGCGACATTTTACAACAGGATTACGTTAATCGGACGGTATAATCACTGATAAATTCGACTCACGAGTAGTGCGACCAGCTTGATACGTTGAAAAATGTTTGTGAAAATATAGAAATAAACAAATTCTTACATTTAAATCTCATCTATATATGCACTTTTTCCTCTTCTATGCCATATTGGATTACGTTATGAATCCGCCCACTTTTTAGTTCAAGCCAGAATCGCCGTATTCAGTGAGAAACATTATTAACGAATCCTAAAAAACTAAATGTTTCTGCGTCCAGTGTCGTTTTTTTTTTTAATTACCTTCTAATTTCCCAGACCACCATGCTGTAGTCGTAGGGGTTCTTCCATTAACATCTAACGAAATCGTGCACTTGTAATAATAGATCCGTAAGATTGTGCTCCTTAAAAATCGCGCCCCCACAATTGGGCACATCTTTGCCCTTGGAATATCGGCGTTCTTATGCGAGCACTGCATATCAACAGATTAGTCCAGTTACTGTCGCCATTTTCTATATACAAGCAGAATTAGTGGACATATATTTTCCTTCGATAATATATTAGGTATAATATAATTATAATGAACGCAACTATATATCTATTAACGATAGCCACGCAACAACCATGCTGTAATAACATGTTGTAATAATAATTGTTTTGTGTTATTAACATATGAATAGGATTCTTCTCTCAACTGGATCGTTACCAGGCGTAACAGGGCGCGATTTGACCACAGAATCTATTTTTTTTTACTGTAGAACGCCTCTCGGCACGATACGGCATAAAATGACTCGATATTACGATTTCGAACAAAAATTGAGAGCTTACATTTCCTATATTAACACATATATAGATATGGAGCACTGGATAGGAAGTCCGAACACTATTTCATCATTACGTTGTGTTTATGGTCAAAATTGTGCTCATTATCTCTTACTGTTTGTTGAGGCCTGTATAGGTACAGGAACATGGAACTCTGTCGGGTATCGGTCGTTGTTATGCAGATGATTCAGGCTGATGCATTCACAGCATCGTAATTTCTGGCTGGTTTTTATTTCTTTCGATTAGATCAGTTTATCTTAAGAAGTTAAATGTATATGTGATACGGTCATGGACTACAACGATGACAAGAAAGAAAAACTCGGATTGCCTTTACTTCGGTTCACAGACCTTCAGGTTTCGGCCTACTGCATTATGTCAGCAATATTCGAACTGTAACTAATTAAAGGGATGCATTAACGACGGGAGCCTGTAGATCTGAACACTAATTTGCTGACCTCCTCCTCAATCATATTAAGGACACAGGATTAGTTATGAATCTATTAATTTTTTTATACCGTTCTATCAGTCTTTTAGTCGTCGTAACGCATCTTTTTGGTCATATCTATAATCTACCGTTTAATAGCTGAACACTTAAGCGAATTAGCTACCGTCGATTCAATCGCGAATTGGCCGGCTTAAGAAGAAGGTTTTCGTTTTTAGAGGAAACCTTGCGTAGGTTTAGAGGCTATGTCGGACCGAGAATCAGTCAAGCGGTACGTGCGTGCGTGCGTTACTGTTGACGCCCTGATACTACGAACGGCATCAGTTATCTAGGGCAAGATGGTCAGCCATATTGGATTGTGCAGTGTGGAACAACAACAACAACAACCTATCTTTGAAAGGTTGAAGTTCGTTGTTGTTGTTGTTGTTGGGTGTAGTCATGATGGTAGCTTTGTGGGTAACGTGTTTGTCTACAAATTTTAGGGGCAAGTTGTCGTCTGGGTTCGAATTCGAGTGTAGTCAAACGTTGTTTCGTGACGACAAAATCTAAAGAAAACGTTATTTACTTCGTTTTTTTCTATTACACAAAACTATTATTACTGGGTACCAAATTATCGAACTGAGCGTTTTTCGTTCGTTCTTAAGTTACTCAAGGATGATCTTTATTTAGTCCTTTTTAGTTGCCCTGTTCTCAACGTCGAGAGGTGTCTATATAGAATCATAGAGGGGCAATATAGAAATTTTGCACGCAATTGTTAAACTGGAGAGTCAAATAGCTTTGTTGACCGACAAGATACTATTTATGTGAATCACTTAGATTATAAATAAATTTGCCTAAAGAATTACTTTTGAGCAACGGAAACAGCTCAATTGGCAGTGGAGCAACTGTTACCATACTATATTGCTTGCAAGGACCACTTCAAGTTGGTCCTTTCTATAAAATCAAAGTACCTTTCTATAAATTGTTTGGATTGACGGGAAGGGAAGACACACCGATCGACAACCGAAGCGACTTCGTAAATATAAACAGACAGAAAAAATACAGCTGCGGAAGGTAGGGACGTTCAATCGAGGAAAAAGATGGCCGGCCATTAACGAAATAGCGAGATCTTTTTCCATGCCGACGAAGAGTGAAGAAGGTGATAACCAGTTACTTTCTGCTTTGAGGCCACTCAAGTGAACTGCTGCCGTGGTCGCCGGAGCTTCATCAAATACAATGAAAAGTTCAATGGATACCGTTTAAACAAAATCACACGATTTGCTAGTTCTAGCCTAATGCGTACCCACTAACATTGTTCTATACCTACGCGGACGCTGTCGTCAGTGGCCTCAACTATAAATCCACCAATCAACCTCAACTTACTGCGTCGACTAACCTAAAAAGGAAAAAAAGACCAAAGAAAATCAACTCGACCCAATGTCAACGACGAATGTCAACGTATGCTGGCAAAATGACGAGGTTTGCAAGATTAAATTTGGCTTCTTTTTCTCAACACTCGAACAATTAATTGCAGTATATGCTGACCGGCTCGATAAACTGAATCGGATGGCCGCAAGACGACTTGTCGCTGTTGTGGTTGTTTTTTACTGATACGACGCTTTCCTTTCCGAAGGCGGGCGAATGGATAAAAGAAGGTTTGTCAGAACACCTTCCGTGTTGGGAGCTGGCGGTCAGCAGTGGGAATTCGCTCGATGGACGGGTAACATTGACGCGTATCGCCATCGACGGGACTACGGCGTACTGGTGGAAGCACCGCTTCAGCTACCGGACACAGTCTGCCTCTGTCTCTATTCGCAGAGAAGAGAGACGGAAGAGCCGGATTACCCCCGAAAAGTCAAAATGCTTACAAAAATTGCTTTTTTAAAAACATTAGGTAACGAAGGAGAAAACGCAATTTTTGGCTTTCACCGTAGGAACGTTTTTGACCAGTATAACTTTTCATATTGGTCAGTGCTGCGCTACACGCGCCTGCGAAACTTTAAAAAAAAAAACCAGTACGATTCAGATCCGTTGATATGTCTGCGAGTCAACAACCGAATTGCGCAAGAATATATACTATAAGATAAAAAGAAAAAAAGTATGGCCAGACAAGTTGTAAATAAACCTGTACAGACCCTTCTATAAGGTCTAGCTGTAACAGAGCGTGCCGGGAAACATCCGCGATTCGGCAATGTTTTTCCAAATGTTCCTATGGACGGGCAATTTTCTTTCAGGATCGAATTTGCCACGAGGGAAACGTCTAAAAGCCGCACAATAAAGGCGAAGACGCATGTTCTTCTTGCGTTACATTTCATGCACGGATTCAGTAGCGACATCTATAAGGTCCTAATGCCTAGAAAGGCAGTTTCAAAATTATATTGGAACATCGCATCTCCTTTAACTTGGGTTTGTTCTTCCATTTGCTGCTTCCATTCCAGCTGCTCTCTCTCTCTCCCCCTCTCCCTCTCTCTCTCTCAGTAACAGATGATGTAATAGGCATTGAAAATAATATTAAATTATGTGTCGGTGCTATTTGTATTTCTGTTACGTGTTGAGATATGGACGTATACAGTCTGTTGTTACAATAGCATCATAGCTTCATTGGCAGCCTTTAGACCCAAAGTTCAAGCAACTTTCCCACATCGTCCTAGCCGAATGACCCCCATTTTTCGTGTTACTTTTTTCTAGAGAAATCTTTTGTGATCCAAAGACTGACTGTTCGACGCGGCCGTTCACCAAAACAGATCATAACGTTTTATGGTTCGGATAGAATGTCGAGTCTTGTTTTTTCATTGTCCAAGCCAGAAGGTGTGACGGTTCTAAATTATACTACTGAAACTTGAAGTTGCTCTTACATTTACCTGAAACTAAATACGATGACATTTGATTTAAACTTGCTGAACATTAACTGGAGCAAAAAACAAGGAAAGGAAAATCCTTTTGCAACTGCAACGTATGACGTATTAGAAATTAAAGATAACTTGAGAACGGTCTCGAAAGAAGAAAGAAACTTCTGAAACATATGGAAACCATGATATAAACAATCTATAGATAATGATGATCGCAAGGGGAATCTTGCTCAGCTTTCTATATGTGATAAGGCCCAGTGCACTATAAAAGCACGTCCTGCTAGCGGGTCTAACGAGACGGGTTCTACTGGTTAGTATTTGCTATGCGATTCAGTAGACCCAGCTCGGATATTTCTACCGTATAATTCAATTTTTAATTCTGCTGATGTGGCAACGTAGGTCTCCGCCACACATTTTGAGCGGCGGTAACAAATAAAAATCGATTCTCAATCTGTTTGATGATAACTATTCAATGCAAACGTTTTTATACACTTGCACGCATAGATATATTCGGTAGATTATGGCTGACGTTGTTTGTGTGGCCGAATACTGTATACTATTACCAACGTGGATAATGGGTCTGTAATAACAAACGTACTTTTTAAACAAAAAAATAAGCGAACCAACTAGCGATCTGGACGGGAGCCACGGGAAACCCCTATGCCTTTATTCCTGTTTCAGCGAAAGACACAAGATGCTTTTGTATCTACTCAGACAACGTCAGGATCAGAGCAGCAGCAGCGCGAGCAAGACAACCTCGGCGACAATATCGCACTACGATACGACGATGGGACCGAATACTGGATTATTTGACAATTCTCGTCTTTTACATGCAATAGTTGTGGTATCATTTGCGCGGATTAGCAGTGATAACAGTAATAGAGGGCGCGAGTAGCGGCTTCGGCTATAACGATGGCGGATCTCCAGACGATTAAAATGGCGGTCGTCGTCATCTGCTAGCCAACAATAAGCCAATAAAGGAGGGGCACAAGTTCATTTTGCTTGTGTTACTACTGTTTTTACTAGTACCGTTCCAGAAATAGACAATGACAATATTGAATGCGAAAAAAATCTTCTTATCCCGCGATTACGCCTGAGAGCGACATTTTCTCTCTGTTTTTCCTTAAATTTTTTTTCATTTTCCGTTTGCATATATCATCATCTCTATATGTATATACATACAGGTCTCTTTCGAGCTGTTCTATCGATTTAGTGATTCTGTTTGGACTCATGAACTCTTCGTTCTATTGAATATTTTCAACCATTGACTATCGGTATCGCACGCACAATCTGTGGACGTGATTTTCACCTCCTATAATGGCTCGACCGTGTGATGACCGATGCCCACAAATAAACGAATAGACAGACCGATCGTATTGTGGTTAGCTAATAGAGAAATATAGATGGCGGAAAGTATCATAGACTTCATTGCGGTTTACTGTAGCGTTGCGCGAAGGATGTATTATCTGCACTTCGTGACGACGCTGGCTCGATCGGCGCCGGCGTACCAGCGGTTGGCTGGGATTACATTATTCAATATTTATTTACTGTAACATTTAAGTTGCATAGATTTTATTTTCATGTACCCGTAATGATAATTTTCATCTAATGCTTCCAATCACGGGAACTAAGGCGCTACACAAATAAACCTCAATCAATTCTGCCGTGACCGAACCTGAGCGAGTACAACATGACAATTGGATAAAGAAGCGCGTACGCTTCTCTTCCTGATCCTTAATGATTTTGGCTAGAATAAAGAAGGCCATACTTGCAGCCTATATTATTTTACTATTAGCTTAGGACATGAGTAATAATGTTGTTTTTTCTATTTCCCTCATCGTTTGGTTACTTCTATATGTTATTTGAAGCTGCTACCGCTTACCCATAAGGCTGTTATTACCTCGAGTTCTAGCTTGAGAGGTAGATGCTCTTGGCGTCTCTGCCACTTATTTCGTTTTGCTTTTGTCGAAGGCTATTTTGTGCCATCTATACCAAAACTCTATGTCTGCTCTATGGTATCCTACAATAGCTTTAAAGTAGTTTACAAACCTCAGTAATTGCATGTTGGATTGCACGCTGCCGTTGTTGGCCGTCCGGAGCTAACAAGGACCGCCTCATAGCTGTTCCGAAGGCAAATGAGCGCCAAAGCGTTCGTGAATTGGCCAAGAAGCGAAACTGCACCCGTGTGAATGTTTTCAAGCATTATCAATCTATGGGGTTTACCTAAAAATTAGGAGTCAGAATGCCCCTTAAACTGGGTGAAAAGTACAGACAATCACGGCTTCTCATCGTCTTTTGAGATTTCATTCAGCATAGGACACTAAGCAGCCATAATAATAATAATAGGTTCCTATATAGAATCGTTACGGATGACGAAGAATGCTATCTCCCTGTCCGTATGAAAAGGAAAGAAGTAGGTAGCTTCAGGAGATGTGTCTAAGCCTAAAGCTAGGCCAGGTTCCTAGCCTAAAAAGACCATAACATGCATTTATTAAGACTGGAAGAGTCTAATACATTTGGGCATGAAACGACCAACAATTATCAGTACTCGGCTAGATTGTATCAAGCGATCGATGCTAGCCAACAGATAAGAATCCAGAGACAAAGCAAATTCATCCTTTTCCATGGCCACTACAGGACGCCCGTCGCGAAGTTCGTTAGGGCGTCCTGCAGAAGGTTGAGTAGTAAGCTCTTTTACAAGAAGAAGAACTGCCACCTTTTTCCGATTGCTGATAAATGAGATTCGTAATAGTACGTCTCGAAAACTGTTTAGAACTCTTACATATCATACCTGCCAGATGGAATAAATAAGTCGCTTTGCAAGAAAAAACAGATTATGACTGATGAATGGCAACAACACATAGTAAACTATTCTTTCTTGGGTCAAAAATGCCAATAGTTATGTTTCAACTTAAGACCTAGAACGACCCTGCTTCCCGTTCAAGTATAATGCTTATTCCCCGGATTAAGGTTGGTGGAGCTTTCTCGAACATTTTAGAATTTTTTTGCCAAAATAAGGTAACGTCACGCCGCAAAAGCGGCTAGAAATGATGACTCGAAAGATAAAAGCCAGCGAGTTGGCGCTCCAATTGAAAGGGCCGTTCTATTAGATAAATGGTTTTTCCACCTTAATTCAGACCACTTCGCCATAAAGCGTTAACGTCCTAAAAAAATTCATGGCTTATGTTGAAAAGCTGTATTCAGGCCAAAAGTAACACACTATATTGTAAATACCGGCAAGTGATCACTAATAGCTAAACAGAGAGCCAGAGCTCACCCATGTCCACGCGTGTCTTTATTTGCGTTTTGAGATAGCAAGAGGCTGTTAGCGTTCCCTGCGGTAGTATGTTAGCCAAGAAGAACAGCCGAACGTTGTATGAATGTTGCGATGTTATGGAACACCAGTGCAGCGGTAGCAAAAGCGATACCCGCGTGGCCTGCTGCTAGCCGCAATCGTGAGTTGCCATTGGGCGCCGGCCAGCGTAGATCTCGAGATCACTCTTTGAGGTCACGTGTCGAGCAGTTTCTCGAAATAGTTCTCCTTTTCGGCAGGACGACAACGATTAAGATGATGATGATAGCTATAGCTTATCCTGGGCACGTGTCACTCGAACTGCAGAAGCCGTCGCTGGCCGGCGGGAGCAGGCCAGCTAGGCTACTGTTGCTTTTATCTAAAAGAGGAACAGCGGCCGCTTAGGGCCAGTGAAGTGCCTGACAGACACCCTCTTCACTTTCCGCCCCAGTGGTGAGATACGGTGAGCTGCAATGGTTTATAACATCTGCTGAGCACTTCTGTAATTATTGCCTACAACAACTCTATTGATGAATGAACGATATACTGGGATGTCGAAGCAGTTATGCCACCCAATTTAGGTCCACCAACACCTGTATACGCCTATCGAATGAAAATATAACAAATCAACGTGCATGAACTCTGTAAGCACGCTCCCTTATTGGGAAAGACCGAGCAGAAGAACGCATCACGCTATAAAAGCACGATCTGATAATTGGTTACAAAATATAAATTTTTAACTATAATATGACCGAATAGTTTTGCTTTCATTTCAATTTAGCGAAGATTTGCTTCGTACGGTTTATTAGCAGGCGCGTCACAGTCATCAACAATTTCAATGCCATCTAAGGAAGCTCAAGGTGTGAAGACCCGAACTATGTTTCAAAGGGGAAGGATTGAACTCTCTCAACTCAATGCACAATTCTAAATGATACGAGTATCGATCGTATTTTATGACTAACGGTTTCGCAGTCTAGCGCAGCATTTACTTCTCCCACGAGTTTATGCCTTCGTGATCGTCTAAAAAAGTCTTGATAATAATCACATGTATCACTAGGCTATATTTACTCTATATCAGCATTTATCTTGGCCTAGATGGGATTGCAGCGCCATGTGTTCCTAAAGTTACTGTGCCGTATTGTTGAAAAGCGATAATCTTCAAGCAGCCGCACGACCTTTCCGTCGAGGCCTTGATGGGTTGGTGTTCGTGGACTTTCTATCCCTTGCTTACAAAATTGTGCCAACATGTATATATGTGTATATTAGCGATACACTTACCGACATTTATGGATACACACTATCGTCAATGGATGCCTATGCCGGCTGGACTCAAATCCGTGTATTCGTATGTGCCACCGCTGAGACTAATTGATTCCATTTCGCGTGTCGCGGGCATGTCGAATTATTCGGCCCAAGAAGGGGGAGGCCGGGTCTGTGGAATAGCATGAGACAGCAGTCAAAGAATCAGTTCAGGGTGTTTTCTGCTATCTCGTGCTCTGTTGCTGCAGTGCCTCCGAGGTCTCTAGAGTCTTGAGTTTAGTAGGAACGAAGCGTTGGATTCTTGCGGAGATCTGCTTGTGTGGGGATGTCTTGGTGTAGCTAATTTTGACAAGCACTCATAGGATATGCACCACCTCGCTTCCGATAGTGGACCGTGTGGAGAGTATAGCAGCGCCATACAATTGGGCACAAAACTGCTAGAATCATTATTTAAGGATTGTTATATAATAGATTGCCATTAATTGCTGGCATCGTAGTATCGATGGCATTTCGGCTAGGAACCAGACGGAATTGAACCTTATTTGCGTATTTTATTGCGGATGCATTGAGGATATGTTTTCATAGCCTTTCTACTACAACAAATGAAATAGTTTATGGACACTTGGGCCGAACATTGATTCGTAAATGCTGATCGCACAAAGACAGCCACACATGTCTGCGGATACAATTACATATTATAGAAATATAAGGCTTTCCAGTTCGTAGGACTCTGAACCTTAGGCGAGGAGCCGCCCGTAGTACATCTCAATGCAATTTCATAAGTCGTACATAAGTCCCTCTGGCGATATTTAGTTTAGGTAACATAGAATGAAAAGACCTCTAACCATAAACAATAAGACACCTAAATGTTGTCGAAAAAAAAATATATATATATATAATAAGCTTAGTAATTGAAACTGCTGTAAAGGTAAGGCCTCTTTAAACTTTTATTCAAGACATCGCCATTAGCTCCTTGATCCACTCCCACATTCATCGTATATCTCTATGAACAAACGACTCCCTTTCTAGGGTTCGAGTCAAGCTTCGAGAGAGAGCATTGTCGTTTGGGTAAATGTGCGACACTAGCTCTCTTAGCTAGCCCGCTTGCGAAGAATAGCGGGGCTTCAAGAAGGGGACCGGGCAAAACAACCTCGTGAATACGTTGCCAGGCAAAAGTGCTTTGTGTTCGGAATCATTCACTGGGTATACTTCCCACCCGAGTTCTCCCTCCCGTGAACAAACGAGGTCTATCGACAAGGGGTGTGGACTTTATTAATGCCTTTAAGCGCTTGCTCCAGCGTCTCTCGGAGTAAATGGCAGCGGGGGAGCTACTATCGGATAGAACGAGAGTCAAGATTGTCTCTGGACTCCTGCGTCCACTCAGTCGGCGTTTAGCGAAAGGCCACCGCTATACAAGTTCTAGCACATGTAGCGAAAAGCTCTGATTCTCTCAGCCTAACGCTCTCAGAAACAGGTGAACGGCAATCAGCGAGGGGAACAATATAGATCATCTTATTGCTGTGTTTAATTCAAGTTGCCCCATTCAAATAGAACGCAAATAATCAGAATATCTCTTTAGTTTGTTTCTATTATATTCTTGTTTCATCGTACGTTTCATTATACAGCTTCTCACGGAGCTATTTAAAAATAACTGTAGCCAAATTAAGTTTCAAGTACCAAAATTAACTTTAATTATATCAGTAGAGGCAATATTGATCCGTTTGGAATTCGAGCGATCTGAACCAGTATTAGCCGGTATAGCTTTAACTGTTTCGACTATAGTCTGTGATATTGGCCGCCTCGGTTTTCCTTTTGGAATTTTCCTTGCTCATAAATTGGATGCACTCGGACCTTCTGAAGTCCATACATGAAAAAGTTGTATTTTGATCAGGCAATGGATCGCTTCGAACGATGGATGAATGTACACTTATCTTTAGCTTTATCTGAATTCACTTCAATGATTCAAGTTAATCTTATCGTAAACATATACAACAATAGCACATGTTTTTTAAATTTGCGAACAAAAACTTCAAAATTTGATTTATACAGGACAACGAAATGCACCGCAACCTAAGCGACCGATGATCCGGCGGGCCAAACTGTGTCGCCCTCCACTACGATAAGTAATCAACACCCAGGGCAGAAACTTTGGATGGTCGATATTTGACAGACAAACCAAATGCCAAAAAGCTTTTATTATGCATGTGTAAAGGGTTTGCCCTTTTCAAATGTGCGTGCTATATTTATTGGGCTATGTGCCGACATACTGACCCAATACTGGAAGATTAATTAATTCGGGTGAATTAGATTAGAAGAAGAAGATTACAGCAAATAACAAACTTAGACTAATTTAAAGTCGGATGCCAAAAACGTACAGTAGACATTTATCATTACGTGTTATTTAGACATTATCGTCATATAGTTTTCCATTTCTCTAGCACGCGTTTAGCAAACCAAAACTTGTATTTGCTTAATATGCAAGAAGCTCCTATCTACGTCATACAGATCCTGGATAGATACGATCTTACTTGGTCAGATAGATTGATTCCCGTACGAAATTAACCATTAGCGTCCGGCAGTTACGGCTTGATAAAATTAGTACTTATCGCTAATTATCATTACAAAGAGACCGTGGTCGAATTAAAGGGTTCTTTAATTATTCTGTAGATTGCCAAAAGATCGAAGTAGTTCGTCAATAGACCTGCAAAGCCAGACTATCTAGAAATTGACTCCTTGGTCTCACTCCTAAATTATATATATGCATCGTATACCACTGTTCTTTGACGCTCTGTTAATGAGTCGCCTATCCATCTGTTCCTGTACCCATGATAGCTTCGTCTGCTAACCTTAGGGGAAGGTTCGAACCTGGGAGCCAGTTGTCTGATAGAATGCTTAATGGCGACCCCTCAGCACATAATGCGTGCCTGCACGTGCGTGTGTCTTGCTTTACGGAAAAGAAGAGATACAAATGGGAAGTATCAAACATCCACCGCTCTCCATTACAGATATTATAGATAAGTGTTATTTTTTTTGTCAAATCAGAGGTCTATACAAGGATAAATTGGGTCGTCCAAGTTTGATTTAGATTCGCGAATCAGCTCTGCTAGTTACGCGCTTTAGCGCACTCCTTGTGGCACGTGGTTAAATTCGGTTCGGGCGGCTGAACATATCGCCTTCTTCCGAGGCTGGACCGGCCTAGTACTAGGTCGCGAACTGGAGTCGCGAATCTATGACTATTGCCAATAGAAGTTTGAAGGACAAGTTGTTAGATAGGGAAACTGTTTGCTGTTATTAGTCCTGAAATGTTAGTGGCAGTGATAGTTGATTTTTAAAGATCCCTTTTAATAATTAGCCTTTGTTGACACTATGTATATAGTTAAAGTGAAATATCAAATAGGAGCCTCGCAGGTATTCAATACTTCGTTACCATTGTGTGCAATCGTCTCGCATAAATCGGTCCAATGTTTAGCACAAGCGTTGATTCAGTAGCAAAAGTAGATGAGCAACGAGAAAGAGAGGGGGTAGAGGGGATCGTAGAAAAAACTGCTTGTTAACATCGGTAGATGTAGATAAATATTGTTTCGTGATACCACTGCAGATACATCCACATCCTTATGCAAAAAGCACGTAATAAACAAAATACATATAGATATACATAGTTGTGCCATTGCTATTGGCAATTATTACCAGGTATTGATAAATGCGTGTATGTTTTCGAAAGGCAGACATTAAGATAAACTAAAGACAACTTGACGATACGCTTTATCGACAGATCGAACCAAAGACGCCGTGATAGAATAATGAGGTTACTCCCGGTCCATTTTGGTGTTTTATGCAGCTGTAACAGTGTACGTAGCTGCAGCTGACTATTATTGCGGCCTACGCGGTGGCTGCCGTCGCTTGTTCTGACTGGGGCATAATCAGATGCTTGTAATGGCTGCGCTTGATGATACCACTATCTCGGCTTGTCTGTTCGTCTGTCTACGTATTGTTGATGCGGTTGTCCGGCTGGCGACCCGCACTGCCTTCGCCATCAGCGACAACGTTGCCTGCTCAAATTCGCTGCCGTTTGATGCACAAAATATTCGCAGCGCCGTCCCAATGCTGCTGCTGTTACTCGAAACGACTTTTCGAGATCTGAGAACTGTTCTTTATCTAGATGTGTCTATTCGGTCTTCGTTCTACAGTGCTTGACCCTTGTTTTCTTGGCATATTGTCCTAAAGTTAAAGCAGAGTCTCCCGACAAGACCTTCTGTAGCCACTAGAAATCCGCTGTAACCTCTTCTCGCCAGTGGCAACGATAATAGAGTCTCCCTCTTGCGTAGCGTCGACGCAAACTGCCTGTACCCACTTCTAGCCAAGACGCTGCAACAAGCGAGTTTGCCCCCATGCCGCTAGGGGGCGCGAAGGGCGGAGCTAAAAGTCCCGCCCAGTGGCGCCCTCTCCTGGGCCGTCGAAACGGACGACGTCAAAGCGAGCGGTTGAATTGCGGCCAACCAGTGATTTTGGTATAGGACGGACGAGCGGCATCTCTCGGACTTCGACGAAGACGTCAACGAGTCGTAGTCACTGTATTAGTATCACATTGTACGTGCTTTGCCTTGTTATTGCCTATGTTTTTCTGTGAAAATCAATTGTGTCATGATTGCCAGCGACTAGTGTTGAGATGTGTAACATTGGTGGGAATGATATATGATTATACAGTAGCCCCAAGATGGAGCGGCCGATCCCGGGGTGGTACGACATTAAGCCTGATTTCTACTGGTAACAGCATTACTTTGTCGTTACATTTACATTCCTTAAGTTTGCGTAGAATAGAATACAACATTAATGAATACAGCTTTCGAACAGTTTAGCGAGCTCAGCTCATGCAGTATAAGAGTGTAGGTGCAATCAATTTTTGGAGGTAGTGACCAATCGAAGAGGTCACAGTTAGGGCGATGTGCAATTTTAGCTATTGAAATGGAAGCTTAAAAGTGCTTGAAGTACCTTGGTGCGCGCAGAGGAATATAACGTAAAACACAGTCATCGATAGTCAACGTCGAGGCTACTGAAAGCGAGGTGTGTGGCGATACTTCAATATCCACTTTCCAACTGATAGTTCAATATAGATGTGTAAAATTTATGAAAACAGTTGCAGCTAGCAGTCCTACATTTTCTTTGCAGTATAACGAAAGGTGATTAGGTAGAATTTATTACTCTTATACTATATCGAAAGTAAACGATGGCTTGTTTCTGTTGTACTTGGTAAACAAGAAAAAACATCACCCGACTTCTTTTCGCTTTTGTTTAGTTGAGTGGAATCGATATAATGTGGATAGACGTTTCATATTTTTTTGGACCTTACTAAGTAATAAAGGAAAATCTGCTAGTCCAAGTGACTTACCGCACTCTATATGGTTTATGGCTAGCAGACAATCGCAAGAAAAAATATTTCACGAATAGAAAGAACAGCATTAATTTAAAAATGATTCAGCGAAGTGTACCTTCATTTTACGTAAGCACTATTTTAAGGCGATAAGTCCATTTTATCAAGACGTATATTTTTTGTAGCCTTATTTCCAGGAAGAATATTTGCGTGCATCATTGTTTCACGTGACACTTTTCGTGATCTCCAGCGACCAAAGAAAAGCAGCGCAGTTCCAACATGGTGATTCTATCTGGTGGCGGAACGAGCCATTCGCAGACATCGACTGATTTTTCGATGAATTCACGACGATCTCCAGCCTCTCGACCCCAATCGCCGTCTGCTTCGATGGCTACACACGCACCTTTCCTTATCCGCAACCTCATCACCTCACCGCACAACTCCAACTCTCGTGTACCCCCCCTGTCACCAGCAGTACCAGCAGCAATTGATCCGGACGCAGTTGGTCAGAGTCACCGGAGACGTACTTACGGCATAAATAGCCAGCAGTTATTGTTCACTACGCATCCAGCGGCTTTACCCGCCACCGCTTACGCTAATCCAGCGACTGCTCTAGCTAATGCGCTTGTCTCTAATCAAGCCGCTTTGACCTCCCCAGCGAATCCGTTGAGCCCAGGCGGCAATAACGCCCTTAGCGATGCTCATCAGAGGCTATTTGAGCAACAGCGACAAGCAATAGCAGCTGTACAACTTCTATGGAACGCTGCACATTGCGGCCTCAGTGCTCAGCTACAGATGGCCAGTAGAGGTGTCGGAGAAGGCACCGCTGGTGGCCCATGTCCGGACGGAATCGGAACAATTGGATTAGCCGCGGGCATCGTAGCTTTGAAGTCGTCGACGTCCGACGGACAGCCTCCGGCTAGACCAGAATCCACTGAAGGTAAATTCAACTTCTCCTCTTATCTAACCACTAACTACCTGTATTATGTAAGCTTATTTCATCATCAAGAGTCGGCTTTATCTATGAAAGATATGAAAGATAATATCGACGCAGGCTACCTACTGTCTCAAGCGAAGGTACCTATTGGGCTACTAGAAGCGAATATGACGGACTTTAAAATCCAATATCTTTTGAACTATGTGCCACCAGCAGACGAAATTTGGCTGGCAAATACTCCACTCTTCTAAGGCCCTGTGCGTGAAAACATCACGCTCATATGGTACTATGAGATAGCCGAATATAAAACAATGAGTACGGCCCAGTATTTCGGCTTCTTCAAATTGTTGGCACGACAATCGAGAGCGCGCAGTCTGGTTGCCTATTAGTAATGCCAGACCGCATCGCCGTGCCTGGTTTACTTTCTGGATTGAACAAAGGGAACATACAACATTCGCCTTAACCCGCCTATTGTCCCGATCTAAGTCTGTGTAATTACGAGGCTTTCCCTGCCTCAAGAAGAATAACTAGCAAGTATATCCCACAATTGATTTGTTTCCAGAAGCCATAGATAAAGAAATTACATATAGGAACGCGAACATCATAAATGAGAAATGAAAGGGAGCACCTTTAACACAATTTAAGAGGTCGTTATTCCAACCCAAATAGTTCAAAAGTTATTCAGCTTCAGGGTTCGCTACCTTTTGTATACCTTTATAT